>NW_027272230.1:0-327525 GCF_040938485.1 Diadema antillarum
GTAGACAAAAAGGAAAGAGATTGTATGATGTACTATGGTATTGTGTCAATGTTTACCTGAAGAAGATATTTGTTGAAATATCTATTTTTTTTTTCAGTTTGTCTGGATCAGTTGACAAGTTGCATTTAAAACTAACTCACTTTTATCCATCTGTTCTTAACTTTCCCAAGTGAGCATTGGACATGACTTGCAATATATGTGCAACTGGAAAAAGTATGAAGCCATGAAAAGTGATGTCTGAATGCATCATGGCCCATCATTTTGTTTTTGTTTGTGTATGTTTTTGTGTTTGTAAATATTCATAGGAAACACATTTAAAATCATGTACAGTGACTCAGTTTCATGTATGATGATGATGATGATAATAATGAACAGCATTGATATATGGTGCCATTTGTCTGTAAAAAACTGTTACTCAAAGACAAATTTGATTTACTGCGTATGGGTACTTGTAAGAACAATTAGGAAAGCCCTGTGTAAAGTCTTTAATCTGATTTAGTCATGTATACAGCGAGCAATTAAGATTTTGAGTAGACTTGGCAAAGCAGAGTTTAGCTGAAAACATGTTAGCCTTGAATTTCTACACTCCATACATGGAGAGGTGCTTTCATGGTATGGTTCAACTGAAATTCTGGCCATCTGTTTAGCATCTGGCACAGGAGGACTCCCCCCCCCCCCCCCCCCCCCACACACACACACACACACACACACACAAGCATGAACTTTGAAAAAAAAATAACAGCCACAACTTACTAACAAAGAAGAACACATGAACACTTGAAGGGGTGATTATAATTTTGGGTTATCAGCAGAAAAAGATAATTGCAAAACCTCTCAGGGGACTTTATTTTCCCCTCATATTGAGTTCATGTGAAATGGAACTCATGTTTTTATCACATTGCCCCATGTCTTGTCCT
Organism: Diadema antillarum; assembly: GCF_040938485.1. Lineage (NCBI taxonomy): Eukaryota > Metazoa > Echinodermata > Echinoidea > Diadematoida > Diadematidae > Diadema > Diadema antillarum. The sequence continues at coordinate 918 of NW_027272230.1, forward strand.
GATATTGCTTTCTTGAGTTGTGGGTTTATGATATGTCTGTATCTATATGTGCAAATGTATGTGTCATCCATTTACTTGGATTTTCTTTGAGGGACCTGCACATTACCAGCACTGCTTGTTCCCTTCATTTTCTCTGAATTTGTCTTAAACTGACTTTCATCGCTATGGTAAGCATTATTAAAAGAATGATGTGCCAATTGATTTTACTGTAACATCATCTCATTTGTAGACCTATTTATTATGTGTTGTGTTGAGAATGAAATGAATTTTAAGTGGAAATGAATTGGACTGAAGTGAATTGAATATATGGAGTTACAGGGCATAATTTTAAAAGTCGAATTTGAGTAGCAATTTCAGCGGAGGAATTAGATTTCAAATGGTATCCTGTACACTTCTATGGAAGAAAACTGACACACAAAGAAAATAGGCACCTAAGTGCAGCCAAGGTCCATGGTGTAGCAGTGGTATGAAATTGCATAGCAAATTGTGATGCATTTACCAGGAAAATTATTCCCCGAGTTAGAACAAGTCACTTCCTGCCCTACGCTTGTAATTTGTGGTCAGCATGTTGTGACAGAATGTATGTAACCTATTTCTTTGAGTCCGCAGGATTGTATGTGTGTGTGTAGAAAGATTGTTCTGGACAAAATTAGGCCAGTTTCCTATAAATAAATAACTTTAATGGTGGCATGATATTTGCTCCTGCGACAATTGCTAAGATCTTATTTTCTACAAGGACTTAAAATATAGGGTTAAGGTTAGGGTTAGCCAGGGTTGTGATGGGGTTTCAGGTTTGGTTTGATGTGAGGATTAGGATTACAGAGGGTAAGGGCTATGTTTGTGAGTAGGGTTTATGTTTGTTGCTCCTGTATTGGACAAGCCTTGAGACCCTGTCACTAGACTGTGCAAAAATGCAGTTCCTCGTCATTTCCCCTAATCTCCCCTTGTCCAAGGAGGAAACCCTTTTACTTTTAAGCCTATAAGATTCCTAATTCACATTGTCAGTTGCCTGCTCCCCATACACTAAATAAACTTGCCTTCCAAGTCTTTTTTTTTTTTTGGGGGGGGGGGGGTGGGGGAGAGAGACAAATTATAATTTAGATATAGTTCTAACTGCAAGATAATTAATTTTCCCAACAAAGTTTAACAAGCGCAAGACATCAAGATACAACTGGAACACTTGTAAAATACGTATTGTATTGAATGTGAGACTGTTTGTCTACCTAGTATGGTAATAATCAAAGCTGACTTTCACCTGGCATACATTTACACTTTGCAGTAAATTGATCTGTATAAAGTGTTATCGTTACTGTCATCAGTCTTTTTTTTTTTTTTTTTTTTTACATACCATAACTTATTGTACTGTATGTGTGTGTTTATAGGCTTAGCAAGCCTTGGGCATTTATGGTACATTGTACAACTATACTTTGATAGTAGTTTTTATAATGTGTTAAAAGGCCCAGTAAATCCAGAGATCATCATATTCTGCTGATGAAAATCTCAAGAACACTGGAAAGACTTTCAAAAGGGGGCCATGTGCTCTCTTCTTTAACCCCCTGAGGGCCATGTGTTTACATGTAGATTCACTTCCTATGCAGTTTTCAGTAAGCAGTTGTAATTACAGATTGAGTCTTAGGAGCTGTGGATTAGAATATTTGAAAGATAGAAAAATCTCTGAACCATTCATCTAAATCTAAATGCTGTGAGTCATGCAATGATCTGATACAAATATTGAGGTCATGGACTGGATGAGTACTCCATATCCTGTCTATGACATTGAACCATGCATTCGGAATTTAGTTTACAAAGTAAGACGGATATTTCTCTTTTGGAAGTTTCAGTGTGCCAAAGATTTTTTTGTTTTGTTTTGTTTTGTCTTTAATTATTATAGAGTTTGTAATTCTTGTACTCCTTTTTTTTTGGAGGGGGGGGGGGGGGCAGAGGGGATGCTTTCTGACATTAATATTGTCCATAGACTTTCAACCCATGTTGTTGTTTCAATATGATTCAAGGGGAACTTACCCTGACTTAAATGATTTCAAATAGGCAGATTCAGTGAATGCAGAAAACAGCAGTGAAGTTTCAGCAGAACTGCTCAGTCTGTTTAGTACTGTTGAAGTTTTATGTGTTAAAGGGATGGTACATTGTATATCGTTTTTGTTGAAATGGGGCTTCAGGATTCCAACTTTTTTGTGAGATAATGCAGACACCTCTTATTAGATATGAAAGAGCATACAATTCTAAGAGGAATTCAAAGTTTATTTGATGGGAATTGGTTTTGAAATGGTTGAGATGTCCAAGAACAAAGAGGTCCTAGTACTAGTAAAAGATGGGACCACCTTTTATTAGGGCCACTTTATTTTACTTAAATTGTATATCTCAGACATTTCAAACCGAATTTCATTAAATAAACTTTGAATTCCTCTAGGAATTGTATGCTCTTTAATATACTGTAAAACGAGGAATGCTTGCGGGCATTTTAATTTCACCAATTTTATGAGAGCCAAGATTCGCGAAATTAAAATGCACACGAAAGTTCTTGTCTACACCATATGCACTGAATGTTAGAGGCAACTTGCGAGAATTTCATGCCGCGTAAAAGGCCGTCAGCTCCAATTCACGAAAATTTCATGCCGCAAAAATATTGTATAGTATCACAAGTGGTTTCTACTATCGTGCAAAAAAGTTAAAATCTGAATCCCTCACCTCAATCAAAACTATGCCATCCCTTTGAAAATCCATGTGCCATAATCACTTGATATACACTATAAAGGCTAAAGCATCCATCAATTTTGTGTTGGCACAGTTGATAGAAAGATTTTTAGGAAAATATGAAGGAAATTCCACATATTTTGATATTTCTAGCAAAGTTTACCATAATGAAATGGCACTTTAATACCTCCTGTAGAAGACAGGTGGATAAATATTATACCCTTAATGTTTTCATCAGGATAGAAAAAAGGGGGATGTGCAGTTTTCATGAGAAAATAAAACAGTATTGGCAATATGTCAACATTGTATTCCCTGTTATGTTGTATGCACATGTCTAAATTAGCCTTGCTGTTTTAGTTGTAAAAAGCAGAACCAGACCCAGATGTTTCACCAAGAGCATCTGTAATCTTTGATTGATCAGTAGGTGTCACTGTCAATTCCTGCATGCATGTGTGAACATCTGGAGAATTCGATTTTTTTTAATGCCGTTTACAATCATCAGTCATATTTGTTTTCATGGTTTCATTTTTGCACTATACCAGATACTCTGATAGCATTGTAAGTGCAGCTCAGATATTTCAATCTGAAAATGCTGTTAAACGATGCTTTCAAAATCTTGCTGAAGCATGTACATGCCATGGTTGGTTTAGTGAGTAGAAAAACTTGAGCATGTCACTGGCGGGTCACTGACTGGTCCCATCGTAAACGACTTCCATGCTTTGCCCAGACAAACCCATTGATGCATTCAACCAGTTACATCCACCTGAGTGAGAAGGATTCAAATCTCCCTGGATGGAATCCATTAACCATGTCAGTGCCAATGGCAATCTTTGTGTGAACACTGCTGATGGGATTTGAAGTTGGTGGTTGTGAGAGGGTTTAGATAACATTGTGCCTCTTGAAGTGCATTGTTTTTAATGAAAGCACCGAAGCAATAACTGTTACAGTAGAGGTGGTCGATGAAAAGTGACAACCAGTGAGACACAGGGTGCGTTTATCTAAAAAAGAATTTAGAGGCAGAATCATGATCCTAGATGCATTTGAGGCATTTTGGGGTGATAGACAAATGCGACACATTTTAAATGCATGTTTTCAAAAGCGTTTAGAATTGCCAATATGAAACAGCATTGAAAGGCAGATTTGAAACATGTTTGAGACCATGATCGCCTTTTTGGGAGTAAATGCAATGTTGTTTTGAAATGCATTATCTCTGAGCTGCCAGGGCCACCTTCCAGCTGTTTCCGATTGTAGAGAAATTGTGCGCCATTTGTGTTTTCTACCCTTAATTTGTGCATGAATGATGAAGGCATGCTTGGCGGTTTGCAGTTGACCTCCACTTCTCAGGTCCAACGGCACAAAGCTGCTGTGCAGTGACAACACTTGAATCGCAAGCATATGGTGATAACATAAATGCGACACTTAGAAAATCGCAGTTCAAACCACATTTGTACAGTAACTTACAATGTATGCCTGAAGCGTGTTTTGGAATGTGACTCTCTCTCTCTCAAGTTAGATAAACGCAGCCACAGTGACTGTACAACCAATGGTAAACTGCCTGCGAAGTACAGACCTGTATCACATGACTACAGTACTGGTACATTTTAAATACTGATAGGATGGAACAAGAGCATATTTTACCATATGGTAAAAACACAAACCACATAGTTAAAGGAAATTCATGTATCATCTCTGGAAATATATTCAACAAATGGTGAGATCAAAGCCACATCCTCCATACCGAGAATGTGACTCTGAAAAGCAGGAACATACCTGTATGTATGTTCACCGACATCTCAATAATGTGTGCCTCTGTCCTTGATAGGTGTTTAACCCAAGGGCTTTGTACTTCAGCATTCCAGAAACAACTCAAGGGAAATCATGTTTCTCATAGAAGAATGGAGGAAGATTGGCTAATGATGACTCAAAACCCATCTCTGACTAACTGTTTTGGAATACATGGTTTTCCTTGTGGAATTCAATAATATTGAGACTAAAATATTGATGATTGTTAGAATAATACTTGATGACCAGTGATAATCAATGATATCATAGAAAAATGATATCATTAGAGTTTACTGCAATCTTTAGCAAGTTTATTTAGACTACTCGAAGAACTTTTAAAGATGTGAGTGATCCGTATTAGACACTGCTAAAGGTATTGATAATAACTAGTATTTCTCCAACAATGTTTAGCTTGATGAAATGCCTCGTGTGTTGTTCTAAGCTTGAACTTGTGACAAAAAGGGGATTCGATAAGTGTGATTTTAGTTTCCTCGATAAGATGAGAAGGCAACCTAGTTTAAACTCTCACTGGTAGGTACCTTGTATGGGACAAGTATACACCATGGAGATTTGGCAAATTTAAAACGAGTTGCTTCATTGCCTTCTAGTCCTAAACATGGAGCGAAAGTACGATTCTCCGTGCCTTCTCTCCCTCTTATCTTGAACAAGGGGCATCATAGGCCTTGCTTCATATCTTTAATCAAGTTTGATACATTGCCTCCTCACTTTGTTCTACACATGGGGCCTTATGTTTCAACAACAAGTTGCCTTCTTGCCATTTGTTTAAGCTTCCATCCCATATAATGCACTGATCCATGGTTAACTTTCCATCCCTTTCTCCGCCATCACGCTCACCAGCAGCAAGTGTTTTTGACATCAGCCTGTCTGCAAAAGAGTCTACAACCTACACAGGCACGGAATGAATCCACAGAGTCTCAATCTTCATCCAGCCATGTTACTGAGGGCTGTAGCCTTCCATTTCCGCCATCCCTTCCCACATCTATGCCTTCTCCTTGTCTGACGTGATGACCTTTATCCATTGACCTCCAGTTTCACTTTTCCAAAGAGCAAGGTTGTGTGAAATGGGAATTCTCCCCAGCTGTGCATAGTTGCCAAAAGATACACGTTTTTACAAGAGTTTATAAATACAGTTTATACATATTCCGGTATCATGTCACCAACTTTGAGTTCTCAGATTTTTTTTTTTCCCAGAATAATGGGCAATATTGGTATTGTGTGAAGCTCAAGTCAAGATTAAAGGATGGACACTGATTTAAAGAGACTCTGAAAGATTTGCTCCAAATATGTTAAAATGTGATTCCACATTTATTCTTAGCAGTGCAGTGGAATATTAAATGTTGCAAGAAAGTTATAGAGTGAGCTGATCGATTGATTACGTTAGGTGTTGCACATGGTATATGAATTATTGTGGAATGACAAAGTTATCTTTGTTTAAATGACGAACGTGCAATGTTAATCCTTATTGTTGATTGTATTTCTCTTTTACTTTATTCAATACTTTCTTGCACACTATTTGCTTGCTTTGCTAACAATGATATGATGTCTTTTACACACAATTATTTGGGACTAGAGGAAGCAAAGTTTCAGCTGTTTATGTTATAGTTGTGAAGAACTTTATGTAGGCTCTACAACTGTACATGCCTGATTACTCATTTAGCAGTAGAAGTCTGCCCATTGTACATGTACCTGTGATCAAGGAGTTATCACAGAACTGTGATGACTCCTTGCTTTGGATGGTAACTAGCATCAAACTACTGTAAAATGATGAATATTCGCATGCATTTTAATTTTGCGAATTTGGCGAAAGCCAAGATTTGCAAAATTAAAATGCATGTGAAAGTTTTTGTCTATACTATACACATTGAGTGTTAGAGGCAACTCGCGAAAATTTCATGCCACGAAAAAGGCCGTTGGCTCCAATTCGCGAAAATTTCATGCCACTAAAATATTGTGTTTTACAGTAGTGCATTGGTATTTATTGGTTGATGAGTAGCCCTTCAGGTGTGGCAGATTACAGTTAGCAAGGTACTGCACTTTATCAGTGGCATTTTTCCCCTCATTTACTCTCATATCATTAAAAGAGTACAGGTATCTCCTACATTGTAGGTGTCATAGAAAAGATGAAGGCCCCTAATTCTTTTTTTGACCATAGCAAGACACTATTGTTGTGACCTAGTTTTCTCACTCTTACACTGTAGCTGTGACAGCCTATGCCCCCCCTACAGAGACGATCCCCATTAATTTTGTTAGTCTCCATTTCCTTTGCTGGCTTCCCCTGTTGATACTTTGCTGTAATTATGACTTTACTGGCTACAGGTCTATAGCAGGTGGTCTCAGCTTGTATGTATCATCTTAAGCTGTCACTGCTATTAGGTATGGAAATGTCTACGTGTGGCATACAGAGGCACACCCTTTTACCATAGACAGTACAAGCCACGTTTGTAAACACCTGAAATCAATATTTATGAAAATTTATTTTTGAAATGTGATTTTGAAAACTCTAAATTCTTGTGTGGACACATAAAACAAATTTTAATCACTGTCTTTTGTGATATGAAAATCAGTCCTACCTGATTGAAAAACAACAACAAACTTTTGCAATAATTTACCCTGCGTGGCATGTGTGAACTGCAAGCAAACAAACTATTGATTTTTAAAATTAAATTAAATTCAATTCAATTCAATATGGTTTATTGTGCAAATATACAAAAACAATTCAGCAGCTCGAAGGCTGATACGGTTGCTTTACGTCAGACTCATAAATGAAATGAAAATAACACTGATAATATAAGCCTACATGAGAATGAAATATGTGATATTAATACACATCAGACCTGAGGAACAGTAATGGGGTAGGCCCATAGGTGAGAGTATTGCACAACAGGAAATGAGATAATATTATGTACGTGTAGGATGGAATACATATATGGCAAGATGGAGAAGAGCAGGCAAGGAAGTGGGGAAATGTGAAGTTCAATGCCTAAAAGCATGAAAACTAAAAGTAAAGGATATGATATCAACACAACATTAAGCAGAAATACATGTAAGTTATCAGCATATTATGTCCATAAATCATTAAAACAAAAGAAAATAGGAACCCGAAATAAATTCAAATAGTGGGAAAAGGGAGAAGACAGTATTGTGATATGAGACTGCAGGGAGAAACTAAAGGTGATTGCCCGTTGAATCATACAAAATTTAGTACCATTCAATACATTAAAAAAAAATCCCATAATGCAACTCAGCATGATAGGTCTGAACACTCTGGTTGCCTGGGGTCATGCTCCAGTCATTGCTCAGGACTGAGCAGTCTGAAGATTCAGTGTGATTTTTTTCTTAGTTTACTCTAGGGATGTGAATGGTGGCAAAAGAAATTGATTTGGGCAGCACATTGCAAAAGCAGATTTCACTCTTATGTGCATGAATGCGGCCTGTGAGATAAGAATATGAATGAGGGATTATATTCATCATTTGGAGGTTCTACAACTGTTATTGAAACATCTCATAGATATTCTCATAGTCTAGATGGTAACAATTTTGTTGTTTAGTTGAATCCAAATCATGTCATATTGACAGCAGCAAACTACGGAAACACCATTTGCATTGACTTCTGCCCAGTTGATGTTGTTTTGATTTCCAATCTCGTAGCCAAATTTTCATCGTGAAGTACCGCTTTGTGAATTGTCCCCATCACAGTACAATACTCATCAAGCTTAAGCCTCGATTATAACCCGCTGTACTTGCAAGTGCGTGCTGTCTACAATGCAAAAATGTGGGCAAAATTTGGGGATCCATATGTAGTAACTACCGCCTCATTACAGGTTTTGGAGCATGCAGACATGCCGTAGCACTCTTAGGACGTGGAGAACTTTCGCTGTGTTTGGGCTACGGATTCATACTAAGTACGGGTTGACATGTATCTCCCTCCCTGTTCTTGCCACTCCCTCCCCACATTTTCAGAAAAACGTGAATACTGTGGTCTCCACCAAAACATACAGACTATAAACACGCACGGTGGGTTGTGATCGAGGCTATACTCAAGAATCAACATGCATCTTACATCTATTATCTACATTGTATGTGGGTTCACCATCTGCTGTGCTGTAACCAATTTGCATTTCACTCGATGAGAGTCAAGAGCATTACTGTGGCTGGAGTGGGAAAGTTATGAGTCAGCCCGAGTCTCCCATGAGAGTGTGAGAGTTGACTCAAAGCCACAAATCGTGTTTGTTTGCACAATCTTCTCACTGGCCAGTACAGACATGACAATGGGATCAGAGATTTGAACTTGAGAAATGAAAACAGAGCAAGAGGGAAGAACAAAAAGAAGTGTTTAGATCCAGGTCAGTTTTTGCTCTCAATTTTGTTCAACTTTCCTAGTCTCTTCTTATACAACAAAACTATCAGAATGTCAGCATTTTACGGTCACTGTTTCCTCACATTGTTGAAGTAGTTCAGCAGTCCTTGTAACCTGTCAATGAATCAATGTTTGCAGATCGATGCTCTTCCTCAATCTTGGAATTGAAGCTCCCATTTAAAAATGATAGCAAGTAGTTTTCTTAGTATTTTTAGCTATCACCACAATATGTTTCTTCAAATGATAATGAAGATTTATCCATGAAAGCAAATATGAGATACAGGAAAAACTGAATAGTACTGTATATTCACAGATCAATTTCATCTGTGTCAATAGAACTCAGAGGGTTTAAGGGTTGCAATGTACATGTGAAAGTGGAACAAAGTTTACCTGTATTCAAGCTGAAGTAGATTCTGTCTGGTTTAAGCCATCAAGTCAGCAGAAATTTAGTGTATTTTTCATTGAAAGTTTAATACAAACGAAGAAAGGAGCTAGTACTGTATATCTTAAATTTCAGTGGGCAAGTCCATGCAAGTGAAGGACACTAAAGTAGACTGAATAATTGACGACTGCATAAAATCATAATAATAATAAGTGTAATCATCCTTTCCTTGTTTCATCAACTTTTGATGGAAATTTCCTGCATATTATTTTGCAGACAAACAGAAAGACAAACAAACCAATGCTGGGGAATAAAAAAGGAAGAAAAATAATGATAACCTTGGTGGTGGAGGTATATGTAAAAATCGTTGACTGTCATGCTTGCTACATTTCTTGTATGATTAACAAGTAATCTGAAAAGTTGGGATTATGTGAATGCATTGTGGGCAGATTACATGTGGCTGGATCCAGACTCATCTCTGACTGCAGATTTTTTGTTGGTCTGATTACTGTCATAAGCAGATTATTCTCAGATGGTGAAAGGAAACAGCTGGAGATGTGGATGATAGTGTATCTAGTTAAAGATCCAGACTGTTCCTGATGTAACTTTGATATATTATATCAAAGTACACATAATTCAGGAATCTGTTTGCATTTACAATGCATATGATTTGCAATCTAGATTGTCTTCTTTTTTTCTGTGTGTATAGCATAATGCACCTGGTTGATACCATTTGCTGACTTGTACAGTACTGTATCTTTTATGATAGTTCATGATATCAAATTCTATGCTTTGTACAATGTATTTCTTTATGTCACAATTTTTTCTTTTCAATTTTCAGTATAATCTAATCTGCAATAGAGTAATTAATGTCCATGCTAATCAGTGGTTGTCTTTTTTATCTGTTATGGACAAGCTAATTTTGCTGTAGCACGCATTTCCAATAGACACCTGCCCTAGTGTATTCTTAAGACCAGGCGTAGGTATAAATACACAAAACTTCAATCAGGAGCCATTCTTAATTCTGTTTTCTGAGATTATGGGTCATGGTGTAATATGAGGGGGATGTTTGTTGGTTTGGTTTTCAAATTTATACACAATAGGTTTCTGTTATGTTTCATGCAAAGTTTGGCCTTTTGAATGCATTTGTTATTATTATTATTTTCTATTATATCCCGACCTTCATGAATTTAGTATAAAGGTCAATAGGATCTATCATGGAATATGGAAATGTTTCAGTGTTCGAGATGTTTGTTTTCCTGAATTATTAGTGTTTAGATAGTTACAGAGCAAAATATTTTTCAGGACAAACAAATAAAGCTCCAGACTGAAGAATTCTTGTCTATGTGAACAAATGCACCAGTGCCTGTTGATATAATTTTCCTTGACGTCCCAGGGTTACAGTCTGGATGTCCTCATAAGTTTCACCTAGCTGTTATTCAGCATCAGTATGGGATATGATACCAACAGAAGTGCTTTTTAAAAAGACAACTCCCAACTAGTTAAAGTTAATCTGATAAGAACGAATAGGGTTGTCCCTGAATGTGTTGTGTAGATTTTACACTTTCACCTGCCAGCTTTTCTAATTTCATAGGAAAAAAAATCTTTATTTTTATGGAATAAAGAATCTTCATTCAACCTTGCGTTCTTGTTTTTGTGAACATCTGCTTACACTGAGGTGTAGGGGATCAATGAAGTTCCTACCTTTGCGAAGCTGACTCCCACTTGTTTCTACAGTTGTTGAGCGTGAGGTTTTTGCAGTGTGGATACTGAAATTGAGCATAATGGGAATTAGTTTTATAAAGATATAAAGTGAAGATTATATGTCACCTTTCTATGTAATTATTACACAATGCAGTTTTTCATAGGTCCTGTACACAGAGCAGGAGTGGGTCTCATTTGTCACAGTTCAGTGGCAATGAATTGCATTGTAACCACCAGTGGCGGATCCGGGGGGGGAAACACCCCTTTTATTTTTTTGTTAAAACAAAAGAAATAAAAAAAATGGGGGGGGGGTGCGTGTGCCCCCCTTTAATTTTGTAAAGGCGCCCCCTCTTTACGGAATTTCTGAATCGGCCCCTGACCACTGAGCTGTTTTGATTTAGTAGCACACAGAATATCATAGAGCTTCATTTATTATGTAAGCCTACATGTAGTGTTATTTTCAGCTTTAGCAATTTTAGGATGCTCTTATCTTCACAAATTTCTGAGGCAGAATCACAATCCTAAAGGCTTCTGTGGCATTTTGGGCAAGAGATAAACACAACCATGCTATCAAACACATTTAGAAACACCAATTTGAAACACCATTCAGAGCAATTCGAAAATATTAACTCTGATCCTGACATGAAAGTGAATTGTGAGTACATGCATGCATATCTGTTCATTAATACTTTACTCCAAAATCATAAGTTTAACCACTCACAAAATTGTCTGGAAATCCAGATTCTCCCAAAATTAGACTTGCTACAGTAGTAATGGCATACAGTAATCACACACAGTAATCACACAAAGTTAGCCATCATGATATCACAGAGAATACACCTCTCTTCAGAAAAATTGTAATTCATCTTACTTACTCTCAACATTTTGATCACTCCAAATGCCACGTACGTAAAATATATGTGGAGCTGCAGAGTAGATGCACTTTAAATTTGCAGTGAAATACCACAGTATTTTGCGTAATGTGAATGTGATACTCTATAAAATGTGTACAGTATAATAGTAAATGGAGTGTTGTATTTTTTTATTGGCATTCCATGGAGCTTGCAGCTTTGGTAGTGAATGTCATTTGTATGATAGTTTTAGTTTGGAGACTCATTTTTATAGGTCAAAATATTCCATAGCATGTTAAAGGGGAAGTTAGATGATTTTCATAATTTCACATTATGTTCTAAATACTGTAGATTGACAGCTCCATGTATACTGTAGATTTATGGTATTCATTGAGAGAGCAATATATTATACTCTGAAAACCCAAAACAAGTTAAACTGAACAAGGATGATGACATAGGAAACTCACATATTTCTGAAATGCAGCAATATGATATTGTATTCCATTACAGAGTTTAGAATTTATGCATGCTTTCTTCTTTTGTTATGCCTCCTTGAGCTCCCACTCTATTCTTATGATGAAGCTGCCGTGTCATCATCCTTGTTCATTATGATTTGTTATAGATTTTGAAAACATTCTTTATCCCTCATCCCAATCACTATAAATTCTGAAACTCTGTACCCAGTATATCCAATGTGTGGTTGTTCAAAAGAAAAGTTAAAAATGATCTGCAGGTCCCTTTGTATAGAAATGTGTTTTCAAAACGTGAGTATTGATGAGTTCTTTTGCCACATCTGACACCCACCCTGAGTGCCTACTTGAAATGGCTCCATCCTATTCTACAACCATCTTGAGGATGAAGACAATAAATCCCAGATGCATACACAGTGATATTGACAAACTAAATTGCATGCCAGCACAGAATGATATGAAAAGTTGATTCTCATCACCGTCCTTCATGGTTCATCGCTACTCCCTTTTAATATTTCTGTCGCAAATGGCAGCTTAAAAGCGAGCATGGCCCTGCGATCTGAGCGTGGTCCTGTTTACACAGCAACCCATTAGAATAAAGTGGCTGACATTCCCCCTGCATTTTGCATGCATAGCCCCTGTAGGGTTTTTGTTGGTGGCAGAAAGGCCATATATATATCTTGTTTATGTTAAGGCATGGAAAAGACATTAGAATAGAATAATATCCTTCACAGTCTTGAAAATATAGAATCTGATATCTATTATCTGGTGACCTCACTCACTGCATGGCAGAAATATCTACCCCCCCCCCCCCCCCCCCGCCCAAATGGGATTCCATGAATCCTGAAGTGAGGTACTCCTCGAGTCCTGTCAGCGACAAAGAGTTGTAAGTTGTAGTTGCCACAGTGAATTACTTTGTAGTGCCATGAAAGAAGGATAGAGGAATAGAACAGAAAGGAGTTGATGCTGACCTGGCTTCTTGACTGACAATAGTATACACTTTGATTCATCCAGAATTAGAGAGTTGTTTTTTGTTTTTTGTTTTTTGTTTTTCTGGGGCAGTAAGGTACGAAGTAAAGGAATTCTTAGATCCTGTTAGTTGGCAAGTGCTTTGTGCCATTTATTGGAATGGCATACTAAAGTTAATTGTGTTAGTTATTGCAATAATCAGCTAGATACTGATGCCGAATATTTCCCGAGGTTTTTATTTTTGCGAATTTCACAAGTGGGAAGGTGCTATTTGCGAATTGAAGGACGTCTGGAAGTATAATCATTATTGACTCTGATACCGATATGAATGTTATGTGCACGCATACATGTACATTTCTCCGTTTTATAGTACAGTACTTCTCAACATGAATATAGCCAGTCGTGAAATCGTCAGGAAGTCCCGATTCAAGAAAATTTAGACTCGCTATTATATGGCATACAGTAGTTTTCATTTTGACACCTATGAATATTAAAGCCTGTGGTATTTTTGTTGTGAAATTTGTGTGACTGTGAAAGCTTGCCAAACTGACTGCTACCTTCAAACGTGTGCCTATTTAAGAAATTTGTCATATAATATGCAAACAGTGAGGGCTGCATCACTAATTGATATGTTCCTCCATGGGGGGGGGGGGGGGGGGCTTAATTATGGCTTTATTTTGCAGGGTGGCTTGAATGTGTGGCACACTAGCGAAGTGACAATGTTGCCAAATATAAGGGTGAGGAGAGACAAGCCACCTGTTACTTCCACCTGATGTAGTTTTGATACCAAACAGTTGATTTTAAATGACATTTTCCTGGCAGATTCCAAGTGTTAGGACTGAGTGAGAAGCTTTTACTGTTTTTTTTTTTACATGTATGTAACCTTATCTAAGTTTATAAATTTTATTAAATCTATTTCCTATTTTTTGAAACAAAAGTGTTCCTCATTTTGACCTTGAGTAGACTTACTGGCACGGGATAGGAAAGATTACAAACAACCAAACATGCTGTGTAGCATACAAGCGTATAAATTCATTTTACCGTGCAAATCAATTTTGTTGTCACTTTTACACATCCTTGCTTTTACATTATAGGCCTAGAACAAAGGTTTCATTGAATTTCACAACATGTGACCAACCATTTGTTGTGTGCATTTACTGCATATGCGTGGATATAGGATACTGTCTATAAAATGCATTTATTATTTATCTGCATAGATGTGTGACTAAGGTATAATTGGATAGGGATCATATGAAAAAAAAAAAAACCCTAACAATAGGACATGAAATTGAGGGTAAAAACAATGAATTCTATTAAAGGAATGTGCAGTCTTGTTTTTAGTCTAGCTCTTTGCCAATTGACCCATTCTGTTCACCTGGATGACTGAATTTGTAAAGAAATGACATGCAATAGATTTTTGGAAAGGAAATCAGGTGCATGCTATGAGTTTGAGGAGGTTATTTTTTTTTTCGACATGAGTGAGTAGTGTGTTTCTAAACATCACATTTCTTGAAAGCAAGAGATTATTAAGCAGAGGGGTAAAGGTCGATATGTGAGTTTTCTTCATTTTGTCTCCCTCTACAAAGATCGCAACTGCTGATTCATAATTTAACAAACATGTCGGAAAAAGGAACGATATAGAGGGAGACAAATTGAAGAAAACTCACACATCACATTTCTTATTAAAGCAATTGGTAAACAGTGCTATAGGAAGTTTTGTTTCACGTTACCAGCATTTTTTTTTCTTCAGTAGAGTCTACATATTCATGTAGTTTGAAGTTCAAGACAATTTTTTACAAAGCCAGTACATGATTTTGTATGTCAGTGATCGATAAGAAGATTCAGCATTTTTTATTTTGTGCTAATCGTTAGCACCACTTGGATCTAGGATATGTTTTTTTTTCTGGAAATATTCTGTATTATTTTGAGAAAAAGGCAGTTTATAGCTCCAACATGACATAACTCCACAATTCCTGCTCTTGATGCATGGTAAAAGAAAATAGATTCAGGGAAACCTGATAACATTTTCGTAATACGCCGAACTTTGGCCCAGATGCTAGCGATATTGCATTTGTTTCATTTCAGGGTTTGCGAAATATTTTCTGGTAAAATTAATTCATATAAGAGAATTCACATCATATTTGGGTCCTCCTGATGGCCTCCATTATAGAGATTACGTTTACTACATATGATGTCTCTGTACTGCAGTATGTCACTTTTTTTTTCTTTCATCTTTAAGTTGAGCACAGGATGGAGTATCCCCATTAAAGGGCCTGTGTTGTGGGGAAGTTATGATTTGTGAAGTATGGTCCTACTATAAATATATTCGGAAATTCCTGTAATGCTGCTAAAAAAAAACTCATACAACAGGCTCACCGTAATTTGCTTCAGTGCACGTATACGCTGACGAGCAATTTTATTCAGCAGACTTGTGCTAATTGCTTTTTTAAACACATGTATGTTGTATAGCAATAGGCAATGAATGGAGATCGATTCAACTGAAGAACTACGTATAAAGTATCTGCCTGTTGGTTCCCTTTAACTCTGTAAGAAGTAAAAGAGTTATGGTTGTTTACTTCATCGGCTTGCATGTTCATTTGAATATGTTTGTGTATGGCTCAGTGTTGGGATGCAAATAATACAGGTTGATTTTGAGCTTTGTTGAAAGTATGACCACATACTTAGATCATTTGAGTGCAGCCGATTGATAAATTGCCCTACTTTGACATTTTAAAATAAACACAGTCACCAAGATGATGAGTAGAAGCCATGATAAAAAGTCATGGGCATACATACTCCGGCAGGATTTGAACCTGTGACCTCCTCGTCTCTGGACAGGCGCCTTATCCACTAGACTACTTGCCTGACAGCTAGTGCTAATTCAAATCCTCATAGCAAGCAGGCACTGCATAATGAGGGAAATTCCTGAAATTCTACCATTGACGAGTTGTTTTTACTGCAGCTGATTGACAAATTGCCCTACATGTACGTGGACATTAATAAGCACCAAATTGATCAGTGTAATAATAGAAGCCATGATAGAAATAATCATGGGCATACATATTTGGGCAGGATTCGAACCTACGACCTCCTGATCACCAGACATGCGTCTTATCCACTAGACCTCCAAGCTTCTGTCCAATAGCCTGTGCTGGTTCCATGGACCTAGCAAAGGCTAGGTCCATGGCTGGTTCTAATCCTTAGCATGCAGGGGTACTGCGTAAGATGCCTGTCCAGTGATGGGGAGGTTGTAGGTTCAGAAACTCATGTTTTTATCTCTTCATGAGTAAGTGTCAGTCTTGAATTCTCAATATTGACATAATTCAGGATGAGTGCGCACAGACCAGTTCCCTAAAATGTGTTACCTCTACTTTCTTTCTCCCCATGTAAATAAAGGGGTGGCTGTATCAATCATGTTTTGAAATGCATTAAGAAATCCCTATATTATAGTCCTGTTTTATCTTATTCTTCTTTCTTCCATTCTGTTTTTCTCTCTTTGCGAGAAGGGTGAGGCAGGGTGTTTTGACAAACAAGGATTGATTTCATATCCTGCTGTTTTCAGAAAAAATGACTGTCGGTAAGCAACCAAGCTCTGTAGTATGGCAAAGGGGTCTCACTAAACAGCAACACCTTCTATTTGTGTGCACAGCATGCTGTCCAGTCTTACAGACACATCAGG
Source organism: Diadema antillarum (assembly GCF_040938485.1). Classification (NCBI taxonomy): domain Eukaryota; kingdom Metazoa; phylum Echinodermata; class Echinoidea; order Diadematoida; family Diadematidae; genus Diadema; species Diadema antillarum. The sequence goes on from NW_027272230.1 coordinate 17,845, forward strand.
GAATTATTTAAAGGGATAGTACAGTATCGGTGGAGATGAGAATTGGGCTTTTAACTTTTTGCGAGATACCAAGCAAACACTTATAATATAGTACAGAGCATACCATTTTTAGAGGAATTCAAAGTTTAATTGATGAAAATCGGGTTTGGAATGACTGAAACATCCAAAAACAAAGTAATACAAAGCGACCGTAATAAAGTGTGGGTCCCACACTTTATTAGAATTGCTCTTTTTTGGGTATCTCAGCCATTTCAAAACCAATTTTCATCAAATAATGAATTACATGCTCTTTCATATTTCTTGAAAGGTTTCTCATTATCTCACCAAAAAATGTTATAAACCTGAAATTAGGTCTCAACCAAAACTTTACGATCCCTCTAAAGGGGAACTTTATCCCTATTATATGTTGCTTTCTGTGAAAACAGAAAACTCAGAAAATTATGTCAGTGAAAATTTGGAAAAAACATTTTAGCTACCTAATTATGAACTGTTGAAGTTTAGGACAAGTTGCTAATTTTGTGTGGCATAGATGATGAGCAGCTCTCCATTATGTTTGTACACTTGTACACAAAAAATCACAAATTGTCATTTCTCTTTTATGAGAAAACTTTTCTTCAGATCTGTTCTTGGTATATAACAAAGAGTAATTGCATTATTTATGTCCTCAATGTATACATGTAGGTTCTGTCTGTGACAGAATATTTTAGAGAAATAACATTTAGTACAATTTTGTGTAAAAAACAAATGGAGAGCTGCTCATTTCATACAGAATTGCAAATTTGTCTTACTGGTACTCTCTAAATTTTATTGTTCATAACATTTTTTGCTTGTTGGATATTTTCCCCCAAATTTTTACTGGTCTACCTCTATTATATTTCTCTTTTTTCATACAGAATACAGTTGATTCAGTGTGTATACATAAATGTAATACATTAAGGACTGACTTTCCCATTAACTTTATCTCTTTGTATTCTTGCCAAATTATACAACATAATCCATTGTAAAGAATAGAGACATGTTTAGAAATCTTGTAATGGAATGCAAAGTCAGGAGGAGTAAATTTGAAGGGAGAGTGCAAGGATTATAGTACAGGTGAATCTATCACTTGAGTGCCTGCCATAAGCACCCAGGGTGTAAGATGATTAGTCTTGTGTATTCAACCTCTTTTCTGCTGTCTTCAAAGATCTCCTTTGCATGCTACAGTGTATGTGGCATCACAGAATTTACTCAGCCTTATCTAGATGAGGTGTAGATAGTAGGCCTATAGAAAAAAAAATTGTCTTTAAGATTCACATTAGTATGTGACAGGATGTCATAGCTACTCCAGTATCCTTATGATGAAATCTATATTTCCTAGCTGTTTTATAGAACACACATTGACTATCATGACAAAAGAGGGGACCACAAGCCTACATTTTTCTGAAGAAAAGAAAGGGTTAGTATTCCGACAGAATGCAATGATTAAGCATATTAAAGAATATAGTTTCCATTTTGAATGTGGTTAGCACACATGTACACAAAAACATTGAAATTAGACACATTCTCGAGACTTACTATTACAAGTATGCGTCTCATGCATGAATTGAACCGATAACAAAATTGACTCATAATTTCTGATATATACTTTGTAAAGTATGTTCGCAAAATATATGCTATACACAATAATAAATGGGCAATGGAGTGGGTGTAGTCCTTTGAGCATAACTCACTTGCATGAAGAAAGCTGGGAAAAGAGAGCATTGATGTTCTCTCTAGCTACTCAGAATTAATACATGTAGGTCATTCAAAGTATTCGCTTCCAATTGAGTGACTGAAGGACAAGGGCGTGATCTGTGATGCAACAATGGGTCTGTGCTCTGAGACTATCGCCGACTACAGCGAAAATGCCATTGCACATTTTCAGATAATTATGTACCATCCTTGAGTGGGCAGCCACTTCGATCTTCATCACTCCAATTTTCCTCCTGTCTGGATATAGCCTCTTTCCTCAGACATCTGATGGAATTCTCCGCACTCACACACACAGAGTATGCATCTTTCCTCCTCTTTCTCCTTCCTTCTCCTTGCCCCCTCTCTTTCCCTCACTTTCATCATTGTTCAGCTGCTGCTTCATCTTCTGCTTCATCTTGTTCTATATTCTGTTTGTGATTTAGCTCTCAAGCATTCACCATGTTCTTTCCAATTGATTTCATATTTTGCCATCACTTTTGCCCGTACTTGCCATGAATAAGTTGCTATAAAAGCTGTAGTTCTCTTTCTATTACTCCCATCCTGATCCTACATCGTATACACTGCTCTTCATTCTCGTATTTCTGTAACCTTCCTGTCTCCCCTTTGTTGATAATGCACTTTCTTTTGTGTCAAGTCCTCTACATGTGTGTACACTTCAGAGAGTTTTTTTTTTCTTCTTCTTCTTTGGTAAGGTTAGTAATAGTTTTCAGATGGATGCTCCTTTAGACCCCATTTATACCAACAACAAAAAATGCGGTATCAAGGCTGGACGCTTGATACTGCAATATTTCAGGGTCTGGAAATGCATATGGGCCCAAGTGCAGTATCAAATTTGGGCTGGCCTGAGGCCCACCTTTTGTTGATATAAACGCAAGCTGAGCCCCAAATGCACGGCCAAACCCACTCAACTGTTCAATAGACATTGCTGTGAAAAAAATGTTTACCATGTATGTAGAGCACCGCACTACTACAACAGAGAAAAAAAGAGAACATGCAGAAGACAACTTCACTTCCGGGTGCAGCTCAACAAGGCAGTGAAATGCACGAAAATGTGGGCCCGAGTACCGCAGTGTAGGTGGGCCTCTGGCCGGCCCACCACTGTACACGGGGTCTTGGAATTTCTCATATGAATTATGATGTTGTCTCGATTCCTACATCCTGTTTTTGTTTAATGGGACAGAGATACATAGAAATATGCCTTCTCTTTTACTAATCTATGGATGAGAAAGAGTCTCTGAAACAAACATTAGTAAAGGCCATGATGTGCTTATAACCCTGTCATGGCCAAAGACAAGCCTGTCATGTACAATGTAGATAGTACCATGAGTCAATGGATCACAGAGGGTTGATAGAACATACTACATATAAATTATAATTGTGACTCACCTACATGTACAGTCACCGTCCCTATAGTACACTTTGAAGGATAAATTACAGCGTAACGGGGGAACACATTTTGATTCTGTGAACTTCAAAGGAAGGAATTTCTTACTGAAGATGGGAATTACATTTTCTAATGCCAGGCATCAGACAGTAAACATATGTATATACCTGTATATATATTGTTTTTGTTACAATGTGGTAGAGGGCAGTCAAAAAGCTTGATGTGGTCTTGAAGTCAAGTGAACGACATTTTGTTCCAGCAGAGAAATTAGGACAAACCCTACAGAGATATTTGGCCCAAGTGCATCACAGCCCATGCCGAACTTGCCACATCTGTCACTGCCCACTGCAGGTCTGGACTGGTTGTGTCACAAAAAAACATGCTAAGAATATGACAGGAAAGTTTTGCTCTACCATCCACCATAATCAGGGAGTTTAAAGGCTTGAGAGATAGGTTCATTCACACATTTGTATTAAAAAAAGGCAAAGAGTGAAGTTATAGAATTGCTGTCCAAACATTGCTTGTTCATATGTACTTGTATGGGCAGAAAAAATAGAACAGTTTAGATTGGTTTGCAATTTCAAATCTTACTGCAACTGCAAGTATGATTTCTGTTGGTAGTTTGATCTACATTAAGAAGTGCAGTACAAGATTACGTCTTTATCTTTTTATACCTACTGCACTGAAAAACTTGTTTTTGTCATCGTAGTGCGCTGAAGTATAGTTGGCTTGTCAGTCTGCTGTGTGTGATTATGGCTGTTAGGATGTAAACAGTATTCCCTGGCTGACTGTCTGCAAGTTTTGTGAGTGGACAGTGGAAGGAATCCAAATGTTGTTCAAAAGAAATGTGTGTTTAAAACAACGAATCACAATCTTTCTATGATGAGCATTCCTATAGCAAATGCTCACAGCGAACTAAATACGGAGTGAAAAGACTGGCAGTACAGTGTGTGATTTTACTTTCAATGTATCGGGTGGCATTAGCAGGTGCACAGTTGCCTAGCAACAGTCACTGAAACGTCACAATTATTTATTGTCGGTTTAAATGTACCCTGTCGAAGAGGAAGGATAATCCGTAGTCATTCATCTTTGCCATATGGAGTAATGGCTTCCTCAGATCACCACAGCTACATCAAATTCTGAGATTTCACCAATCAAGCATTGAATTTCAAATGTGAATGCGATTTTATTATTTTGTGACGAAAAACGTTGATTTGCAGGGCAGTTCATCTTTAAATGTATCATACAGCAAATTTGATGGTGGTTGTTTGCTAGTCATACAATGTATTTACTTTTTGAAGCACTCAAAAATATTTGAGAGAAATGACAGTGTTGTTTGTAGACGCAGATGTACACTGTAGTTTGCATTGTAATGTGAAGTTGACATTTGTTTACTATGTATCAGTTTACTATTTTCCCTAAATAAATTTCATAAGTTTGAAAACATTACTTACAATATATACTGTAGGCCTAAAATGAGGAATGTTTGCGTGCATTTTGATTTCGCGAATTTTGCAAGAGCCGAGTTTCGCGATATTAAAATGCACGCTAAAGATCTTGTCTACACTATATCATGCATTGCGTGTTAGAGGCAACTCGTGAAATTTCATGCTGTGAATAAGGCCGTTGGCTCTCATTCTCGAAAATTTCCTGCCGCGAGAATATCATATTTTACAGTACACAATTATGACACAATCCCCCGTAACACATTTTGTACAGCTTTATACCCAGCACACACAGGCAGCCAAAAGATCTTTCTGGACTCGAGTTGACTGTTAGTGATGAGCATATAGGCTTTGGTGCAATTCTATCCTAGCAGGACTCCGCTAGTCGTGGTTATCAAATGTACCCTATATTCACATACTTTTTCTTCTGTGTGGCGTCAGAGTCTAGCTAAAGAATTAGTCCTATACAAATTTAGCTTGTCACAACACAGATATATATGAATTCTGCAATAAATCATAATTTATTTTTCTTTCATGCAATTGCAGAATTTATTAAGAAAAATATGAATAAAAGGATTTTATATTATAGTTTCTCTAATCATTTCTGTAACTGTGACTGTGACTCTGATTCTGAATCTGAATCTCAGAAGGAAAACCAATGATGAGGATGTTGTCTATTCCTGCATCATTCATGCAGCATGTCGAGAGAAACGTCCCCAGCGTCCTGTCCTCAGGCACTCACAGCTCCCTCGAGGCATCGCACGCTGCTGTGCATTATGATGAGTAAAAATGTGATGTAGCGCGATAGTGGCGCGAGGGCGGTCGTACGTGATCCACCAGAGACAGCAGGAGATTGCGATACTTGGCCTGAAAAGAAGAACTCCGCCTGAGTACTTTTGAGACCTAAATCGATTTAGCAAAATGCACTTTCTAGGGATGCCCGAGCTGTTGTGGAGAGGGTTCTTCAGAAACAGCATGGTATGGCAAGCTAAAATCAGTGAAGCATTAGGTACAGTAAACACTCTTCTTCATCTTCAGTAGATAATTAATTTGTTTTGGTATTGATGAAATGGCTACAGTGGACAGAAAACCTCAAAGATTGATCATGCATTTGATTTTACTATCATTCAACACATGTGTGATCACATGTTCAAATCAGTGATGCTCTTTATTTGAAACACAAAAAGATCACATGTACGTAGACACAGTTTGTAAGTAGATGAGATATTTCTTCATGGCAGAAATTTTAAATTGATTCCAAAACTTTGATCAACTATCTTGTGATTGCTTTGATACGACACATTAAATGTTACCAAGAATGGCTGTGATAGTTTTTCAGGGAAAAGAAGAGGCTTTATTGCCATGATGACAATGCAACATAGTGCTGAACTTTGACTACAGTTGTATGGGGAGAATGAAGTTCCCCTTGGCTGTCTTGTGTGGCTTTATGACAAGACAAGGACTACCTTATTCTGTTGGCATGATGATTTTACCCAGAGTGCTGCAGAAGAAAGGTTGGTGGTCACACTTCATTTCACTCATTTCCACATTATTCAAAGATGAAGGCTGAATATCAAAGAATCATTCTTGCCACATGAGCCACTATTCTCACATTCAGACTGCCAGCTTTAGTTATTGAGGATGATTTAAAGGAATTTGTAGAATTTCTTCACTGCTAATTACATCTTTTTAGTTTTAAGGATTTATATACATGCTCTTCACTTTGGATAGAATATCAAAAAATGAAAACCTTGTCCTTTTCCATTAGGCTGTGATGCATATTCTGTCATCAGCTCATTCTCTACCTGTTATGTGAGTATAAAATGAATGAATGTGTGTATTGCACATAGTGAATAATTGAGCATTACAGCAGAGTGCACCAGCAAAGAGCCTGATTAGAAGACTACCATATAGATTCTGAGTCAATATGACACATGCCAGTATTCCATGACAACAGAGCCATGCATTTTCTTAAGCTCTAATGAACGCTGAAAGCAAATAGTCTTGCATTTTTAATGTCAATTTAGACATTATCTGTGAAAGACCATGAAAGGACAATGCAGCACTATAAGAAATGGGTGACTAATGTGTTATGTTTCAGAGGAAACATTTTATTGTGTGTTTAGCACGTTTTAATAGCGCTAGAGACTTTTCATGGGATAATGTGCTATATATATGTAAATATTATGAATTATTATTATTTATGCTAATACAGTGTGCTTCTCTCTCCCTCTCTCTCCCTCCCCCCCCCCCCCTCTCTCTCACGCTGATACAGTGTACTTCTCTCCCTCTCTCTCTCTCTCTCTCTCTCTCTCTCTCTCTCTCTCACAAACATGAGATATGTAATGGAACTGTCATTAAATGATGACATTTGACTATCACAAAGGAAGGTAATTGGAATAGGATGTGTTGGGTGGGAACATGTTTTGTGTTTTTGCCCAAGAAATATCAGTGACTTTTGTCAGCTGCAAAGTTGTGTTCCACTTCACAGAGTATCATATAATGCCATTGTTTCCTGAGCATAATGTCTTGTGAATCGGGACTTGAAAAGCAATTTTAGAGAGTGATTAAATTCAGAGTGGAGTACCACAGAATTAGAATAATGATTGGGAAATACATGCAAGTATCATTTCTTTTCTAGCAAGCAAATTTCCCACCATGAAGATGATCCATACATTGCAGTTTTTCTTTTGTTGTGAAATGTAACATCTTCACATTGTTATTGATTTTAGTAATTCAGTCCGCATGCACTGCTCACAAAAATGGAACCGCTGTGAAATGAACAGCACATCTAACAGTCGATCCAATTTTACACACAATCTGCAGTGTCAGTCCTGCTTTTCACTGCTTCAGCTCTTAAAGATCTTTAATTGTAATTAGCCGTCTAGACATCTGTGTTGCAGAGTGTGTTGAACCTCACATCCTCTCATTGGAAAGGGTTGACACCATCCGTCCTTTTACAATCTCATTTTGTCTGCAGATATTCAGCAATATCATTTTCTTTTTAATGCTCCTGATTCCATATGAATAATAATCTACGACTGAACCCCTTGACATTTTGTAAATAGGGACAGAAGCTTTTTATCTTTTATTGAGTATTAATCCCTGAGAAAGTAGGTAGTGTTTGTGTGTGTAGGTGTATCTGTAGGCGTATTAGGGGGTCCTAGGAATTCAAAATTAGGTGATGTTTTTCAGGAAGCTGCCTCGAGGTTGATTTTTAAACACCGATGTGTGAAAAATGAAAGGCTTTAACAAGAAATTTTGACCTGCATTGTTTGCAAACATCTTTAATTCCCTGCTGCCATGTATTCATTTCAGAGCAAAAGTGAAAGAGGGCCGATTTGCCTGTGTCAGAAAATAAAGCTATTTAGTTTGGAGGCTGCAAAAGGAATCTTACTGCTGCAAAGAAGGAAAAGACAAAAGTGAAAATCAATGAGTGACTGCATTTTTGCTATTTCCATAGACAGTAGTTTACTGAGTAATTTTTCAGATCATCATAATCATTTCAGTCATGTCTTGATCATGGTGGCAGTATCATTTCAATTTTTGATGGATACATATTAGCATTAGTGTTTTTTTATGTTCCCTTTTGAGCATCTCCATTTAGGTCAGTCAAAAGATCTCAGATTTTTCATCTATTTTTATTTATTTAATTTTCATGGAGGGGGGGGGGGGGGGGGGCAACAACTCAATGTATAATAGTTAAGTTCCACATGGTACCAGAACAACATGCAGGTACCATATGTATGGCACTATGTCGGTGTGAATCCATCCTTGGGTACCTACTCAGTATCAAAATACGTACACTGTAGATACAGTACGTGTACCTAATGACAACATGAAAATACCATGTTTCACATACAATATGAACGCATCCATGTGGATACCATTACTTTGAAGTCAGTTGTCTAGTACATTGTACCTCCTTGGTTGTATCCCTCATGGTACCATTACAGTTCTCTGATTGCACTGTGTGGTGCAATCTCAGTATGAACACATCCCAAGATACAATTGGTGTTTAAATCACTGCTTGGCATTGTGACAGTGTGAACGCACCCTGGCTATGGTTTCCATCTCATCTAGAACTCTTTGGGGATAAGGTCATAAATCACTTCGGTTCACTGACTTACAGAGCCCATTGCTTGTCATATTGATGAAAATGGTATCCCAGCTTTTTGCTATTGAAGCTATACAATTTGCATGGATGGCTTTTTTGAAGGTTAATACTCTCCCATTCATTATTTCTAACCCCCTCCCCTCATTATATATCATGCCTCAACTCCTGAATTAGGGTATATTAAAGTGTACAACCATATTTTGCTTTAAAAATGTACCTCATGGGACTGATCAATAAGTGTGTATTACTTCTTTACATTTTCAGTAGTGATCTAGGGTTGGTATGCCACCCTAGTAGCACAGGGAGAGTGTATTCACCCAGTTGAATCATGGACCCTACAATATACCATGGTTGAATCATGGACCCTATCATGGTTGAACCAATCCTCATTCACTGCCCACCGCTGTACATTCGAAAAGTATAAAAACCACAAATAGCGCAGGCCTGCTAGAATAAATGCACATCAGTGAATGTGTGCATCGAGGTATGTGCTCATCAGTAACATTCAACTCTAGTCGAGATTCTTCGACTGCATGTGTACTTACATAGCCTAGATACGTTCTATGATAAAGCTACACAATTCACTGCAACTGTGAGTTGTTATCAGTAATTCACGCTACTGGGTCTTGAAAGGGAATACATGGTTTCCATTTGACTGCATGAAATGTCAATTTTTGCTGTCTAAGTATATGTGTATTTATAAGAATTATGTGAAAAAATATGCTGTGACAACACCATTTCAGTTGGGTAATGATGATAATGGAATATATGACCCCAAAAGGTATGCCGAAGGAGTATTGCAGTCTCAGGTGATGATACTCGATCCCGGTTGCTATGTGATGTTTTGTACTTGATTATAGTACATGTACATCGATTGTACATATTGGGCCATACCAGTATCCATATCACACAAGACTGAATCACATACAGCTTGTTTACAATTCAATATTACTACTGCGAGCTCGGGCATGATTCGATCATCATCTACTACTGGTAACGCTCTACTTACCCACTTCTGAACAAGGAGGGCACTTCAGGAGTTAAAGTTGTGTAGTGCTATCGAAATTTAAATACAATTTTGATCTCAAGATGTTCCAAAACAGCTCATTGTCCTTGCAAATCGCGTCTACCATGTGTACCACACAAGTTTCTTGGAGCCTTTTCAACAATTACAAGTGATATGGGATGGTGGAAGATGAACTTTTGAACCCATCTAGGAGCTAAGTTTTACTTTAAAATCTGCCTTAGAATTGGCATGTGCTCACCGCCATCATGTTCGTACCCACCCGAGAAAGATTTAGTCTTTCAAAAGAGAACAAAACTTTTATTGTGGCTGAAAGTAATGACTCATGGTGTCAGCGCTAAATTTGATTCATGGTTGTGATGTGACATTTGCTCGAGGATTTAATTTACGTGCCCGCTCTACGATGCAGGTAGACGTGATAGTAGTACATATCGTGTCATGTCGGCTGCAGGAAGCTAATGAGAGGGAAATTGAGATTATATAGTGGATTTATTAAAGGGTTTGTATCATGGGAGATGTAAATTTGTTTTTATCGAATATCTAGCACTCTGGAATGACTTTACTTTCATAATTATGGTGCATGTTCAGTATTAGCGAAATGCCTTCATTACTTTGTGCACACATCATACAGTACATACATGCATCTATACACTCACATCATCATATATGCACATGCACATGCACACACACACACACACACACACACATGCACCAGATTTATCATACAGTGTATGCCAGATATTTAACAAGTCATATTTTGGGGGGAATCGGGACTTCCCAACGATATCGCATGTGGTTAAATTCATGATTGCAGAATACAGTATCGAATGGAGAAATGTATGTATGCATGTCACATTCATGTTGGCGTCAGAGTCTGTATTTTCGCGTGTTTTTAAATGCGCGAATACCACCGGACTCATGAAATTTGTGAAAAGAAAAACCTCATGAAATATTTGGCATATACAGTATTTGAATCAAGGCAAAGGCTAAGTTAAGAATAGAATGTGTGGAATGTTTTAATGGTTGAAGGCTCTCGTTCCTCTGCTTAGAATGTTTCATTGCATCATTCTCAGTAATCAGTGCCAAAGAATATCTTAAATCATTGAAAATTAATTACAGTGTAGGGATGAACTCAGCTATACCTCACAAGATTCCTGCTACGATGAAATGGCAAATCAGCAACTTATGAAACCATACAAATATATATTAAAGAAAGAAAATGCCTATGCGCATAGATCAAATAAAATGACTTGCTTTGTATAGTATTTTAAAAATTGTAACTGAAATACAAAGCCATGGAATAGGTCCGAATTCTCAATGTTCTTCCAAGTAGTGCATTGCATGTATTTTGGGAAAGCTACATTTACACAATCATAATGAGGATACTAAAAGAGTCATGTTCTTATTTCTGTTTTCATATCAGTACGAGAGTATGATAATATTTTTTTCCGAGAGCAAATAAATATGGTGCATATTTATAATTTTATGATGATTACTCCTGTGCTGCTCATAAAAGCTAGAGAAAATATGATGAAGACATCCTCGTTTTGGGAGTACATGGAGTGTTCCATGACAGGCGTGGAAGGAATAGGGACTTTTTGGATGACTGGTGGGGGTTGAAATTAAATTCATCTCCCGACTCCGCAGATGCGAAACCCAAAACCGCTCTCGGGTTCGGCCCAGCTATCCAGAGTGCCACGATGCATCAATAATGTATCTTTTCACGCTCAAGCTACTTTCTTCCGTCGAGCCACATAGGGGTGCTGTCTCCACCGAGACAGGGATCCCCTCACACGCTCATTATCATACCTGTAAGGAGATGCTATCAAATTTTCGGGACAGCAGAGATGCGTGGAAATATTTCCCAGGTGTAGTTTGAGGCAGGCTGGGGCAAAGCAACATCTGTTTGATATCAACTTTAGAAGGAATAGGGTAGAGTGAGAGGGGTAGGTTTGTAAAAACGAGCAAGTGAACTAATTGTAAAGAATCACGTAGTTCTCTTTTCCTTCAGCGGTATGCCACCCTTGGATAGCTAGAAGGCCATGAGTGTTGTCAAGTCATGCAGGATTAATACCCTTCTTGCTCCGGACAGAGGAAATGTATGCAAATGAGTTCACATCTTACCATGATGACATCATAGCACATGTGTCTTTTTGCCAGCAGTTTGCAAAGGCATGAACTTAATTTCTATATCACATATAAATCTCTGGTTAATCTATTGAATGTCATTATTCATTTTAGCTGCTCTGAAGCTTTCTAGGAAATCAGGCCCTATCACCCCCCTCTCCTCAACAAATCTGTATTATTTTCTAAATGGGTTCTGAGTAGTTTGTGCATATTGAAGAACATGGTTCACAATTTGACATACAGTGATAATGAATGTGTCTGAAATCAAATGTTTCTTTTTCTTCCTTGATCTGAATGCTGTTTGAGGAAAACAGCAAACAGTATCTACACCCTTTCCAAGTCTTATTTCCTTTAAGCTTGTTCTGTGCATTCAGAGGGCTGTGTGCACAACTCGAGACTTGCTCATTGAGTGGTTATAACCAATGATGGTATCAGTTGGAATTTCCAAGAAGATTCTAGCCCTTGCCATGACTGTTGCAATCAAAATTGGCCACAATACTTTTAACTGCTAGGGAATAGCTCTGTTGAAGCAGTGACTTAGATTCTGTAGTATGAATGAATGGATTTAGTGTCAACCCATTGAGGATGGACTGATTTTGCTACAACACACATTTCCCATAAACACCTGCCCGAGTATATACTCAGGACTCATCCTCAATGGGTTAATTAATGCAAAGTCTGCTGTTAAAAGAGCTGAATAGCCTCATATTTCCTTACGTCCTGTGGAATAAAACTTGCTAGCAATGCTTGTGAAAAACAAATTTATGCATTGTGTGAACAAAAATGCCACAGTGAAGTACCTTTCTATAATGATGGTATATTTCTGCTGAAGCGGAGCATGAAGTACGTTTTTGTATTGAGCTGGAGTTGTACCACAAGCCTATTGAAGCATTTCTCACATTATCTGCGTATAGATTGTTTGCTACAAAGAGCTGTGTAAATAGCTCTTCAAAACCTGAGCTATATAGTGTATGCATGCATTATTATGACAATGGTCTACAACCATTAAAATGAGTTATAAAAATTTTGGTCATTCTGCAAATGAGGCAAGTGCGGTTGTATTGTTCAGATTATTGCGATGTTTGATGTTGCAGAACTTCCATGTGCGATGGCCCTGAAATATGAATGGTATATTATTCCAGAGTTAGTGACATGTATCCAGGTAGATATGTTTGCCTTTTTTATAGGTGTAAGTAATGATATCGAAAAAAATGAAACACTGCTAATTTGAAATAACCACAAAGTAATAGGGTGCTGGCATTAGATCCAGTTAACTGCCTGTATATTTGCGATCCTACCTCACAAAGGGTATGCAGAAATGCACTGGATGACATTCCAGTAAGTCTAGGAGTGAGTGCCTTATGTCCACCAAGTGAACATTGAGTTCCAGAGCACTCTTGAACTTCTAGTCAAATTACCCTGCAATTAGATTTGAGATTAATTTAGATTTATAGTGATAGTGTATATGAATATGTAGATTTTGTACTTCTTTTGACTGCTCCTGTATTTGTTGTGTGTTTGCTGAGGATTGCGTCTAGTAAAGTACACTAAATATACTTGACAGAGATTTCTACCATTGTGTCAAATACTGCACTGACTGATATTGGTTATCTGAGAACAAATATTAACATGAGATAGTGAATATAAACAGATCAATGTAAGATTAATTTGCTGTGGATCCATCTGTTGGTACATCATTGATTAGAATGTTTGCTCGACAATCAAATTCTGTTTGTTGAGTTCCAGTAGCTCATGTCATACTGGGATAATGTACACAAGTACAACTATTAAGAATGACAGATATATTCAGGTAAAATGCAGACAGAAATTGATATGATTTTGAGTCTCATACAACTTGCCAGGAGTTATGACAGGTTTCTTTGTGGCCCAGCTTGAGCACCTTTGGACAAAAAATGTTATGTGCTTGATCTATTAGCCAGAGTTACAAATGATTCCATGGCAATTATAAGATGGTAATAAGGACTGGGCACATGTACATGTGCATTGCTTCTGCTGATATAGTCAACCTATGTAATTTTGCATTGAATGAAGTTAAACATCTTTACTGTTTCAAACCACATGCCTCTGCATAACATGCACATGAAGTCTAATATTTCTCTCTCTCTCTCTCTCTCTCTCTTTTTAAACAGAGAGAAAAATTAGAATACAGTGGGAATTGATAGGTACATAAGGTATATCAAAATCACTATGGAAACTTGGATGAATGAAGGGTACCAGTGATGTAAAATGCATATGGGCAGGGCACTTTGAAGCATTAAATCATTTAGACAACAGAAAAGCAAAAGACTTTTTGAACAGGTCATAATTGAGCATGGTGTATTGTTCTTCTTCTTTAATGATTATGTTCCTTTCTGTTTTAACACAGGTGGTTGGAATTGCACTCTTGGCTCTTGGAATATGGGGAGTGATAGAGCTGAAGAACTACCTTGCCCTGTCGGACCAGGACTATTCCAGCGTGCCCTATGTACTCATTGGGACCGGTAGCTTCATGATTGCCACGGGGCTCATCGGTTGCTATGCCATCATGAAGAATATCACCTGGTTCTTGCATTTGGTAAGCCAAGGTAGACTGGGGTATGAGAGTAGTGTAACATGGGGGCACAACCTGTAAAGCATCCGAAGCTCATATTATAAACATGTGATTTCTAAAACTACAGGCACAGTGCAGCTGTTACACCCTTCAAAATAAAGGATAAGCCCTCTCAAAGTGTAAGCTAGTTTGTGGTTCCATTTTTTGCATGATCAGAAAAAGGTCATTTGTAATTACAGGCAGGTTAGTTATTGAATTCACTTAGATAAGCATCTGTGCATGATGTTATTTTTATTCAAGGCATAATCCTCATAAATGGTGCTTGCCAGCACATCCAACTGAGAGTAACAGAGTGTTCATTACAGCTAGCGCAAATATTTGGCAAATTCTTTAAAAAGTTTTGTTAATGCATTTAATGCAAAACAGTGAAATTGATGATTCTCCAAGTGTACATTGATGAGCCATTCTAGTCACCAGGGGGGGCATTTCATGAAGGAACTTGTCGGATGAAATATTTGACAAGTCAATTATATCCGACAAGTTTTTAGAAATTCTTTCATCTGATTGGCTGATTTCTCTGAACTTGTCGGATATAATTGACTTGTCGGACATTTTATCCAACAAGTTCCTTCGTGAAATGCCCCCCTGGTCTACAATATGTACGCATATTCATTCATTTGAACATGAATGCCATAAACTGTTGTGTCGGGCGAGGTTAAAAGGCATTATGTTGCTTTGACAACAAGTGAAGCGCCTAACCAACTGAGAAAAACAGAAAGGTCATTTGTCCAAATGTGCATATGAGCTAATTACGAACAGGCTTGTTGACATTTATTCAGCATCACTCGGCCAGGGACAAAGGCCAATATTAAAGGACAAATCCACCTTCATATACACATTAATTGAGTGAATGCAGCAATATTAGTAGAAATTGGACAATCAGTTTAAAATTATGAATTTTTAAATCATTCGCGCATTCACTGCTGGATGAGAACACTACTGGGTTGTATGATGTCACATGCGTAGAATGATATTAGGAAAATATAAAGAGAATTTCACAATTAAAAAAAAAAAAAGTGCACGTTTCCTCGACTTGTCACTGATGTATGTTAAGGGTTATATTATTCCCCTGCCTTCTGAAAGAGGCAAGTCAACTGTTCTTGTATTATGCGAGAAAAGTTTCTATTTTCTTTATATTAAAGTTGTTCTACACATGTAACATCACAAGCTGTAGTAGTCTTCTCATCCAACGGTTACTGAGCAAGTACTTCAAAATTAATAACTTTTGAACGGATTGTCTGATTTTCCTCAAACTCTCACAGATGTGTTCTACTAATATTGCTGCATTCACTCAATCCACATGTCTATGGAGATCAACTTGTCCTTTAAATTCTAAACGATGTGTCAGTCTTTTACTGTAAAGTTGATCATTAGCAATGGTATAATTGAAAATGTTTCTCCACTTGCCCAAAAGGCCATTTTTACAAGAGTTCTGTAAATGAAAGGGGCAAGCACCCTCTGAGATCACTTGTCCAACAGTGACTTTAACTTGACTCAGACAAAGGACCACATGGGTTTGCTGCCTACTGTTGTCATAGCATCCACTGTTGATAGCTTTTTAATTACAATGGCTCTGGTTATTAGCTCAGAATGGAACTTGTATTGATGGATTACAGAAATTTAGAATCTAGAGTTTAGTGGAGGAGCATGGTACGAGTTTCCCCTAGTGTATCAAGAAATAATGGAAAGTGGAAACTTGTTTTAAAAATTGATGACTCAGTTGGGAATGCTGCTGAAGTGCAAATGGAACTAAAGCTATACACTATGTTTCATCTTTGGTCCATAATTTCATAGCAAACAT
Source organism: Diadema antillarum (assembly GCF_040938485.1). NCBI lineage: Eukaryota > Metazoa > Echinodermata > Echinoidea > Diadematoida > Diadematidae > Diadema > Diadema antillarum. The sequence continues at coordinate 34,085 of NW_027272230.1, forward strand.
GGCCTTTCACTTTCCTGTCTCATATTTGCAAATGAAATGCAAGCATGTAGCCTGATGATTGATGTTTTAATAGATAGAATTAGAGCCTGTGTACAGACAACAATGATGTTGATTCTATAAGGTGTTTTGTTTGATTTTGTCCTCATGAAAGTGTGTATTACACATTGATGAGTTTTTAAATAGTTTTCTTCAAACAGTTTTTTTTTAAAGATTTTTCTTACCAGCTCCAACTGAGGATTCTAACATCTACAATTTGGGGATTGCACCCATGTAGCAATGTCTAATTGTTTTTGTAATGACATGATGCTACCAGGAAAGAGGATCAATTGAGATCCATACACATTATGGATTACAATGTAACAGCTCTCATGAATTGTATTGTTGATGAGCTCCTTAGCCCTAATAGAAGATAGGGCAAACCATCCTTTTTGAAAGTATATTTGTGTGATGCATGTCTTCATGGATGGCAGGTGGAGAATGTCGCATGGATATAGACTCTGAGGCCCGAATTCATGAAGGTAGCTTAAATTCAGCCCATGGATTATGCAGATTTTGTCTGCGTAAAGGCCCGAGTCTTTCCATCGTGACAGAGCCCGCTGATCTGTAAAAGACTAAAGGAAAGTAAATCCAGTCCCGTAGTGGAGAATGAGAAAGAGATGATGGGGGTGGGGTTGACTAGTCGGGGGGTGTCCAAATTGCTCCTTCGCTCCACCACTGTCCTAGGATTGATGTCCTTGTTGTCCCATCCTCATTTCATCATGGGGCACGGAGACCTCGCGGAGGAAGTGGAGGGAGATGTCACATGGGGTCTCATGTGAGCCAGAGGTGCTTATTTCTCTTCCACCATGAATGATTCGACTTCTAAAAACAGGATGGGTGGGTGGTAGGGATGGGTGAAGGTCTGGTTCTGAAGAAGCTCAGTCTCGATATTGATGACAAGAGACGCAGGTGTTTGTGATTTTTAAGAGATTTAAATGAGTCTGTCTTCAAATGGTTAAAAAATTTACTTATTTACATTTGCATTCCCCCAAAAGGAAAGATGATGTTTACCCACGCTTATTCAGATCATGTTTGTTTGTTTTTTAGGGGGGGGGGGGGGGGAGGAGGGAGGGGGATGGGGAGGGGTATTGTGAATATTAGAACAAAATTATATTACATGTGTAGATGTAATTATGAAATTATAATGTGTAGACAAGTGTGTCCTCCTTTTGCGAAACACGACAGTTGATGAAATATATGCAAGAGATATTGTACAAAATTTATTTAAGTTTCACAGCGTTAGTTGTATAGTGCCCATGAAACATTTTCACATAATGTATTCCCTCATGTTCAGGTAATGGGAATACACATTGAGCTTTAACCTGTCATTGTGAAGGACATTGTAAGTGATTAAGCACTTTCATTTCCAACTTCAAAACTACTTGATGATCACTGAAAATTGCTTTGATGCCACTGTAATGCCAAGTGACTAATTGAAAGTAAAAGTTGGTAGAGTAAAATATTGGATTTGGGGGGAAGATATGCATGTCGTAGAATTTGATCAGGGACGAGAAAAAGACTTGTTGAGAAAGCCAGCATCACCACTATACATTGTAAATCTATCATCTGGGGCCTTCATATTATTAAAAAAACAGAGTGAAGCTGTGAGAGTGCAAAATTCACACTTTCTATGATACAAGTGAACTCTGTTAGAAACAGGAATGGTTGACAAGAATGATGGTAAGACTGTTGTTAGAAGGCAACACACACCTACCCAAGAACACAGCTTCTTTACAACGTTCAGTATCATGCATTAAAGGGATGGTATAGTTTTGGCTAAGATGGGGATTCAACAGAATTAGTCCGTCCTCAAAATGTTGCTTGGACATTGTCGTGGTAACTTTTGCCAAATTCTACCCACACCAGCTAGGGAAATTACTTGGTCATTACCCAGACATTACCCCGACATTACCTGACATTACCCTGACAACCCTTCTGTTGTGATGCTCTCGCGGTAACATTCCAATGATACACTCAACATGGAAGTGCTGTAGTTCAGACAGAATAACACATCCTGCACAAATCACATGCATGGATTGTAACCACACACTCTTTGCGGATGAATGGGTAGGTTGCTATGGAAACCTACCAGGAGATGGTTTTTGGTATGTGTCTGTGAAGATGGTACCCCTCGCTCTCCTGTGGTTTTGTTATCCGGGATGAGGGATTTTGTTCTCCGGACGTTATCCTGACATTGTCAGGGTAAGGTTTGTTAAAGGGACCGTATAGTTTTGGTTGAGACCTAATTTCAGGTTTGTAGCATTTTTTGGTGAGATAATGAGAAATCTCGTATGAAAATGAAAGAGCATGCAATTCTATGAGGAATTCAACATTTATTTGATAAAAATTGGTTTTGAAATGGCTGAGATATCCAAAGAGTGATTCTAATAAAGTGTGGGACCCACACTTTATTATGATTGCTTTGTTTTACTTTGTTTTTGGATGTTTCAGTCATGCCAAACCTGATATTCATCAAATAAACTTTGAATTCCTCTTAAAATGTTATGCTCTGTACTATATCATAAGTGTTTTCTTGGTATCTCGCAAAAAGTTAAAAGCCCAACTCCCATCTCCACCCATATTGTACCATCCCTTTAACCACAGTTTGAGAAAGAGATATTGAGAGGAGAAAGAGAAGAGAGAGGAGAGAGAGGATGAGAAAAACTCATCCCTTAACTATTTTGCAAAGTGATAATTTCCCTTTAAACCTTGACTTAATTTGTTTGTTGGCAGAGAGCTTGAGGCTGGAGTTGTTGATCCTCATCAAATATTGATGACTCGCTGAAATTAGGGCGATGCCACCTGTTCTAAGAAAAGATAAAAAGACTTTCCATTGCCTTTATATATTTTTTTCTTGCCACGTAACAAAGTTTAAAATAATGAGAAATGGAAGGATTTATTGACTTCTACCGACATAATCAAGGTATGAGGATTTCTTTTGTTTTTTTCCTTCTTCACGATGTTTTTTAGATTCCATGGACATTGTTTTCATATAGCTTGTGTGATACCAAACTTTGACAGAAATTAAACCGAATTCATGTAACATGTCCTATATTTTAGTGGAAAATTGAGCAAAGAAAATAATATTCATTTCTGGTCAGTTTTTCTGTTTGTCCTACATTTAGCGAAATTAGTGAGTGATCAAAGTACATGTAACATTTATTGAAAAAAGAGGAAGGCCCTCATTTATTTTTAGTGTCTACCATTTGACTGCTGAAAAGTTGAAAACCAAATGTTCATGGTTGAATTTTCTGTGTAATTAGATTTACACCAAATGACAAGATGCAGTGAGTTGTGCAAGGTTGTATTTTCCCACCTTAGCTCATGGAATGCTTTAATTCATGGCAATATTATGTTTCAAGACAAATAAATTTTATGTGATGTTTGATTATAACAGGCATGTTTTATAAGTAACAAGAAAATGATGTAGATTATATGATTTTTTCATATTTATGTATTTATTAAGGAACAATTCAAACCTCAAGAAAGAGTACACATTGTCTTTTGAAATACACCAGCCATACACTGTAGTTGGTACTCTGTGTGTACAAGACTGGTATTTCATGGTATCATATTTGTATGCAATGTGAATTAATATGACAGAAATATTACACTGTAAGATATAATGGTGTTTAACATACATTTTCCTGTAGTAGCTTGGCTGTCATTCGTAGCATAGCCTGTCTTCCTTGTGCAATAATGATAAAAATGATAAAATGATAAAATGATAAAAACTGAACAAGTTTTACACGGTTTTTTGATTTCATTCTCCCAAACAATACTTTTCCTCTTAGGGATCTTAAAGAAACAGCAACGACAGAGGCATAGTTTTATCACACAGTACTGCATTGCGTGTGACCCCAGGCATATTATTTCCTGCATTTGGCTCCAGTACAAAATTTGCTGCTGGGAGAGAGAGAGAGAGAGGGGGGGGGGGGGGGGGGGGAGGGAAGAAACTTGAAAATATACTCGCTCATCTTCTCTGTAATATTTTATCAGGCGTCCTTGCAAGGCACACAGGATATGGGCACAAACAATCCTCCTCAAAATTTTCAGCAGTCTCATATATATTTTCTCTTTCTCCAGAATTTAATCTAAAAGCTACCGGTCCTCCAGTGCCCATATTGGAGAATTTCCTCTCGTCATGTCCCTTGGGAAGTGTTTTAAAGTGGCAACTTTTCAGTTCTTGACTCTCAGATTTTTACTGCGTCATTTTGAATGACATGTTTATTAAAAAATATTAACCAGGCTGTGCACAGTAAGCCAGCAGGAGAAAGTGCTTGTCTTTATGTGAACATCATCCACAGTGAAAATCATCTCAATCTCTCTCAAGATTTCATGCACAGGTGGCAATATTTGGCATTCTTATTAGCCCCTTTTGGGTTCAAGAATAATCTCTATGCCAGGTTAAAAGCAGTGAGAAGTGAATAAATTTGAATGCATGAATTTTCTTTACTATCCTGTGAGGTACATGAGGCAAGTTTTCATTTGTCATTTAAATAGATTCAGGGGGCTAAATATTGGACTACTGCGTGCATGTGTATTGCATTCTGGGCTATCAGAGCAAGGAGGTACTAGGGTCGCCTAGTACCTCCTTGATCAGAGCATGGACCCTACTGTAGTGTCCATGATCAGAGGAGGTATGCAGAGGCAGGAGAAATAAAGGTATGGGGGAGGGGAGGGTAGAGGATGATGGCTAGGAGAGAGACACAGAGGTTGCATTTAGACTAGAGAGAGAGAGAGAGAGAGGGAGAGAGAGAATCATGTTTCAAAAAGCTGCAAATATGTTTAAGGAGATTTCACTAATTTTCTCAATAAACCTTCATGGTGACAGTTTATTCTGGAAATGGTTTTTGATATAAACTGTTGCTTACATTTTGTTTATCTAACAAAATGTAACATTACTATACTGACTAACATTTTTATGTAGGATAGGCTTGTCCCCAAGTCAAATTTTCTAACTATTTTGAAGCACTGAAGCTGTTTTTTTTTTTCTTCTAATCTGCAAATGTTAGTAAGGGGCAGCATTCTCTTCACTGAAGGAACTTACTACATACTTTTGCCAAGGATGTTGTAATGCATTTGTCATTGAAGATGAGGTATGCCTTCTGTTACAAACCAATATGCTATGACTGGAGAAGGTGATTATCCAGCTGCTGCATACTTGGAAGTACTAGTTGAAAGGGAACTATATATAATGTATGAAAGAGAGTTATTCAAAGACAGAACAAAACAATACAATACACATGAACCCTGTGAGGATTTAGCATGAAGGATTGTAAAGTTTAGCCTTTGTCAAAGGCTTTCTGCTTTTGTAATTGCAAAAGAAGCGTGCAAAGGTTTGTGACATGAGGCATCAATCAATCAATAATTCTGTGAATTGCTGATGAAATTTGTGAATTATGCTAAATGCTCCTATGAATGTCTTGCAGGATAATCCCAGATGATATGTTCCATAAATTGTTCACAATGATTTCTTTCAAGGATGAATTGTTCACCATAAATTTCTTCCAGGATCAATTATCTGGCAAAGCAAGGTATTAATACTTGCACCCGAGCCATTTACAAGAATTTGGGTAACATTTTAAGGACAAAACAGAGAGATTTCCCAAAGGAAATTATGGTGAAATCGTAGTCATTGAGCAGTTGCAGCAGTAGCAAAGCACTTTCTAAAAAAATTGTCATATGAAAATGTCACCATGACAATGTAAATGCTGCACTCAAACTCTTACTTATGTCCTGCACAATTTCCTTGAAGGACAGCTTGAATGTATCAAAGATACCAGAGAAAAAAAAAAGTGATCCTGGATTGATTCTTAGGAGCGCAGGAAATGAACAATCTATACACGAACATCTGTGCAGGCTGTGAATGCACATCTCCATGCACTTATACATTTTCCATGCATACATCCAGTAGACAGATTTTTTTTTTCTTTAAAATTATTCAACACTGACTGCATCCCGCCCAGCTTATCTTGGCATATCTAGGCTGCTATCTTGTAGTTCTAGTGCACACACACACACACACACACACACACACACACACACACACACATACACAACTCTTTGTGCCTTTGCTTGCGTGCATGTGTGTGTGTGTGTGTGTGTTTACACACATGTACATAACAAGGCAGTACAAGAATTTTTTTCTGTGCCGCAGGATGTTGGCAGCAGACTGTTGTTGCCATGCCAACCGGCTCATTCTTCCTCCACATAGATGGAAGCTGATTATCATAGAAATGAGTCGCACGTTTTCCATGTACTCACCATCCTCTATTCCCTCTCTCTCTCTCCCTCTATCTTCCACTGTGGTAAACTACCCCCCCCCCCCCTATACCTATATGTATGTGTATAATATACCCAGTATTTGAGATATGCTCTCTACATTTATGTGTATTATACATGCACATATTTATGCATATAATATTCATACATTTATTGATGTCAATGCTTGCACACAGCTTGGGTGCAAATAAAATGAGGCCATCACTGATTGCTTTCCCTGATTTACATGTATGCACTGTATTGCATTTCAGATATGCAGTATTTAGTCATTCTAGTGTATTACTTGTAAGGCTTCAGTGTTGTTAGAAATATCCATAGTGTATTAAACCAAAAGTCCTATTAAAATGGTATAAAGGCAGTTTTGCATGAGTTGAGCTATGGTTCTACAATATTTCACATCTATTGAAGAGTAGTCCCGAGTATTTGAGTAAATGTGTGTTGTAGCAAAATCAGTCTGTCCTCAATGGGTTATGATCCCCCTACACACACACACACACACACACACACACACACACACACACACACACACACACACACACACACTCTCACACACACACACACCCAATTTCATTTGAGAGCTGACATTGAAAGACATCTTACAGTCACCAGGAGATGAATCATAAAGATGATTGTGATACCGTTTCCCCGGAAGAGACAGGTGTGATGTTTTATCCCCCTGTCTCATTCATTTGCAGTCTCCGAGGGGAGGTTGCTGCTTCCTACTGCCCACAATATAGGCATGGCATGGACGCCGATTAGTAACGACCAGAAAATGTGCAACTTCCTGTCAATGTCTTGTGCAGGAATATATCAAAGCACATTGATACCTTTTTAATTGTGAATCTTCCAACAGAAGATATTTCTTCTATTTGTAGTTTGTTTATGGTAACAATGCTGTTATAGCAACATGAAGATATACTTATATGCACATTCTCCAAGTGAAGCTACAATGTATGAAATCAATCTGACCAGGAAATTTTATTCAATATTCTGAACCACAGTGCTACATATGACATAATCTGCCTGTTTTATTTCTTGAGGAAAGGGAGGTGGTTTCTCATTTTTATGAGAGAAAGAAATAAATATAACTGCATTTATGTTTGTTTGCACACTTGACAGACATCTCAGTGCAAAAGTGCAGTGATTTGCAGTGGTAATGTAATAGATCTCCCGTCTTTCTATTTGCTATGATATAGGAGTACTGTAGGTGTATATATATTACAATGTACATCTTTCATTCGTTGCTCTCTATATACATTAAGGGGATAACCTTCCTGGCTAGTTTTGAAGTGAGTGTAGAAGCACTATAACAACAACAACAACAAAACCATTTATAATTTATATGTTCTCCCTCTCTCTCTTCCTATCTGTATCTCACTGTCTCATTTTCTCCCTTTTCTTTCTTCATTTTCTTGTTCTGCTGCTTCTCTCCTCTCTCCTATCTCTTTGGCTCATTGTCATTTTCCCCCACAGTACACCGTTATGGTTTTCGTTGTATTCATCGCTCTCTTCGCGTGTGGCATCGCAGGATTTATATTCGAGAAGCGGGTGAGTATTCACTTGGACGCCCTTGAATAGGATCAGCCTCGGCTTCTTTTGTGGGAAAGATAATTTTGATCGTCCGGTATGGAAACTGAAAAAGAGGATTAGAATTGTTACAATACCATAATTGTCCTCATTCTATGAATGATGTGTAAAGCCCTGAATGTAGTGGGGCTTTTTTTAAGCATTTCTCTTTGTGGGTGGGGAATGGATGGAATGAGATGCAAGTGTTAGCTGAATATGCCCTGATCAGAAGGGAAAAAAAAGCAAAGAAAGAGAAAATCACAATAAGTCAAGGTATTTGCTTCTTCAAAATATTAGTTTTTTATCTCTTGTGGGGAATTTATCGTGCTTACTCTTGCACAGTGGAAAGGGCAATTCTGCTCTTTTGTGGCAATTCTGTCATTTGAATAAAAATGACTGTCTGAGGCTTTGTAGACTTAACCTCCAAGGTATTCAGGTAGCGCTCTGTCAAAGGCTTGAAGAGGTGTCGGATAAGCCTGAATAGGCTCTGTGTAATCTTCACACCGAGGACAAGGACAGGTGATATTGGAGGGTATGAATTGTCCCCAGGTAATCAACGTCCCAAGTGATTCTGCCTTGTGGTGGACTCTTTTCTTCCCCTATGCAATAATTCGATTCTACAATCCTGCAGTATTCAAAGCAACAGAAGTAACATGTTTATCTGAAGCCCATATCAGTACTCTGACCGTATTAAGGTGCAACAGTTTTGGAACTGTGCATTGTAATGCTTATTTTGAGATTTATATGAGGTTTAACATTGAACATGCAGAATCTAAAGGCCGTGTCACACCAGCCTTGCGTGCGACTTGCAAAGAACAATTTTGACTACCCGGAGGTCCCCGTAGATGATCCGCACATGACAGTACCTATTATGTATCTCAAAAGTAGTCGCCCGGAGGTGCGCACGCATATGTTTTTACCCGCAACCGTGTTTAGGCCCTGTCACACCTTTCCGGGCAAGCTACTCGGGCTTGTTACGTGTAGGGATTTTCTAGCATACCGGACATTCCTGAGGGCGGAAAAGGATTTGTGCGAGTCAGCGCATGTGTCTTACTTGCTGGACGCGTTATACTTGCGAGTATACTGTGTGACCTTTGTACCAGTCGCGTGGGGGCTGACAACTCAGTGAAGGAATTCCTCTAATGGAATGGCTGAAATCTCACAGAATTTCATTATCTTGGCTGCGTACGGGACTGCGAAGTACCTGTGTGGGAATTGCCTGGGAAGTACTGCCGCTAAGGGTCTCCTACTGGCGTTCTGTGTGGACCTCTACGGGCATTCCCGCGACTCACCCGGAAAAGGTTTTGGTCATGCTCAAAACTTGGCTGCGGTTAAATCGGACTTGCGTGAGCACCTCCGGGCAACTACGCGCTAGATACTGTCAGGTGCGGACCAACTGCGTAGAGCTCCGGGGAGTAAATTTGTTTCCCCGCAAGTCAAGCCGCAGAAGTTCCCCCGTACGGTATGACAAGGCATGAATGAAAATTGCAAACATTCTTGTTCGCCCGCTGAAAATCTTCTACGTGCTGGAAACTACCTCCTCGCCACAAGCCCGCGTAGCTTGCCCGGAATGGTGTGACACGGCCTTTACTAGTATTTAGCTTGTGCCAAGTGCAAATTGCAAAATTGAGAAAGCAATATTGTGCATATTGCAAAATTGAGAAAACAATTTTGCATGTCAAGTTGTGTTATGTAGCTACATATAAGCTGATTTTTTTTTTCTGCTACACACAGCTCAAAAGAAATGTAAAAACATTACTGTAAAAGTGGATAATTTCACGTGACTAATTTTTCGTGCTTGGCCGGGTCAGTTTTTGATTCCGCGGAATCAAGACATCACGCACAGGAACATATGGCAAGCAAAAATATTCGCGTGCTTTTATTTTCGCGCTAGTTTCTAGTTGCGCGAAATGCGCGAAAATTTCAACACCGCGAAAATTTCCACTCTGACAGTATACCTTAAAAAAAAAATGTCCTTGAGAGGGTTTGACTTGTTTCTTTGCCAGATGAACAGTATTGGTAATAAAACCTGTCAGAGACTTTTTTTTAAAATGCCCATTGTTATGTGTTGATTGGTTGTATATTTCTGAGGAGTATGGGACAGCAGTATTTTCTTCATCTTATGACACAATGCTATCCTATACCTAGAGTTTTTAAAGTCTTCCCTGTATTTTTGTTTCATATTTTGTAATATTCATACTGCAATGATTTTATTTTTTAAGGTGGGGGGGGGGGGGAATTTCCAGGTTTGACAAGACTTATAGTTGATGATAGCAGTCATTCTGTATTTAGTATGAATATGTGACAATATTTATACTAAGAATTAAACACCCCTTTAAATTGGTATCATGATGTCATCTTTCATTTTTGCATGCTTTTGTTTATATTTGAAATGTTTGAACAGCTAACAGCAAGTTTCCAAAGTGGGCTTTCCAAACACATCAAGGATTTTGGCAGTGACAATGAAGGTTTAGATGACTATGTGGACAATCTTCAAGAAAGTGTAAGTCCCTAATTCTTCTTCTTCTTTTTTTTTTAAAGTTAAATTCCTGTAGTCAATAGCATCATCCTTGCCACTTTGCTGGGAAGTGTTCCTTGTTTATATCCAGCTTGTCATAATTTTTGTCACTTTTTGTCACTCCTTGAATATGCAATTCTGTGTGTAAGTGGTATTAATGCATGTATTTCATGGGCATTTGCTTTGTTTGCAAATTTTGAGAGCAGAGTGATATTCACAAAATTAACAATTAGCAAAAATATCACCACCTGCAACATAAATGCCCTGAATATTGTATCTGAGGTGGGTTTGCTAATTTTTCTCTTGAACAGTGAAAATACTTTCATTTTATCAATGCACTGCTATTTTGCAAATTCAGTTGCCGTCGACTGGTACTCATTAAATTATTTTACCATTCTCTATATGGGAAATTTTATATTTGTGAGATATATGACTTAATATATAGAAGTATATAGAAGTAATTTTTTATTTTAATAAATTTGTTCAGTTTGCAAAATAGATGTACCATCAATGCCTTTCATAGGCTTTTAGGGAGGCGTGCCAAAGTCTGTTAACTCTAACAATTTACAGGTGTACACATTTTTTATGTTGTAGGCTAAAGCTTGAATGGAATTGACATTTGACAAAATTAAATGGATTTGATTATTGAAAATATCTATTCATCATAATTTGCCTCATTTTGAGTCAGGATCACCAAATTCATATTCTGTCTGGTTATTACAGAATGCAACTACCTGTACACACTGTAATACATTTCAGACTGTCTCTCTCTCTCTCAGATTTCAAATTTTTACCAGCTTAGAATCGCCTCATTTGCACCACACATTTCGTCTCTGCTACTGTCAGAAGCATCAGATCTTTTATGTTTCTAAGGGCTTTGCCAATGAAATGCCAATGGCAGTGGCTGACCCTACAGTGTATTCTCATGGCAGCAGCCATATTTTTTTCCCCTCCATACTTGTTGAATAGAAGTGATCCCTTGATATGAAGCTGTATGTATTGTATATTGTCTGTTGACTGTGTGTATTAACACTGTACGTAATTTACAACTGTAGACTTTGGAGTTACCCTAGTATTAGACATGATTAGACACAATCTCTTTGCCACCAGCAATCCCTCATCATCTTTAAAAAACATCTGAAAACTCAGTTGTTTCATTGATGATACCATTGTAAAGCACATTTGAGCATGTATGTATATATGGAGAATGTGCTATTGTTATTAGTATTATTATTATAATTGAATTCAAATGCACTAGATGCTCTTTTGTTATTTTGATTTGAGTTCCATCCATTCTATTCTCTCTGCTTTCTCCATTCTTTCATCCCTCCATCCATCACAGTTGTTTTGCTGCGGTGCGACAAACTACACTGACTGGCTGACGGGCACGTACTGGTCACAGAGCCATACGACTACCGTTCCAGTCAGTTGCTGTAACCGCACCGTGGATGAAATCGTGTGCCAAGACGCCAACCCTGGCCAGGGTGTCATGATTAGCAACAGCAACGGGACAGTCTACATCTTCCAAGAGGTATGTTTGGCATTCCAGTATAACAGTTCCCATGGTGGAAGTGTCTGGTGTAGAAGGAAAGTTTATAATGTTTAGCCATTTCATCATCTCCTATTTTCATCTTATTTAATCCAAAATATCATTCATGGAAGCACCCTCCAAGTTAACGCGAGATTTGAATGGGTAGTATACAATACAGGAGCAATCCAATTTTCAGTTCACTTTATCAATGCATATTTTAGTCATCAGTGACATTCATGTTGACTCTAGCCAAAAATTCAGTTAGTCTTGATCTGTTACAATAAACATTGACAGCTTGACCTCTAAATGATGGAGCTGGTAAAGAACTGGCAAAACTGAAGTAGGCCTGCCCAAATTTTGATGAGAACAACTCAAATGATCCAAAACATTGCAGATAGACATTGAGAGCAAATTGTTCGATTGCATACGAGCATGTCATGTATAATACTCCCCGAACCAAAAACAGACAAAACTTTTGAACAGTAGCTCTAGTTCTTAGGCCAGTCCAGCTGGTCGTTCTTGTGCAAGGCTGCAAGCTTTGGACAGAGTCCCTTGACTAGGAGGAAACTTTTTTGGCAGACCTTTTAGTTTTCTGCAGATGTGTTTAAAACTTTAGAGCATAATAATTATGTCTCAGTGATGGGTTGCAGTAATGATAGTGATTGTGATAATGATAATGAAAATGACAAAGGTAAAAAAGATAATGATGATGGTGATCATGAGGATAATTATGGCATCAATAGTAATGATTCTTACATTGATGATGATTCTGAAAGTAATTTGTGATTCAAGTCATATAGCACTACTCATCAAACTGCATTATTTTGTAACCCCAAATTTCTTGCAGGGTTGCTCAGCCAAGGTGACATCTTTTCTAAGCAGCAAAATGGGTATCATTGCAGGAAGTGCCCTAGCATTTGGAGCGTTCCAGGCAAGTATTCACTGTTTAGTATCCAGAATGGATTATTTTTGCATTGTTGAAATTTTCGCTCATTTCTTGCAACATCAACCTAGTATCAGTATAAAAGTGCTCAAATTTTTTTTTCATGTTATATGCGATACTAGTAGTGTCAGAAGATGGATTGAAATGAAAGTGTTCATTATTATCCCATGTCCATTTGCAGGACCTGTGAGATATCTGTAGGATCTGTTTAGCAATGATGTGCTGTAAGTTTTGGTGTTTAATTCCATCGATCAATTGATTAGTTTTGTATTATGCTAGTTCATGGGGAACTCACAGACATATTTGTATTTTGTCTCAAGCAGAAGTTATGCTCAGCATTGTTTGTGTGCCTTTCGATTGTCGCCTAAAGCCTTCTTTTGTTACTGTATAAGCTGTTATTTTCGTGAGGGTCTAATTTTTGCAAATTTCGCGAATCATAGGTGGATTGCAAATTAAACAACACGCGAAAATGTCTCAGTGTGCTTGGGCGATAGTGCATTTACTTCAGCATCGGCGTCAATTCGCGAACACAATATCTCGTGAAAATGTCTATAACCTCCTCATCTGCGAAAATATCTGTACGAGAAAATAACAGTGTATACAGAACATGTAACAATTTTTTAATGTTCTTGAGTATATCGTCAGCTGAGAACTGGCTGCGCGCCATTGCGTTCTAAGATTTCAGCACACACTAAACTGAACAATCAATCAATTTTCATGAAAAAAAAAAGTCTATTTCATCAAAAGTGTGTAGATTTATAAGCATTGTACCAATATGAGGTAAAATATTGCCCTTGTGGTTCAATTTGTAACATTTAAGGGACATTTAACATTTAAGGGTAAGGGAAATCTTACCGGGTAATATCAAAGAGAATGAAGCCCCTTTCCTTCCGCATGTTCAAAAACATCTTTTAAGTCTGTCATAACTATTGACGCTCTACTTGTATGCATTATGTCAGTGGCACAACAAGATAGCGGCAATAGAAGGGTTAAAATCTTGACTGACATTTTGCCCCTGGGGGGCTCTCTCCTTCTCCATCAACAGCTGATTGGAATCGTACTCTCCTGCTGCCTCGCCAAGATGATCAACGCCAACAAGTACGAGATGATGTGATGAGCTGGAGGGAGAGAGACCAAGGAGATTGGGAGAGACGGAGAGCGCCATCTACTGTCCCTCCTTACTCCGTAACCCTTCCCTGCCCAGCAAGACACCATGTATTGCCAAAAAACATCCAGATGCTTGATAATCAATGAGGAAAAAAAACTTAAAACAACAGCAACAGAAGAGAGATGAGATGTGTGGACAAAGGAAACTCTCAAAAGAATATATGAGTGCGTATATATATATATATATATATATATATATATATATATATATATAATATATATACACTGTATGTGCACTCACACACTTCAGCAAATTGCAATTGTATGTAGCCAGTAAATTATGTAGGTATTCAGTATATTATAACCATTGTAGTCTCCTTTTTTTTCACAAGTTCATCACCTTCCTTTTTCCCCCTCAGCCAACATTGTACCTGAGTCTGTTTATTTTTGTTCTTTAAGTAAACCTGTAAATCACTATTTATTTGTGTAGCTTTTCTATCAAAAAACTAAAAAACCACCATCAAAAAAAGAAGAAGAAGAAAAAAGCAAAAAGAGAAAAAGATAGAAGTTGAATGTTGTGTAGACATCTCTGTATCATACTAACTTGATGTCAACGATTAGGCTTGCAATGCATGAGTACAGGGTGTATGAAAACAATGTGCATTGATTTTTTTTTTTCTTCTCAAGATCACTCCTTATCTTGTCTTTGTGTCGCTGTCAATCATTAAAGTTTAAATGAATGTGTAGCCATATTCTCTAGGGAAGACATTGTATTCTATTCATTCTCTGCTGTCCAAAAACCAATATTACTACAGATGCAATATGCCCAGACACCTTGTTTCTGTATCTTGGCTCAGAATTCAAAATGAAAATCAGCTCTGTTGTGGTTTTGTCATATCAGTTGAAAATAGGATGTGCAGAAGGGAATATACTTTGATCATGTTTATTATTGGTGGGTATGGCAAGTAGCGTGCATTGCTAAGAATTGGGGAATTATAATAGAAGCTATGATGTAAATCTATCGAGAGCCAGTGAGCACGAGACAAGTGTTACATCAGGGCTCCATTTCATAAAAGATGTTAGGATGGCAACTCTCGCTGGAATGGCAACTTCCAATAGCAACAGCCAATCAGGAAGCTGGATTCTTGTCATTACCATGACAATTGCCATTCCAGCAAGAGTTGCTATCATATCAACTCTTTATGAAATGGGGCCCAGATAAGATACGGTTTTCTAGGTTTATGGTTCAGTGACCAAAAGAGGGCATTTCTACACTTAAGTTTGTTCTCAAGAGCTCACTCCATGTTCTAATACCATCTGGAGGAAAAAGCAACAACAATAAGAATGCCCTATAACATCTTTGAAGCTGTAAGGATGGATTATGTCACATTTAACTAACCAGATAGGTTTCCAATGTTGATTTGTGTCTGTAAAAACAGTTGTCTTCCTCTTGTGCTCTAAGAGGTATGCATGTACATTAATCATGATTCTCATTTCAAATGGGTTTATACATCTCACGAGTTTATGTCCAATCACATAAATTTCCGCAATGACACTGTGCTGCATGGCTCGTCCTGTACCTCTTGTAACAACACTGCGTACGAACAATTCAGGGCAATTTTTCCCCTTATGGGAAAAACGAATTGTTTTATGCACAACACGGTTTGGAATGATTGGGGTTTCCTATTTACGTAGTACAGGGTTTCTGTTTTATGTTGTGCTTAGTATGTGACTATGCTGCGTGGCATTTCCTTCTTCTTTAATGCATTGGAGGATCTCATCATAAAAATATAGAAGCAGAATATGGTGGTTTGGTTTTTTGTTTCACAGCATTGCTAATTCCGTTTTCTCTGCTTTTGGGCAGAGATTTACAAGGATAGTAATGAAGGTGGTGCTGATAGGTTTAGCTCTGACTTTGTCTGCGTGGATCCCAGTCGGCGAGTTGGACTTTAATCAAATGTGTGCAGAATATAACACATGATAACTAGGTTCTTGGAAATGCTCTGGATAAAAAAAAAGACAACAACAAATAAACATAAATAAAGATGAAGCAGCTGTAGTTTAGGAAAGTTTATTGACTGCTAGAGAGTGTTTTTTTCCCCCACTTTACATTGGTAGACTGTCAAACCATCAGATAAAGTTGTCAGCATGGTCAGTTGATAACACATAATGCTGCAGTAAATCTTATATACCTTCTAAAAAGGGTTTGCGCAGGATTTCAGCAAGGTGTGGTCCAATCTAACAGCTCCCTTCAAGTGTAATGTCCTCCCTCATAAAATCAAGAGGAGATGTTCTGGGTATGAAAGCTGTGTACATTTTAACTTATTACACTGTACAAGACTTCTGACGGGGATATGAATTATAGAATGCTACCAGTACTAGGCAATTCTCTGCTGGATATTGTTGAGGAAGGAGAAAGAAAAGGAGCAAAAGTTGAAACCGTTTTAATCTTCCCAAATGAACTCACACCATGAAGTCTTCAAATTAGTCCTGCAAAGCACCTGTAGGACATTTGTAATTCAATCATGACATCAGATAATTGTTCTACAATTATGAACATCTGTTCAGCTGTTTGTTCATTAAAATTCATTGATGCTGTTACAACACTATCTTGCCAAATGTTGCTGAATATGATGACTTTTCCCATAAACTTGCCCCATCCCTGAAAACAGTCAAAATTTCAAAGTTAATTCCCCCCCCCCCCCACGCCACGAGTCTTCTTTGCGTAGAATTCAAAGTTAGCCAAGTTACGCCTAGCAAAGAAATTCAATTGATGAAATTTGATTCATTCTTTCTATGTAATTGTCATTAATTATACATTTTGGCCCAAACATATTTTCCTTAATGGAGATTCTCTTCGAAATATAACTTAGGTTTACTATACGTGTATGTATTTGAACACAATCATAAAAAAAAAAATAGATAACAAGAAATAATTAATCAGTAAAGGAAGTGTCCTCACGTCAAGTTTCATCGAGCTGCTTTGAATTTTTGATGATGCTCTCTTCTGTAAAATCTTGAAGAAAAAAAAAACATCTCTTAGAGTGCAATTGTACAGATCTTTTTCATACAGCATGTTCGATTCATTATTTTTACCACCGTGTATTTAACAAATGTGAAATATATAGTTATTCCCATGATATATTAACTGGAATGTGGAAAAGGTTGCTTCATAATATTTCTGATAGATTTCCATTTCCGAAGTATGTGCTGTTGCTATAATGCTAATTTTGCAGTTTCTCCCAATCATTGACTGTAGACTGTAAAAAGTACCTGATTTCTATGCAGAGAGTATTGTTATGCATTTTCACATTTAATAGTAAACATGTGTTTAGACCACACAACATCTGATACAGCAGCAGTTGCTTATTGCAATCAGTAAGGGGCTGTTTCTTGTTTTAGAATGATATTTCTGTTCTTTGTTTGATAACAGCATTATGTTGACATTTCGTAGGAGGGGAGTAGAAATTATTTGAATGTTTAGGGGTCCACCTTTGTATATTTTCAAGATGCAGCACATGTTGCACCGGTCCTATGCATTATGGCTGAGCAAGCTAAAATACTAGTCTGGAATATGCAGGAGTGAACACTGCAATGTCATTTTTCTGCCAATAGATTATTTATGAAGTAGCTGCTACTGCCCTTGAAATGTGGCTGTGTGTATGTTAATCTGACATTTGTATACAATTGGTGTTAACAGGTCGAATTCAGATGTACTCGTAACATTCAGTATATAAGGGGTAAATTTTCACAGTTTTTTTGTTGTTGTTGAGAACAAGTCATAGAATGTGCCATATGTTGCATAATTCCAGTTTGAGGCTTGTGTGTTAACGTTTGCACTAATACTTTGGTATATGTTTGAAGGGTAAAAATAGCAATGAAAAAATACAACAGCAGAAGAGCTATAATAACTGCTGCTGGTGAGGTACTTGTAGGTAATGTCAAGGACATTTGTGAAGCTGGTGACAGTAATGGATTGTTTTTTGATCATGTCACTGGTTAACTTGAGTGTCACACAAAATCAGTTGGTACCATATGAGAATCACCATTTGCCCATGGCGGTGATCTGGCTATATCTGACAGTACATTTTTTGTTTTCATCAATATTGTTGGTATTGTTATTTCTTTTGTCTGAAAAGACACAATAAATCATGTAATGCATGTATTCGTACATGAGAAAATATTTCATGTTGATGCATTGTTAGATACTGTAGATCTAGATCATGTTAGCACTCCTGTGAACTCTTTGATGATGTGTTTGCATTGTTCTATATTCAACTAATGTACTTAATTAGATTTATGTCATTTGTTTCCAAGCCATCGCCAATTTTAGGACTGTTTTCTCACACTAAGAAATGATTGAAGAATGAGATGTTCCCATTTATCGGTTAGATATGTGACAAGTTAGGAGCATTCTTACTTATCATTAAAATGAGCTAATCACGTATCTGTACCTGAAAACATCTAAAGAATATAATGTGTATTTTCTACTGCTGCAAAACCACTGTGTATCATATGCTGTATTCTTGTAGCAAAGGAAGAAACAAATATATACTCTTATTCATTGTCACATATTTCAAATATCTGTGCATATTTTAACTGCCTTTTAACTCTTGGTACATAAAGTAATATACTTAATATGCCTTGCTCAAGCACAATGTAGTTCTGTTGTAGAGGTAGCTTTTCTAGTGTAGACTGTTCAGGTAGATTGTCAGTAGATGGTGGTGCTTACACTTTTCATGTGAATAGGGGCATCTGAAAAATACAAGTATTTGATGTGCATTTCACATCTGTTGAACGATACTGTGCCAACCTCTTCCTTTCGACAGCAAGACATACATTCAAGAAGGGAGTAGGGGTGATTCTTGGGCACCTCTCCCTCTAAAGGAGAGGGGGCATGTCTGCTTTCTGTGGATCTATATAAAGGCTGAAGACTGATTTACACTCACACACCTCATCAGCTAGCTCCCTCATCGAATAGCTGGTGTATGTGAAGTGTAATAGACATATTGACCTGAATTCATGAAGGTGGTTCAAATTTAAACCTGGTCTAAAATAAGCATGAAATAGGCGTACCTTTGACATGTGTGCATCAGCGCCCATTTGTTACTGGACGTCTGTTGTGGTACATTGGTGTATGCAATCTGTCCAATCGTATTTGCGCAGAAGAAATTTGCAGAAACCATGGTCTAAGTTTAAACCACCTTCGTGAATTCGGGCCACAGTGCCACTCTTGAAAAGTAAGTTCCAAACTCACAGACTCAAATTTCTCTTGTGTTTTCAAAGAAATTTTCCCAAATCACAGACCATGTTCAATAATACACAGGAGAGCAGCCTGAGTTGTGATATATTGACTCTCTTCATCTCTCACAATATATTTATAGATGCAAATATATAGATATAGTGTATTATATAAAACAAAATATATATGCATGATACTAACATTAAGTAGATATATATTTAAATGTTTTAAGCAAAGTTGTACTGATGTGTTCTAAGCTTGTTTAATGCTAATGTTTCTCTCTTCTTTTTATTCAATATGCATTCCCTTCAAGGCCCATACAGAGAAATTATGTCAGAATCAAATTGTTTGGCATCACACTTTGAATTTGCTGACACATAGTGCATTTGTGCTTAACTTTTTGAACTGTAATTGGTGTTTTGAAACGTGATTAATCAAAAACACATGTGCTGCCTGACTCAGTTTGATTAACAATGCCTTTTTAAAATGCCGATTCAAAACGCACACACTAAAAAGTTGTGTTTATGATTATGGACTCTCTCTAATCACATTTAGTAGGGGAAGCATAATTGTGAATCACATTTAAGAGTGGTGATTCTAAGTAAAATGCATTTTAACAGGTAAGCGTAAATGCAAATTCACTTACGCCATAAAACAGCTTGCAACAATAGGATAGTTTTTCAACAATGCACAGTGCGTGTTCGTGAAATCGACTCTTTCTTGAGCTTAGTACCCCTGTGACTGGCTTTTTGGATCAGTGGTTAAAAACTTTGCAAATTTGAGCATAAACACACCCTTAGTTAGCAAGGTCAAGGTACGGTAAAGCAGTGCATGTTGTTCTGAAAGTGATGTCTGAAACGTCAATATACATGTATCTGGATCAGCTATCTTGATATAGAAATTGAACACTCCACATTACCGTATTGTATTATGACAATGCTACAATCCTTGGGTTTGCCTGCATCCATACATTTACATCCCGGAAGATGTATAGCACCGACATACTGGCTCATTTGCAGTCACTGATACTATCTGTCAAAATGGCCATGGGTATGATTGCAGACATTGATGGCAGTCACATCGTGATAATGCCTAGTTCTGCCTTGATTCCGTTTGACCCCTGCTCTAGATTACCCCCACCTATCTCTAAGGAAAGACCTCCGGTTGAGTGGTGCCTTAAATACCAAAAGTGATTGATGGTTTGATTCCAAGAATTCTAACCCAAGGGAAATGTGTCTTATGATGAGCTTCTCTGAGTTTCTAAAATAAGTATTGTGGAGGAATGTGATCAATTTCAATGTTTTAAAAACATTCAATGTCATTTACCCCCCTATCATATCTATCGCTCTCATCCAAGAATGATTATCTAGCGATCACTGTGTTCCAATATTTTAATAATTGCATTGTTATACTGATTTTTCTGTGTTGTTGTGATGATGAATTCTGCTTGAATGCTTCATGTGATTACGAATCTGCTTTGGAATGATGCCATATTATGTTGTCGATGTCGCAAGATAAATTAAATGGAGTTTATGTTACTCAAAACATGTTTCATGGAAAGTGTCAAAATGTGTCTGGACTGGAACCTCACAACGACTGTTAACCAAAGATTTGGTGCATTTACATAAGTGAAAATCTTCATAGTGGTATTGGTGTTTAAATCAATCTGCTATTATGTAATGTTGCCTGCTACTTGTGTGTGTGTGCGTGTGTGTGTGTGTGTGTGTGTGTGTGTGTGTGTGTGTGTGTGTGCTTTTATGTGTGTTTGTTTGTGTGTAGACATGGTAGAGTAGCCTGAAAACAAGGCCTAATAACTATAACAGTGACATAGCTGATTCTGGGTGTGTGCACTGGTCAGGAAGGCCTCGAGCCTCAGTGATTAAGTTTGCCTTTTCCTCCCCTGGCAACCGGTGGTATGCACTTGAAGAGTTTGTTCGCAAAAACCGATAAGTCCATTTTTGAAGATTTTAAAGTATGGTCTCTGTCATAAAGTACAAAATAATACCTTTTAAATGATATTTTGGTCACTACATATAAAGGTACATTTTTTAAGTTATGGTCAAAAGAAGCAACATTTTTTTTTATAATTCTCTTTATTTCTCTTGACCTTTAATCGCAAATGTGGACTTATCGGTTTTTGCGAACAAATTCTTCACTTAGAATCACCACAATCTTTATATCGTGTAATATCATTTTCTGAATTTGGTGTTGAATTGTCAAATGAATAAAATTGTAGTAGTAGTAGTAGTAGTAGTAGTAGTAGTAGTAGTAGTAGTAGTAATAATAATAATAATGATAATAATGATAATAATGATAATAATAATAATAATATTAATAACAACTACAACAATAGAAATAATAAGTAGAGAGGCACTCTGAGAGCGCAGACCTCTGCCAGGCATGCAGCTCGTTTCCACCACTGATCTTGTTCTTCCATAGAGATATCAGTGATTTCCACCCACACGTACTGCCATATAGCATTGTGTGCTGAAAGTTGCCCGATTTCCCAATATAGAAGCCTTTGTTACATCGTAAACCCTCAGCTGCACGGCGCGCCTCGCCTAGGTTAAGCAGAAACTAGAGCATGCACTTTAGTGCACGCATGCAAACCTCAAATACGTGCAGCCTGAACTCCCAAAGAACAAAAATGTTCAAGATATCATATTTAATGCGTGTATGTATAGGTCAGTTGTTCCACATAACATCCTACCATGTACAAAGTTTGCGATAAAGCCTAAAATGTAAGGAGATACATGTATTATTTTTTTTTCTCAACAAACAATAACTAGAAGCATTTCTATTATGATAACTGTTCACACTTTGTATATGAAGAGTTTGTTTGCAAAAACAAATAAGTCCATTTTTGAAGATTTTGAAGTACTGTAAAAGTGGTTTCTTTCGGAGTGGTTTTATTTTCGCGCTTTGAGGTTGAACCGCGAATTTAACATCACGCGAAAATGTTTTGAACCCGTCGCTTGTTACAATGCTATCATTACCGACCGCGAATTTAAACACACACGAAAAAGTCGGAACCGATGGAAACCGCAAAAGTTTCTGTACCGAAAGAAACCACTTTTACAGTACTGTCTTTGTCATAAAGTACAAAATAATACCTTTTAAATGACATATTGGTCACTACAAATAAAGGTACATTTTTAAAGTTATGGTCAAAAGAAGCAAAATTTTCTTATTATTCTCTTTATTTTTCTTGACCTTTGATTGCAAGTATCTCCATTTGGCAAATATGGACTTATCGGTTTTTGCGAACAAACTCTTCATATCCAACAATACTGGTACCGGTACTTAACATTGATTATGATTCAAATTTTTACATTCATTTGGTTGTTTCTATCCCTGACTCACAATTTAGAACTATTTTAAAGCACTAAAGCTGGGTTTCTGTTTCATCTGCAAGTGGTAATTAAGGCCTTTAGGTTTGTTTGCATGAGAGCTTGTAAAAAAGAAAAAAATATAAAGGAAAAAAGTGATTGCCTTACTCAGTTCAGCATTAAACGTTTATCATTGATCTGCATGCCACTCTTCACTTGTTGTTGGTGGTGTCCTTACTGTGTTGGTGTTGTTGTTGAGGCATGAGAAAGTTATTGCTAGGCAGATGAGCATGAGATGGGTTGCTTGGGCCATAGGCTTGATGAGACTTGGTAGGTCTTTAATAACCACCACCACCACCACCACCGGCACCACCACCACCACTACCACCACCATTATCATCATCATCATCATCATCATCATCATCATCATCACCATCATCACCATCATCACCACCATCATCACCATCATCACCATCATCACCATCATCACCATCATCACCATCATCACCATCATCACCATCATCACCATCATCACCATCATCACCATCATCACCATCATCACCATCATCACCATCATCACCATCATCACCATCTTCACCATCATCATCATCATCGTCATGACGTCAACCAGCTGCCACAAACCAACAGTAAGAGAATATTTGCTCGAGAGGATTGAAATCTAGACAATATCTGTTTTCTTAGAATTATTACCAAAATTAAAACAATCTGTGAAACTACCACGGGGGTATCGATTCTCCACACATCCGTTTTGAAATAGGAGGCCGAGCTACTGAGTAGGTTTGGTCTAGAGAGCTGCTGAGACAGGTTGATGCAAGTTTACGGAGTTCTTCGACAGCGCCACTTACGGCAAGACAGTCTAGGTTGCATTGACGACAGCTGTAAACAATTTGTGAATTTACGGAATGAACTTCTGCGATTCCCTTCGGTGAATGCATCGAGTAAATCTTATCTTGTATAAGTCAGTTGGTTCAAATATTCACCAAGCAGCACGTTGTAAGTTTCACCACTTTCGTTCATTTGTGAATGTAGGTTTGCGATGTACAAAGTCGGATATTCACAACGCATCGTACTTTTCTCGAAGTCGCGCAGTAGGTTGTCATAGTCCCACATACGTTTTCTAATGTTGCATTTTTACCATTATATTGCCATTGATTGCACACAATGTCAGTGAAATGATTGATGATTAATTATAATTATTATATACAGGAGCCCTGTTGCTTCGCACGTGCACGGCGTCTGGATGTCTTGGTCGGGCTATTGCACCATAAACTTTTTTTTTTTCCCTTCAGTAGAAACCTGAACAATCTAGAGCCCCGTCTTCACAGACTCACTCACACACTGCCAACTGGTTCTCCAGGCATTCTCTGGTGAAGAATCACCTGGTTGAAATGGTAGCATTCCACAGATTCCATCAAAACATGGTACGGAGCTCGAGTGAATGATGAGTGCACCTTTTTAATGTTGAAGACAGAAAAATTCGTCTGTCCGGAGGAGTCCTTTATCATTTTATTTGTCTTTATTGGCTCTCCTAGAAGGGGATTCCATTACTGATCTTTCGGTCAACGTTTTAACAGGCATTGCTTGAAAACCTTCCAGCTTCTCCGGGTAGACTATCCTTGGCCAGTTCGTTTACAGATAAATTACATAATTATGTATATGATAGAAATTGAAGCATATCACATTATTGCCATTGCAGTAGCATACATGATTGTATTTGTATACTGCTGTGCACATGTGTAAAAAAAAAAAATTGCACCATGTTCGACCTCCCGTACCAAAATTCAACCACGCGTGATAGCATGGCGGTAGTCGGCAGTCAAATTTTGGATGGCATTATGGTGGAATCATAGGTGGCTTGCTTTACTGTGACTAGTGTGAGTGATAGAGGCATATCATCTATTAGAACAGAGGTGTTTGAAGTACTGTTTCTTAAAACACGTTTTTCGTGCAAACACGTTTTAATTCTCCTTAAGGATTAAAAAAAGATAAAGATAGTAGAAATAACAAAATCAACAACATATTTTATCATCAAAATGTGACTCTATTAGGATACCATTCAACCCACAGAACTTGATGAGTGTGATTGCATATAATTTACATAGGTAACTAATCACAGCCCTGTCACTGTACAGAGGTCGTCTTGCTTTGCATGGCATCTGATCAGGCAAATACATAGGGAGTGTGAGAGTTCACAGGATTTATGTGGTGCAGTGCTGATCACATGACATAGCACTGGTCACATGATGCCTGCGGGTAAGATTCACCCCGTGAGCATCTTATTCTTAATTAACAGACACCTTTAGCAGTTCTCCTGCAGTCCTCCAGTGGCTACCTCGCATCTACCCTGGCTGATCGCAGGGTGAGATTTCACTGGCGGCTACTCGGAGGCCGTCCACCATGTTGCGTCTTAATAGACACAATCTTTTCCGAGTAACAATCTTCACTGGAGGCTACCCGGAGGCTACCCTGTGTTTCGTGGCCTGTTGAGATGGGGCTTAGCTCTTATCCCTACTTTATTTGTACTTGCTGTAATTGGTATAACTATAATTGGTAGATTAGCCCATCTTCCAAGCGGAAGTTTTCTCAGTGTGTTATGTAATTAGTTTGTACATGTAACGCTAGGGTGCTCCACAATGTTTGCACTGTGGGAGCGCTGTGGGGACTCCACAGAGGATGTTGCATACCAGTATGCCTGTGTTTCAGACCAAAATCTTCACAGACCAACTAGTCTAGGTAGACCCTATTTATTTAATATCTTCAAGTTCAAACAACTTACAGTATCTGCAAATTGATACAAAATATTGTTAAGAACAATGGGGAATCAACAGCTGAAAAGAAAGTGACCTGTCTTTGTAAGAGTTTTTTGTTTTGTACTTTTTGTGAGCAAATTAATGTTCCCAATAACAATATTCTTAGATTTCAGAAAAAGATATTTCACATGATGTTTATCAGAAATGTTGTGCTTTTGTTTCTTAAAGTACATTCACGTCCATTCCATATTCAAGTTGACATTATACAATGTATCAGTACAAATTTCATGAAAATGGAACAAAAAATGTGAGATATGAAATATTAAGATTTCACAAATTGTAAGAGTGGTAAAAACATGTTTATGAATTTAAGATATAAGTCACAGTCAGATGCTTTCATTACCTCTGAATTCTCCTTTATGCTCGCAGACAAATCTTTCTCGTGTTTCACTTTTTGACAAGAATAAACTTATCCTTCATAACAAGATCAAAATCCAATCAAAGTTCAAATAATATGGCAGTCAGGACTGTGTAACTTTGAGATGCACTTAGTTTCATGTAAATACAAATGAATGATTTATGGAGTGGTGACAAAATTTTGTGTCTAATATGCATAGAGTATGACCAATTATTGTATCAAATTCTAGTCTGTATCATTTATCAAACTTTGATTTCAATGAAACTGTTACTGTTGCATTTGCTTGAATTAATCTAGCAACTTGAACAGAGGATGAAACATCCTTGTATCTCTCATACAGTACCACCCAAACAGGTTTCTTGTGAACATGGAACCTCCACAAGGTAGATAGCGGAGTGCGAGAGCAACTACCAGCCACCAGTATGCCGGGCAAGAAAGGGAAGGGAAAAGGGAAAGGGAAGGGGAAGGGGAAGAAAAAATCCAAGAAGCCCAAAGGCATGATCGGAAATCCTGGCGACTACGTCAAGAGTCTGCAGAGGGTTTACATGAGCAACTGCCAAAACAGAAACTCCGTGGTCTGTCCGGGACTCAAGAAGTTTATGAAGGATTGCTATGAGGACAATCGGCTGATAGTCAAGGTAATCCTAGGATTTTGGTTGCTTTCCTTTTGAAATTTTTGTAGTAACCTTTGTCACTATAGTTTACAGTTAATTGCAATTGAATAAACCATTTTATGACAAATGCATGTATGCAAAATGGTAGGAATAGCATCGGCAAATAGGAAAAAGGAAAAGAAAACAACAGCATACACATAAAGTTCAGTTTGCAGTGCATCTATATATATCCATTTCAAGTATGAAACAAAGGGTTGTTGTGGTAGGACTTTGAGAAAAGATAAGTTGTCTTTACATGTATACGTGGCTGACCCGTGCTCTAGATCTATCTATAGTCTGAAGAAATTTTTGTTGTTGTGCAATAGCAATACTGTTTTTGATAATTTCATATATGATGTGAGTGTAGAATGACCAGATACAAGTGATAGTTACAGGAGAATGTATCTGAGGCAAGGCGTTATTGAAATATAAGTTCCTTTATTAAAGTGATACATACCAATTTTTCTCTCTGTCTCGTATTCTTCAATCAGTTCATTCTAGAGCCCATCCCAGATTTTCAGGATCCAGACCTTTCCAATGTCAAGCTGGAACCACTCATTGCAGCCATCAGGTCAGAGAGGTACAAGTACATCAAGGAACTCCATGTGTGGGACATCCCCTTATCTCATGTCAACATTGCTGATCTGGTAATTACATTTACAACTGTACACTAAAATTGTTTTCAGCATCTTTTCTTCTTTTTTTTTTTTTTAAAGGAATGGATACTTAGAATATTTCATGATCAGAGTTATCATTGATGTAGTTATGATATGTCCACAGAATATTTTGCCCTTAAGTTGATTGTGTTATTTTTAGATGATATTTTCAATTTGTAATTAATGGGATTTAGAAGTACAATATATCACAGATTAACATATTTCGTGGGCAATATTATTTTCTTTCGTCCTCTCCTACCATACTGTTGATTTATCATCAGCTGAACTACATGCAGGAATCTCCAAAGGCAAACTTGTTGTGGCTTTGGGCGGGGTGGTTATGATGTATGCTGATTGCATCCGCTTGAACTTAATTTTTCTTATATCACCTGCCACTCACAGAGAGAATGGGAGAGAGAGTTAAGGGGGAGAAAATGAAAAAAGAAAGACCAAATAGATATCTGGATAGATAGATAGATAGATAGATAAATAGATAAATAGATCTAGATTGATAGATAAAAAGATAGATAGATATAGATAGATAGATAGATAGATAGATAGATAAATAGATCTAGATTGATAGATAAAAAGATAGATAGATAGATAGATGCAAGTATAGAGATGTAAGTGGACTGAGATAGAAAAAGGGGAAATGAGGGAGAGAGAGATAGAGAAGGAGGAGCAAGTGCACAATTTTTAGATAAAAGGTTAAGATATGATGAATTACTTTTTTCCATACTTGTGCTAGAACCAACTGTGTGTATTTTTATATTGCCACATTAAGTGAAACTCCAACCTCTCTTTAATACAGGCCCTGATGATGGAGAAAGGACCATACCCCATCAGTCGGATAGACCTGGTCGACTGCCAAGTTGAGCCGTACGCTGTGGAGAGACTCATGAGGAATTGCGTCGGGTTCTCCACCCTCACCTCTCTCTGTCTGGACTACAATGAGTGAGTCGGCTGTGGTCTACACACTGCCCTTCTTGATTTACTCTAAAAATGGAAATTTTCGGGCATTGTGCGCTACCACAAACTCGTGCAAAAATAAAAACATTCAAATATTTCTGCTTGTTGTATGTACCACTATGTATTGTCTTGGTTCTGCGGAATTAAAAACGTGCAAAATTCATTGTACTCATCAGAGCACAAAAAATAAAATGTCCACTTTTTCTGAAGTATCATCCCTTTGGTAATGTCCTGTCATTTGCATTTTTGATATGCTTTCAGAGATGCCAACTGTTACTTTTTTTTAACCTTTTTTCTGTGCCAAATATACTGCAGGTTTCATGGAGAAAATACTTTTTTCCCCCAAAATTGTATTACTACTCATGTCTATTGCTGGAAAGACACATATGTAAAAATACTTGTTTTCACCAAAACCATGCCTTTTCAGCCCTAAAAATACTTTGATGCTGTTTACAAGGTTGGCATCCCTGTGTTTTAATCACACATAATCACAATCTACTTAAGCTTAGCTAACTTACCTCAGCATTTTTTTAATTATTATTCAAGCAGGTACAGTGTGATCAGATTCATTTGTTGCATCTGTAAATGTTAAGTTTCTTGATTTGATAAAATTTTGCTTCAATTCTAGAACTTTGGTACCTCCTTATATGAAAAGTTGCTGTTGATTGTAAGCAAAATAAAATGTAAGAGATAATAAATAGTATAGGTCTACTGTCTGATGCTGTTATACTTTTATAGATACTATACTGCCAAAAATATCACCCGAAACAAATCAAAACTGAGCAAATCAAATTGTAGAAGGAAAAGCAACAAATAAGACTGGATTTTTGTTTTAGGTGTATCCATGTGTTTACTGAAAGTAAAAGTGATTAATTGAAAACTAGAAATGTCCACGTGCATTGCATTTTAATTACATAAATTTCGCGAGAGCCAAGATTTGCGAAATTACAATGCATGCAACAGTTCTTGTCTACACATATGTATTGAATGCCAATGGCAATCTGGGAAAATTTCATGCTGCAAAAAAGGCCGTCAGCTCCAATTCATGAAAATTTCGTATGTACCATGAAGAAGACTGTCAGCTCCAATTTGCAAAAATTTCATGCCACAAAAACATTTTGCTATACAGTACCACAAATTAACTGTACTCTTCTCTCTTTCTTTCATCCCATGTCTCTAACCCCAGCATTGGAGACCAAGGATGCATTGGACTCTGTAAGGGTCTCATCAAGAATGAAACCATGCTCAGCCTCAGCTTGTGCTACTGTGACTTGGGTGTCGAGAGCGGGACGGCCCTTGGAGGTGTGATGTCCACCACAGCGGTCAGGTTGGTTGTCCAGCAACAAGCTGAATGTGGGAACTGAGGCTTACACTTTACAAACATGGCAGATGGCATTGATTTTATGTGCCACAGCAATAAACAAGATATAAGTCCATATGTATGCTGAGTTGCTTTTGCTGGATAGGAGCTCTTTATACCGACACTTTAAATCTATAGTAAACACCACTGACATAACCAGGGCCTCAAAACTGCTCTTACAAGAAACCATGGAAAACCTCATGACTTTGCACGGGGCTGTGTGAATACTTATCTCGAGATATTATTATCATTATGTGTCTTATTTTCTGGTGCTATGAATGACACTTTAAATTGTGCTTATATCAAGATCCATTTTGTGAAAGGTTTATGCCTTGGAAAGGAAAGCTATTCTAGGTGAGGATTTCTCCTCCGTCATTAAGAAAGTAAAGGAAAACACAAAATCACAAATTGATGTGCGATACAAAGATAAATGTGTGACCAAAAAACACATTGCCATTCTCCGATATCACTTGTCTTTATTCATCCTCATCAATGGGAACAAAACTCTCTACTGTGTGATCATCCAGAGAGCTGTACATCAATGGAAATAATTTGGAGGCGGAGGGCGTGTCTGAGTTGATCCGGCTTGCCGTGGATCATGCTGAAGGGGAGAGCTATGAGAGAGCAGAAACTGCCAGGAGGCTGGCTGAAGAGGAGGCCCAGAAAATGCTTGAAGGTACTGCAAGCTTTCATTGTATTCTCTGGTCCAAATCAGTTGCATCTGAAAACGGTGGAAGAGTTTGAAGCCTGCAGCTGTTATCTTAGTGCTATTACTTTGCTAACATTTCAGAATTAGATTATTTGCCATTTACACTCATGCAGACACAACATTTTGTGTGAAGCCATTTTTATTTGGGTTAAAAAAAATCTTTATGGTAAGAGCACAAGTTGAGAATTCTGCCAGGATCGAAAGCTCTGGCCTGTTTTGACTCCTTTTTTGCACCATTGACTCATTTTTATTGGATGAACAGTTTTCAGAAGCTTTTCTCCTGCATGAAGTAAGGATGTATTACTTTCAAATAATATTCCATCCGAGGGAGGAAGAAGGAGTGAATTTTACTTCTCTTTCTGCAGTTGGTATTATCTTGCTTGCTTGCTTGTTTTTTCTGCTTTAGAAAAGGAGAGAGGACGCGTTAAGACTGCTTTATCCGACTCTGAGCCGAAGGAGAAACCAGCATCGGCCAAGAGTTCTGCAGGAGGAAAGAAGAAAAAGAAAAAGGGTGAGAAATTCTGTATTTTCTATTTACCAAATTATCTATATTTCTCCTTGACAAAAAATGAAGGAAGTATTAAAATCCTGCTGAAAAATTTTCATTCCGTACAACATACAGATTTGCTGATAAATGCATTTTGGCATCGTTCATTATCCATTTAGAGGAAATGGTGTTTTCAAAATTCTCTAGAATAAACAACCCTGTTGGTACAGGGCAGGCTTTGTACAGGATGCCTATTTGCGGCCGAGGGCAATTTCATTCATTGATGAAAAGGCCCAATCATGTGTCACTTCCATAACATTTGCGAGTAACTCTTGCTTGTGAATTCTAAATCGGGACTAAGCGCACATGATGCTCATTAGCTGTTTTATTGATGATTGAAAGTGCCCCTGCCAGAAACAGGCTCCCTGCAGAAAACAGAGTTGTTTACTCTAGTGCATTGCTATCTTGAGATTTGACTCAAAAGTCCTATTTACACAGATGAGGTTATGTCCTGGTACCAGAGGAGTGCTTGGAACACCCCAAAGTGTACTGTACCGTACTGTTCTGCCAAAAGTGGACCACTTCTTGATGTACTCCAGAAGCATACTGTAATGTACCGTGCCAGAGATAGCACTTGAATGCAAAGTGGTCTAAAAACATACCGTACTAGCTGTTGACATCTGAAGAACGAGTGTAACACACACTATGCCATAACAGCAAGAGTTGATCTGTTTTGTTAGGGACGCCTCTATGTAGCATAAGTGCACAAGGTGAATGTCTTGGTTGCTTCAAAATGTGTACATCCTCTTTGACTCAAGTCTGAAAATAACCCATGAGGTATGCTATTCTCCACAGAGTGGAGTGCTTGAACTCTCCCAACATACGTTTAAGTACCATAATGTTGTAGTTTGCTTTTGAGTGCTTGAACATTGCCTTGGTCACAAACAAAGAAGAGACAAATTAATGGTATAGGAACAGGAACGCAGTGGAAAGATTAAAAGGAAACAATCACAGCATCTCCCTTGGTATCTTACCCTTGTGGCTTCCAGGGAAGAAGAAGAAGAAATCCAAGGAACCACCAGGGCCCCCTCCCAAGGGCCCGCTCATCTACAAGCTTCATGTGGCTGATAATGGAATAGATATGTATGGAAAGGGATCCACATATGCACCCATTGTTGCCATGAGGCTGTTCCGCACGTAAGTCACCCAGAACAAAAAGCTCACCTATAGTCATTTAGAATTCCTCTGGAGTGTTCCTTTCATTAGACTTCAAACAAAATG
The DNA here is from genome assembly GCF_040938485.1 of Diadema antillarum. NCBI lineage: Eukaryota > Metazoa > Echinodermata > Echinoidea > Diadematoida > Diadematidae > Diadema > Diadema antillarum. The sequence continues at coordinate 65,949 of NW_027272230.1, forward strand.
CAAACAAGCAAACAAACAAACAAACAAACAAACAAAAACAAAAAACAAAACAAACAGAACTCATAGATACTAGCATCCCCTCTGCCCTTTGAAAAAAAGTAACATTGTGTTGATGAATATATCGTATCTTTGCATGATATACAGACTTTCGATGTAGCAGACTTATGAGGAACAGCACTATATCTACAGTTTGTTGTATTAGAGTTTGAAAAGCAATAAAGTTAATGAATAAAGAAACCTTGAACTCTAGGGTGAGAAAAATGAATTTGTTATGAGACATTGATAGTCAACTGAATCATATATTCATACTCTTAACAAAGTTGGATTGTCCTTTCATGCAGAATAAAATCCTGCAAGATTCTCACAGTAAAGAAGACTTTTGTGTTTTATGTTTTTAATCTAATTTCAAGTACAAAATGTAAATAATGAAATAAGAAGTAAGAACATCATTTGCACAGTAGACTGAAATAAGTTGAGTCTTGTTTTTGTTCAAGTGTTCCAAGCTCCATAGTTACAGGGACACGGTATCTTACTCAGAATCAGTCAAAATTTGTGTCCTTTGAAATGTAAAGTGATTTCTTTGAGAGCAAAGGAATTATTTACATCAGTCTGAAATAAAATGTATACATTGGTACTACCCACCTGTCTCTGTTCAAGGAAAGGTTGAGAATGATTGCTGTAAAAAAGAAATTATGACATTTTCAAACAAAATGTTTAAGTGATATCTATATTCATGGATTATAGAAGTGAATTTTATTTTGCCTTTTTGAAGATGAGTTGAATTGCTTAAAGAGCCATCAGTGCAGCCCATCCATGTAGATCGATATCAGCAGATTTGCTTTGGTATTTCTTTCTATTTTACTTCTGTCCCCATTCACTCACCCCCACAGGCTAATAGAGAATTCCTCTTGCCTGCAAGAGCTAGATCTAGATGACAATCTCATTGGAGATTTAGGGGGACGAGAGCTGATGGAGGGACTCAAAGCCAGGAAAGAAGCAGGCCTGGATGGGATGAAGGTATCTGTCACACACAGAATGAATGGAGAAACCTTCGCAGATATCATGAAGCTTGGAGCAGGTCTGAAAAAGAAGAAGAAAAAGAAAGGCAGAGGGAAGAAGGTAATGATAATTTATTTCAAGCTGATTACATTTTGTCCTCTCTCTCTCTCTTTCTCTCTCTCTCTCTCTGTGCTTGTAGGAAAGAATTCCTGCATGTTACTGACACCTAGCTGCTATGGTGACCACCTGTTTATCGAGACCACCCCTTATGTTTCCCTTCAGAGCTGTGGACATATTAACAAAACTCTTTTCAAAGACCCCTCACCAGAGAAGACTTCCTTTTTGTGTTGCCCATGGATGGTCTTTACAAACTGTCTTACTATATATATTTTTTTGTTTGTATGTCTGAGTTGTAGTACCATGTATTGTGAATACTGCCTAATTATCAACAATTGAACAGGTGTACAGAATGAAACAGAATCACATTTGGAAAAAACAAAAACAGAAAGATGGGTGTTCAGTAATTCATATGGATATCAAGTGATTTATCATAATGCGGCACGCGTGATTTACAAGAACTCCTAGGCTCTGTTTCATGAAGCTGTTCGTAAAGTAGCGCATGACTTTATGAACGACTGGAATATGAAGTGCCAAAATGTGTGCCCGTCTTTTTTTTCCCGTACCTTTTTAACAAAATATGACTGTATGTCAATATTTCATCTACATTGGAGCAAAAATACACTTTCAACTATAAGCATGTGTTAAAATGTAAGAATAATCGTTATCATCTGCAAATCTCAACTGTAGCTATTGAAATCAACAATGATTAGGAAACCCACTTGGCTTGCCATATATTTAAGTCATTGTAAAGTTGTGCATAACTTTGCGAACGGCTTTATGAAACAGAACCCTGATCTCCATTCTAGACAACAGCTGGCACAAATGAAACATGCGTGGGTGAAATTGTTTACAAATTAAGCTGCAGGGTCTATTATCATTTAAAAAGAGCCATTATTTGGTAGACATGTGACGGGTAACTATATTTTCTATCAATTTAACACTTGGACTTGGACATAATGATATATCGTCGCTGGGGCGATAAGACCTCGTATCTACAAAATGTCCAATGTTCAGGAGAGCCAAAAAACATGGCGGCCAAAGCACTGTGGCGAATGGGATAGCCTTTCCTTTGGCATGCCGTGGTAGCTTCATTTTTGGAGTAAAAAAGTACAGTTGGGATTTGGACAGGACATCACTTAAGCCATTATTTGACCAATAATCCAAAAAAGTCATTTTCACCAAAATTGCAGATACAAGGTCTTATCACCCCAGCGACGATATGTGCTTGACAAATTTCTTTCTACCCTTAATTGTGAAATTACCTCTTCCCTAATATCATATTCATATTTCTGTAGTTATGTTTACCTGTCTGATAGTCTTACAATATTTTTAAAGATGTTTTGGTTATTTTTGTTTTCATTTTGTTTTCAGTATGCTAGTCAAGCAAAACTTGATTTACACTGTCATACTGAATTGACTATTAAGTATCAAATCTAGCTAGCTTGCCTTTACAAGAGCCTATATCATCCAAATTATTCTGTGCTGAGTCCAATTGCTCTCTAATGAACTCACTTTACTATCATTCTCCATGTTCAAATTCACCCGATTCCAGAAAAAGAAGTGATCTGAACGGAATGAGACTACGGTAAAAGCGGTGCTCTCTCAAAGGAACGTTCATTGGAGGAGTGTCCAGGGTGACTGCTGCCAATGTTTCCATATGGGTGCTATATGTATGTCAACCTGTGTGCAACATGCCCTGCCCAGCGTGTGGTGGTTGTAACTACGCCAGCACAGCGTCTGATGCTACTGGTATCAAAAGCTTTGATTTCTAGTGGTGCATCCTCTGGTATTATGCAAAGAATTATGCCATGTTGACCAAGCAATATGTTATAAAATGAGTTTATGAAAGTGGCCAATTAAGCTAGAGCTGAAATGAGTCACATGTGCTCTGTTTATGTGTTATAAAATGAGTTTAAGAATGTGGCCAATCAAGCTAGAGCTGAAATGAGTCACATACAACAATATGCTCTCTTTATATTTTCATTATTGCATCCCAGCGTGCAAAATGTGTGCAGCAAAAAAGCATAATTGCAGTGCGTGTTATCCTATGGCAGATTATCACTTGCTGTGTATATATGAAACTACGTCGTATCTAGCTGTGTGCGCGATGCAAGAACCCAAACAATTGCTTTGAATTACATGCCTGTCTGCACAACTGATTGAAGAGCGGCCCCATTGTATTAAAATCTGAATGTTACCAGCTGATACAATAGTTCATAAATCCATTTTATAAAACAAATAATGCAGGTTTAAGGTCATGATGTTAATAGAGATGTAGCACACTTTTGGGTACTCACAATGTCGTGCTACATGCGCTTGGCTGCACCTCGTGCATGTTGCAGCATTGCAAATAACCTCAAGTGCGCTGCATCTCCACTAATGCACTTTCACCTATGCATTATTTGTACAGTGCATTCCTGTTACAACGAACATGGTTATAACGAAATTCCGGTTACAATAAAATAAAAATTCAGGCTGTAGCATTATCAGCCCTATGTTTTTTATTGTTGATTTGTTCAGTTATAACGAAATTTCGATATAATGTCAGAAAACTGCTGGTCCCGAGGGCTTCGTTATTACGGGAGTCCACTGTATACTATAGCATTTTGACTATTAGTCATGTGATTTAAAAAGCTGTGATTAAGCACATTTGTGTGATGTTTAGCTCTTATTCAGTATCAAATGAAGCACATGCATGGTTCCAGTGATAGAATACATTTAACTTCCCCAAGGTGAAAAACAAACTTAGCTGGAAGCATGTTTGCATTGTGCATAAATTTGCAACAGCAAGGTGGTGTAATAGTGATATACGCAGTTGACAGTACTCTGATGTTTATGTTGTTTTTGGTATAAGTTATGACAATTGTGAAGTCTGTATTATTATGTACTTTGAATGTAGTCAAATAATAGAAGTTGTAAAAATTATCTGTACGAAGGGATGACAGTTGCTTGTCTTCCATGTGGATATATGTAACTGGCATTCAAAATCAAAGCTGAAATACTTTTCCCACCTGTAAAACGCCTTACATTTCTTCCATTCAACCAAATTTGATCTTATGATTACCTTTTTACATCAGGGTTTCAGCACAAAGAATAAATCTTAGTTTGTTTAACGACTTATCATCTTCCTTTTACATGTCTAATTCATTGTGTTTTCATTGTCTCTTGGGTCCAAGATATATATTTCGTTGACTCATCATGGCTTATAACTACTTACTATGCAAATCAATGTCTTTCTTGTAAAATTTTTTGTATCATGGTGTAGACGTTCTCTAAATCTGCCAGGGTTAGTTGGGGTATGAAGACTTTGTGTTAGATATTTAATGACTCCTTTTAATATTGGAGTATGGTACAATGTATTATCATGGTAATAAGATACTATTATACATGTACATGTACTTGTAGTTGCATAGACAGTCATTTGTGAATTTGTACAACTTAGATTGAAGCAATTGACATATGTCCAATGTCGCTAGTGAAAACGGTATAACTCCTGTAGTGTGAAACACTGCAAAAATTTTATATGTGTGTATGCATTCAACTTTTTTTTTTGTACACCTCCAACAATCTTGTCAGTCTTTTGCCTGTCACAGAGCAATACAATTACTGCTATATCAGATGTAATGTTCATTTGCAATACCACGTAATCTGCTGGAAATCATTATCTTAAGGCATCAATAGTGTAGATAGAATTCCTAGAAGATACACATGTATTTAAAGGACAAGTCCACCTTTGTATACATGTGGATTGAATGCAGCAATATTAGTAGAACACATCAGTGAAAGTTGGGGGAAAATTGGACTATCCGTTCAAAAGTTATGAATTTTTAAAGTATCTGTGTAGTCACTGCTGGATGAGAAGACTACTACAGTGTATGATGTCATATGCGTACAACCATATAAAGAAAATAAAAAGAGAATTCACAAAACTGTACTTTTTGAATAAAGTGCAACATTTCTTCGACTTGTTACTGACATATGTTAAGGGTAATATTATTCCCCCTGCCTTCTGAAAGAGAGAAGTCAAGTGTTCTTTTGTTATGCGAGAAAAGTGAAAATATGTTGAATTTTCTTTATTCTTTCTTTATATCGTTGTACTCATGTGACATCACAAGCTATAGTAGTCTTCTCATCCAGCCTTGAGTGAGCAGAAACTTCAAAAATTCATAACTTTTGAACGGATTGTCCGATTTTCCTCAAACTCTCAATGATGTGCTCTACTAATATTGCTGCATTCATTCAACCCACATGTCTATGAAGGAGAACTTGTCCTTTAAAAAAAGCTTTGATACAGTGCACTCCAATTATGACAAAATTTCATTACAAAGAAGTAAAAATTCAGGTCCCCAAATGATTAGCTACTGTGTACAAGGTATACATGTGTATCTAAATACTTTCTTTGTTCACCTGAAACAAAATTTCAATTTAGCAAAGTAAAACTGCCGGTTCTGAGACTTTGTTTTAATGGGAGTCGCCTGTATACATGTGTATCATTAAGTAAACACACAGAGCATGTTCTGTAATTCAACAAACTTACATTTTCACTGTACATTGTACATGTATTGAAATTGATGAACTAGTAAATTCATATTTTATGAAGCTTTTTGAAAAAAGAAAGGAAGAAATGATTCCAGAATGATTCCAGGCAGTTACTAAGGTTTGAAAACTACTCCTACCCAAAACACAAACAAACAAACAAATAGATAAACAAACAAACAAACAAATAACAAATTGAATAAAACATGAGAAAAGTATGTAGGGCACCGAGATTATGTTAAGATGTCCAAATACATGTATGGCTTTTCCATCTTTCAGTGCTTTTGCATACATTCTGTTTTGTACAATGTATTCCCAAGTATGTTGCACTGGTTGCACTTTTAGTGAAAGATTATAGATTGAACTAACTCTGCTAATACAATGTACTTGTGTATGGATCAGTAGCTCTAACTCTTAGCACGTCTCAGGTAGTGTATGAAGTATAGAATCTATAGTGAGCACAGCTGAATAAAAGATTTATTGAAGTACAATCTAGTATTCTGTTTGCAATGTGTGTAATTTTTAAGGAATCTTCATGAGTATATATGTTGGTGTGTCATTGTGTGTGACAAGAGTCTAAAATATTTGTGGTCTGAACAAGTAATGATAAAAGCTCTTCCTAATTCAACCCCTTCAGAACCCTATTCCCCCCCCCCCCCGAAAAAAAAATACCTGCACACACACACATACACGCACGCACACACACACACACACACACACACACACACAAACACACACACACACAAACTGAACAAAACAACAGCCACATAAAAATGGAGACAATGTAGCCATCTCATTATTCAAAAATATTGGTCATAATCTTAATCATAACCAACCATTTATATCACAAGCACTTGGTTTGGTGTGAGCCAACGCAAGAGAATCAAAACAAGATAATTTGTTTGGAACACTTTACAAACTAGCACTTAACTTCACTATTAAAAATACACTGTACTTGACTGCACCACATGATTTCAAATGAACAATAAAATAGCCATAAACACAACATCGAATAGCATGATTTCATAGAGAGGAATATAGCCATTGGGTACATCCCATTTCAAGTCCCATTTGAAAAAAAATTGTGTGGTGTCAGTACAAACACCTGTTGTACTGTATGAGATGGCAAAGCTACTAAAGCACAGGTTAGTCATCGGTTCAGCAGCACCCCATTGGGGATTTTTACATCATTGATTGTCCACAAGATATTAGATAATAAGGAGCTTTAGATTTTTGCGACGGGGAATGTTCAGAGAAAAAAAAAAACTGTTCTGAGCATGCGCAAAATCACTTATTAAAAGTGATCTATCTATAGCTTGCATCTGAGTTTTCACTATGCGTTCTCGGCAATTTTTATGTCTGCTCAATTCAGGACGCAGAGAGGTGTTTGATGCAATGATCATATGGGGCACTACTGTATAAGCTGTTATGTTCGCGAGGGTTTAATTTCGCGAATTTCGCGAATCACGGTTGGATTGCGAATCTAACAACACGCGAAATGTCTCCATGCACTGTGTTAATAAGGCATTAACGTAAGCATCCGCGTCGATTCGCGAAAAAACAACATCGTGCGAAAATGTCGATGACCTCGTTATTTGCGAAAATAACAGCGTATATATAGTATTTTATTTTTTACTGGTTGCGTTCTTTCATAATCTAAAGCTACTTTTCAGCATGATGCAGGGAGAGAGCAGAACATCCAATGTAATTGCCGTCTCAAGCATTAGCGTCGCAAATCTAAAGCTCCTTATTGATCAAATTAATAATGAGATTTCATGAGCAGTGAGCAAAAGATAACATGCTGTACACTGTATGCTGGCTTCATGACAGATTGGCTACATCACAAAACCATACACTTTGTAGGTATGCTTTCATAGCTGAGCCAAAGAATTATTTGACAGTAGTCCTATTGGATCATCTTTACACATAACATAGGACAATGAATTACTCTTGACATGACTGTTACTAATTTACCCTGTAAAGACATTATATAATAATGCACACAAGGACGATATCAAAAACTAGAAATGTCGCTACGGCGACTGGTATGCCTCCGCCATAATGCATGGTTCTCCTAATAGGTCTATAGTACAATGTCTTGACAATGTGTGATGACAGTTTCACACAATTGGCAAAATATTAAAATGACAGGTTTGCCACAAATGTGCTGAATGTTCACTTTCCTAGAACTAGGTTCATTTGGATGAATGATTAAAACGTCAGAGTGCAGGTATTTGGGGAACTGATTATTTTTACTTGACTTTTGACCCTTTTATAAGTTTATGCATTGAGTAATTTTCAAGCTATTGAGAAAAAGTATAATTTCAGTATCAAATGGTAAAATAGTATTATCTAAACCTGGCCTTTGACCTTTGACCTCACAGTTCCAAAGAGAATCACTGTTAGGTAGAACATGCATAAATATGTAAGTTTCATGATGATACCTTGAGTTACCTTCGAGATATGGAGGAAAAAGTGCAATTTAGTACTTTCACTTGACCTTTGACCTTTTGGCAAGAAACTTCCCACAGAATATATATTGGGTAATACATGCATACATCAAGTTTAAAAAAGAAATCCTTCAGGCATTGCATAAATATAAGGAAAGAAGTGATATTTTGAGGAGTTGACCTTGACCTTTGACCCATGACCCCCAACTTCCCTAGATAATCACTGCCCATTGGTACATGAATATATACTAAGTTCCATGAAGATACCTTGAACCATTTGCGAGATATGGAGAAAAACATGAAATTTCAACCTTTTTTTCACAAAATAACCTGTGACCTTTGACCTTTGACCCTGTGACCCTAAAATCCAAACAAAGCATTATCCCCCCAGGATATACCCTCATACCAAGTTTGATGTAAAACCACCACACGGTTCTTGAGATATCGACAAAAACAAAATGGGACGGACATACGGACGGACGTACGGACGGACGGACGGACGATCCGAAAACATAATGCCTCCGGCCACTTCGTTGGCGGAGGCATAAAAAAAGAGAAGATATTTGCACTTGAACATGCTAGCTTCATTGGGCAATTGTTCTGCACAAATATGATGAATTGAAAAATTAAAGACAGCTAATACACAGAGAGTCTCTCCCAAACAACACTTGAGTTGCAGTACAATTGTATAAAAAGTTTATAATCTTGACATTTTGCTAAAGTGTTGCTCACAAAAAACAGGGAAATCATGCAGTCCTTAACATGTAATACATACGTAAAACATGAAAATACAAGTTTCACACTTCACACCCATTAATTATGAAGACTGGATTTGCACTGATACATGTCTAAATGCATCTGAATATAATGCATGTTGGGTGATTTCAGCTTCCATGCTTGTGCTAATGCTACAGTATCTCCCAAGACAAAGATGATAATCCCTAGGGCCTAGTGTTGGCCAATAAAAAAAAAGCACGTAAATCGCCAACATAAACAGCGGAGCATGGCTCAGATGACATTCAACACCAAGCCCAGCACAAGCAAGCGGAAATACATCATAATTTTGAGGTCAACCTCCCAACACCGACTGATTTCAAATTCGGTTTAATTGCCGGTGCTAGTGCAAAATAACCCATTATTTCTGTTGCATTCGGGGAAATACACATTAGAACAACCACTCCCTCTTTTGATGGAATGTGATTACAGTGAAACCCCGTTATAACGAGTTCGGTTACAACGAGGAACCGCTTATAACGAGGTGATCGTGTCGGTCCCGTTTTCCTTTGCGTGTAAACCTATGGCAAAACGAATCGGTTATAACGAGTTCGGTTATAACGAGATTCCGGTTATAACGAGGACATTTTTGGCGCATCATGATAAAGAAAAACATAAGAAATTTGGTCGGATATAACGAGGTACCATTTTTTGACTTGCCGCTTTTCAAACACGCGGCAAACGAAACATTGAAAATCGAATTCACGCTATCCATGTCTTTTTCCCGTTTTGCAGAGAACGGTTCCTTCCACGTTTTCTTCTAAACCACGCAATAAGACACATTAATACCATCAGATGTTCCTACTAAATTATTAAACATAATCATTCGATTTTCTTTTTCGCGAGATCACACGCGTGCGCAATGTTGTAGGTCAGACCACAGCGCAACAAGGGAAAAAAGATAACCACTCAAAAACTTTTTGCATGTAACGACACTCGTGGCAAATATGGAAATTGGAATGCGTGTGCAACTCAACATTTATCATCCTTTCCATTTGTAGTCCCGACTTCCAGTTCTTTCGCTGGTGCTGGTTTGCAAATATGAGTGTATGATTATAGCCGAAATAATTAATGACTTCACGATCTCGCCGGGTGACAGTAGCGTAAAAATAAAACGCGAAGGGATTTTCGGAAGAAGATAAAGAACGCATCTTTAATCCCTTCAGGCGCAACGATAATACATTGTATGAGATTACAGCCGAAATGATTCATGAAATCATCGCATTCCCGCTGGGCACCAACAGCGTAAAATAACCTCGCAAGTTCCGGTAAACGACACATGTATGTTACTCTGAAATCATCGCGATCTCGCCGGATATGACAGTAGCGTAAAAATAGTTGAATAACGCATGTTAAGCTACTTTAATCGGTGTTCAGAAGAAGAAACAAACGCATTTAAAAATTTGAATAGATCTGGGTTTGTTCATTATCACAATTTTAACAACGCATTTCACAATGAAGATTTTTCTTTCTTTAAGAATGGTCTACGAGGAACAGATATGCGTAAAAAGGATCACAACTTGACCTTCTAACTTCAATCCTGTCGCATATTTTTCAAGAACGGACGTACAAAACGCGAAGAAGAAAATGAACAACGCATCTTCAATCCCTTCGGGGGCAACGAACATTGTATAAGATTACAGCCGAAATGATTCATGAAATCATCGCATTCCCGCTGGGCACGAACAGCGTAAAAATACCCCGCAAGTTACGGTAAACGACTCATGTATGTTATTCTGGAATCATCGCGATCACGCCGGTTGACAGTAGCGTAAAAATAGTTAAATAGCGCATTAATCGGTGTTCAAAAAAAGAAACAAACGCATTTAACAATTTGAATAAATCTGGGTTTGTTTATTATCACAATTTTAACAACGCATTTCACAATGAAGATTTTCTTTCTTTCAGAATGGTCTATGAGGAACAGATCTGCGTAAAAAGGATCACAACCTTCTAACTTCAATCCTGTCGCATATTTTTCAAGAACGGATGTACAAAACGCGAAGAGATTTTCGGAAGAAAAACAACAACGCATTTTAATCCTTTCGGGCGCAACGATCATGCATTGTATAAGATTACAGCCGAAATTATTCATGAAATTATCGCATTCCTCCTTGACACCAACAGCGTAAAAATATCTCTCAAATTACGGTAAACAACGCATTTGTGTTACTTTATTTGCGCTGGCGTTTAGAAAAATTTAACAAACGCATTTTATACAATCTGATTTTGATATAATATAGAAATAAAAATGATATAGATATAGAATAATCTCCCTTTATTCTCTCGATAATAATGAGCCATAATATTGTGTAATAAAACGCAAAGGATGTTCTTAACTTTCGTTAATGGGTATATTATAACGTCGTCCTTATGTTTTTCTTTGTTTTTGATGCATACGGTTATAACGAGGTACCGGTTATAACGAGGTAATATCGCCGGTCCCACGGACCTCGTTATAACGGGGTTTCACTGTATTAGTCTAAACGCATGGAGCAGTTGTGATTTGTGCAAACCATTCAAAGATAGCATATCTCATGCAATATAACGTGGTTACTTGTGTAGGACTGCATTTCTCATAATACAAAACAAGTTTTGCGTTGATTACTGATAATATTTTGACATCGCAACAAAGTTTGAACAGTGAGTGATAATGTGAGGTAGGAGTCCACATGAAGAATGTCATTTTCTATTTTCGCTATACACTTAAAAATTTCTTCTTGAAAATATTTGCAGTTGCCACTACAAGTAGACATGTTGTGAATGGTTTAAAGTTTTATGATAAATGTGACTTTGTGTCAAATGCATCATAACATGTACAGCTAGTTATCCTTATTTAACATGTACAGCTTGTTATCCTTATTTCAGTAGATATGTGCTCATGGGCATATGTAGCCTTTTGTCAAGGCCCTCTTGCTGTAAGATGGCTAGAACAGGTGAGCGAAGCGAGCCCAGCTGGCCGCAACAGTGCCAGGGCCTCTTGAGATCTGCTTCACAAATTATCATTCTTGACACATGAACCATACTGAATACTGAATAGTTATATTAACAGATTCTGGTTGACCAATGAAATGGCGCGCTCCCCACATCCTCCGTTTTGCCATTGTCCGGCATGTTTGCATGCATCACTGACCACCCGCAAGGGTCTGTGGTGTGCATTCGCACATGCAAATCAGGCTCAGGCAGACAGACACTATGATTGATCAATTTTTTTCTCCTGCCACTCGGGGAGCAAAAGTCGGTAATTCAAAGGGCTAACAAAAGGATGCAAAGCAGATCTCTAAAGGCCCTCGCACAACCCCACTCAGATGGGCTCTCTTCACCATACAGCAAGAGGGTCTTGACAAAAGGCAAGGGCATATGAGGCACACCAGTGGAATTGTCAACTGGCACCTGATCCAAAGGAAAGGTACTTTGTACGTGAATATGTGTGCGCTGCATGAAAGCCCAACAATTACACAAAGCTACATGGTAGCTGGAGCTAGCTGTCAGTATGGGGGAAGTCCCCACTCCTCAGGTACAAAGTCCTCCATGCTGCGTAGAACTTGGTCTGCTGCAGCCGTTTCGTCTTTGCCAATCAACCTCTCATCTGGTACCATGACCGCCCACATGTCGGCCGCTTTGGCTGCCAGAATGCCGTTAGGTGCATCCTCAAAGACGAGAACCTGCGTAAGGCAAGAGTTAAGCGAGCATTTTGTGGTTGATTAAATGAGAAAGTATCCAAGGAATCAAAGGGCTGAGTCATGAAAGCCAAACAATATGGCAGCTTAATTTCTTTATTTGCGCAAAGTACTAAAAAATGGTAGTAACCCTCACTTGCAAAATGCTATGTGAAGTTTCCATACAAATTCAACATGGAACTGGATACACATACATAGATATGGCAATGATAATGTACTGTGAATCAATAAAGAAAAATCACAACATACAGGTACGGTAATATTATATCTTCACTGTTGTTTCCTTTATGAACAAGCAAACAGCTTTTTATTCTAAATGCCATACTGATATGGAAGTTTGGAGTTAAAGTCTTATGTATTCTGCACAACACAGCACTCTTCCACATGAAATTTGACAGAAATCAACTAATAGGTGGCAGTAAACTGTGAGTTTTTCATACATACATTGCCGGGAGATGACGGAGGGTTCTCTGTAAACCTGCTCGCTGCTACCTGGAAGATGTCTGGTGAAGGTTTTCCCTTCTTCACATCAGGGTCATCCCCTGAGCAGACAATGTGATGGAAGAGGCCAAAGAACTCCCTGTGATTGGTGGTCTTCAGCTTGAAGGATGGAGTGGAGGAACCGGTTGCCACGGCAATGGGAATGGAATGTTTGCGCAGGTGTTGGATCAGCTTATCAACGCCTTGAATGAATGAAGAAAAGGACAGTGATGACAACAGATAAGTGTATACTATGAGTTGATACAGATATTTTCACTCATTTGTGGAAGGGTATTTGAAATTAAACCCCTTCTCCATCCCCTTAATGAGAGTCTGCTGGCTTTGTCTTGCTAAGTTGGAAGCTGGTTGGTCATATGCAAAATCAATGGGTGTATTAAGAATCTTAAAGGAACTGGGTCGACAATATCTCTAGCCAGAAACCTAAAAACCTGATGTCCAATTTATTCTTACTTACAGTGTTATTGACACATAAACACACACACACAAAAAGAAGAAGAAGAAGAAGAAGAAGAAGAAGAAGAAGAACAACAACAACAACAACAACAAAAAGAATGTGTATAAATGGCAATTTCTTTGATCACATAAATAGCAGTAGGCCTACAAGAGACTCCTATTATAATGAACAAGTCCTTTATTGGGACTGGTAGTTTTCTTGAAGTCGCTTTCTCAAAATTCTGTTATAGCCGGACATTAAAATAGATAAAGATTCAATCTTGCGACCCTGATTTTTTACTTCATCATATCAAGAATTTCATTATAACTGTGTTCATTTTAACAGGAGTGTACTGCATAAAGAAGTTTGGTGTGTCATGCTGAGTCAATAATATCAGAGAGATCCACAGATATCATTTCTGGGCTATATTTCCAGCTGTGAAAGCATTTAATACCATGCATTAAGTGTCTACAAACCACACTTTTTTATGTGTTTGTTTGTTTTTTGTTACCTCTGCCAAGGCCAAGAAAGGAGGAAAATTGCAGTTTATCATATAAGTTGTTCAGGGCCCCAGTATGTATTATATCAATATGCGACCAAGATGCTTGTTCTAACTTACCAGGGAGGAGTTTTGCTTCTGGCATGATGGTTGTCATGGCTTCCGTAGTCTCCTGCACCCACTGTTCTGGAGTCACAGGTAGGTCCAAAAGCTCAATGATTTTCTGTGCCGACTCCAGCGTCTTTCGTCCCATGAGCTGCAGCTTGATCTCGAATGTGAAGGTCTTGTCATATTTGGCGCAGCACTTGCCATAGACCACTGAGTAGAGCCTCTCTGTGTCTGTCAAATGAGGGAGAGTGTCATAGCATGTTACAAATACAAAGGATGACTTCAGAAGGACAACTTTTACTTTAATAGACTACTGTATACGCTATAATTTTCACGTACATAAATTTTCGCGAATTGCCGCTGTCACACATTTTCGCGAGTGGTTAAATTCGCGATTGGGGGACCAGAGAAAATATGAAGTGGCAAAGAAAGTGTGAATTTTCAACTTACTAGCAAATAAGAATGATACTAGTGATACACTGCATGAAAAAAAACTTACCAAACTCTGCGAACTAGTAAGTTTGAATTCAACATTTTTGAAGTGGTTAAGTCCATCGCGCTAGATTTCTGACGAGTGGTCCCCTTGCGATAATGGATTGGCTCTCTACAGTATTCGTAAGTAGACGTGGACGTGCGTAAACATGCTTAGCCAGTATGGTCTGTTCGGTAAGCCGTGACGTGGTATACTAGTACTGAAATGTTCGTATCATCAAGGCAAGGGATTCATTTTGGAAGGTAATATTTTAGCGTGTTGTTAATTTCGCGAATAGCTCCCGACTCGCGAAATTCACGAAAATAAAACCCCCTCGAAATATATAGCGTATACAGTATACTTGGGGGTTAAAGCTAAGACGGCTCATCTGCATCACACGCATTGCATAACCACGCGAGCAAAAAATGAGGCACCAAAGGTACACAGCCAGGATGGAAGCTGTTGACGATATAGCGACACGGCAGGACATGTTGAGGAGTTCCAGGAAATTATATCAGCCAGTCATGAGAACTCAATAATTCCCTGAATGAGGAAGAGCAGATGCACAAGGATGTTGTCATGAAAGTGTCTGAAAAGCAACTTGTGAGTTGTGGGTATACAGGTACAGCACAATTCAGATAGTTGGCAAAACAATGTTCTACAAATGTACTTCTAGCACCAAGTGCATAATACTACTGGTAGTGGTAAAGTAAAAAACAAAACAAAACACAACAACAGTTAACATAGCAGCAAAGTTAAATTGACACACTAATATTTTGACATAAATGCTACACTCAAAAACCATTTTGATACAAGTGATAAAGAGCATGACACAGATCTACTGTAGTTCTTGTTCAGATATGTCTTGTTTCATTCAGTGATTTTTTTTTTCAACTTGAATCAAAGTAGAATGCACGCACAAGTATTGACAATATTGATGTACATGTAGAAGTCTAGATTGCTGTATAGTGTAGAGACTGTAGAAGAAACAGTAAAGAGCCATTGACAGCCACAACCACAAGGCAGCGCCTATGGTATTACTTTAACTACACGCAGCCGCTGTCGCGAAGCAACAGCGGCTGCACCTCTATTCCTTCGCAGACGTTGTTATGGTTCACTGTTTCCTTCATGAATATCTTTATTAATCGTGGAAAACTAAAATATAAGGAATTATCGTAATCTATGACCATCATTCAATAATCGGTATGCGATTTTTTGTTTAATTACGTCAAAAACTTACCAAAATCTGTGACTGAAATCAGGTCTGTAAACGTCCTTACTGCTTCACTCCTCATCTGCGTGTTATATGAATGGCATTCACTCTCGTATACTACAATGTAGGTAGTCGGGGCGGAAGTGAGGAGATAGTCGGATGACCCCGACTAAAAAAGGTCAAATCATTGCCGGAGCAGCACGCGCGGATCTACTACAGGCTTTACGTAATACATGAAACGCAAGGGTGCACGGGCGTACGTAAAAAGCAACTACTTCTGAATGCGCATGCGTGGTAGTTTGTTGATTTTGTGAAGCTCTCGAAGGAAAAGATGCCACCGCACGATCTACTCCGAAAAATTCAACAATAAGGTCTGGATACCAACAAAACGCAGAATTCAACTCAACCATCAGGAAAATATGCTGTAGATAAGTGTTGCAATTATATTACTCTTAAAATCATACAAAATAAAAGGTATTTTATGTGATTTTGCCGTTGATAGTGACGGTCGTTTACAACGTTGAAACACTAACACACGTCAGACCCTGTGCGCAGTACAGTGTCTGGTCAGGCTAGGTATTACTTCTGAGTTCTATACAGCGACAGCGACAGGGCTGTGACCTGTGCTGTGTATTCTACAGTTATGGTTTATGTGACAAATACGGCTTGAGACAAATGACACACAAGCATAAACGTCTCCATGGCTTCCTAGTATTAGTATTGTATTAGTGTATACGCTGTTATTTTCGCGTACAGATATATTTGCGATTGACGAGGTCGCAGACATTTTCGCGAGATTTTGTTTTCGCGAACAGACGCCGATGCTTAAGTTTACGCTCTATTAACAAAGCACATGGAGACAATTTCGGGTGTTGCTAAATTCACGATCCAACTCAACTGTGATTCGCGAAATTCGCGAAAATAACAGCTTATATAATAGTGTACATAGCTGGTCATAATATTATGTATATGGATCGAGATCTGGCTTTGCTGACCTTGAGAAAGTAATTACTGCACTGCCCCCTGGCTGCGCCCTGGACGGTAGGACTTGGAGTAGGAACCCGATTCTTCCAATTTAATCAGCTGTCAGCTCTAATAATATCTATGGACTATAATATAGACCTAATAATCTAAATCTATTCAAACTATTAACACTGTAAACCTATAGCACGACCGACGAGAACAATACACTTTTACTATTGGTTCGAAATGACTATGATGGAAAAGCCGTTTATTCATAGGTTAAAGGGACTGTACAGTACTGGTTGAGGTGGGGATTCATGTTTTGAACATTCCTAAGTGAGATAATGAGAAACCTCGGGGAAATTACAGAATACCGGTTTTGCATCATATAAATTAGCATATTAGTGCGTATAAGAGCCGCCTCCGGCGGCTCTCCCTTAGAGATGAATTTCAGTCCGAAGGCCTGAAATTCGTCTTTCCCGTCGTCTGGGGCCCCCAAAAAGCCCGGGAACGGAACGGCCGTCAAAAAGTAGCATGACCACACAATTTTTATGAAAATTGAGTGGTTTCGGAGGAGAACTGCTCTAAATCAAGATATCTCGAGTAAATCGTCGATAAAGAAAATTGAGCCGATTTTGACGGAACTATTTTAAACGTGATGACGTCATCACAGCTGACATCCTCCTTCCTTCATCTCTTTTCGACACAAGTCATTCACGATCAATCACACTACAAGGTGCTATACGTATTGTACACTGTACTAGTAAACATGCGCGCGTTCTGCAGACTCAATACGCGCTACCACTGCACACGTACGCATCATAAGCTGTTGTGTGTAGGTACTGTTGTTGCACGACTGCATAGAGTCAACATGGTGGGCTGTCAAGAGCACCCACACAGTGCGTAAGCTCTACTGTAAGCTAGCACCAGCAATTAGATAAGTGATTGTTTTCTAGTCTCACCTAAATTGCTATCGATTTCTAGGATACGGACTATCCTCAACTCCTAAAATCGTGAGTACCGGTATTCATCGTAAATTCGGGTAAATTTTAACGGCTAGTCTAGACTAGCATCGTCAGGATCTAGAAGTAGAACTACATTATTCGGGGGACACCCCCGAAACCCCCGAGAACAACGTAAGATACCACACTTCTCATCGCACAGAGCAAAGAAAACACACGTAAACAAATGCAATCGTCGACAGCCGAATCACGGACCGTATCGCAGATCGGATTAATATTTCAGATGGTTGCTATCGGCAAGCGTAATTACGCTCTTTTTAGAGCGATTTGCGCTCTCCGTGATTGGCTGCCAGTATTCTGTAATTTACCCGAAACCTCTTATGAAATATGAAAGAGCATGTAATTCTAAGAAGGATTCAACGTTTATTTGATGAAAATTGGTTTTCAAATGGCTGAGATATCCAAAAAATGACAATAATATTTAGGCGACAGGCCATGCCTTTTATTAAGATCTCTTTGTTTCACCTTTTTTTTTAATATCTCAGCCATTTCAAAACCGATTTTCATCAAATAAACTTTTGATACCCCTTAGAATTGCATGCTCTTTGACATCTCATAGAGTGGTTTCTGAATATCTCGCAAAACGCTAAATCCTCCCCTCGACCTGGGGGGCGTTTCATCAATGAGTTCGTCGGAGTTTTCACCGACGAATTTGCTATCAGCCAATCAGACGCAAGGATTTACGCTGACAACTGTCAAAAGCTAATGAAATCCTTGGTCTGATTGGCTGATAGCAAATTTGTCGGTGAAAACTCCGACGAACTCGTTGATGAAATGCCCCCCAGAACTGTACACACCCTTTAACAGAGTCCATATTCACAGATCTCGACAGCGTGCAGCTCCAGCCCAGCGGCAACAAACGACGGAACAGTCGACCGCACCACACGCAGCCTGCTCGCTGCCCGGCGCCCTGCTGGGCCTGGTCTGGCGTGTTTTGGTGGCTCGACGTACGTGTCCATGCATGAATATGCCTCTGTGGAAAGTGCATCGCCGTTAGCGTTATTCATAAGATTCAAAAAGAGTAACTCACCGATCAACAATCCATCCATGTCGAAAATAACATGGCTAATATTAGTCCTGGGAGATGCCATGATCTTGATGAATGAAAATACAGCTCTAGGTCTAGTTGTCCAAGCCACGCCGCGCTGGTCCGTCCAAAGCTCAGCTGTGCTGTGGTTTGTGGGAAGTTGACCGATAACTACTCGTTACCCCACTCTTTGCTCCGATAGGGGGCCCCTTTCCATCCAATAGTGATTGGTGTGTTGGTGCTGACACGTACACACACGTGCACAACCAAGGTCACAGGTGGATGGATGGAGTGTACTAGCAAGAAGCTTCATTCAGTAAGCTCCTTTGTACCAGCAAAGATCTTTGGTACTGTCACCGTTATTTTCGGACATCTAGCTGCCGCGGATGGAAGATTCCGCGTATAAAACGCTATGAAATAACTTTTATGCATCATGTTCAAGGATTTATCTCCATGATATAGGCCTACATAATTATATTCTTCAGGAGGTGGAGGCTAACCCATGATGCAACAACAAAAAAGATTACAGAAATGTTTTGGTTATAAATGGAAATGTCACCTTCAGAAATATTGCGTCATCAATATTGTGTGTGTGTGTGTGTGTGTGTGTGTGTGTGTGTGTGTGTGTGTGTGTGTGTGTGTGTGTGAGGGTGTGTGTGTGTGTGTGTGCGTGTGTGCGTGTGTGTGTGTGTGTGTGTGTGCGTGTGTGCGTGTGTGTGTGTGTGTGTACGTGTTTTTTAGACCTAGAAGCACGACTTTACTTGGTAAACATAGGGAATTTCAGTTTAATTGTTACACGGGGTGATAGTACAAGAGAACATTTGTTTAAGTTTAGTTTTGGTTTTGTGAATGATAATCTTTGTTCTTTTTGTCAATTGGAAAGGGAAACTTATTCAAATATATTTTTTGATTGTGTGAAAGTAAAGCCGATATGGCAGTTTCTTATTGAGTATTATGATTTAGTTGAGTTAGAAGAATTAGAATGGAGAGATATAGGTTTGAGGTAGTTCAAATCGAATCAAATGCGTGAATGCCTTGATAATTTTGATGAAAATTATAATATTTCGGTCAAGAGAACAAAATAAGTTACCCAAGAGGGAAAAGATAAAGAAATTTGTTTTGGATTTTATAGAGGAGGAAAAGAACGTTGCGGTTGAAGCAGGTAAGCTTGGTTTTCATTTGCAAAAATGGGACTTCTAGTTGAAACTTTCATAGAGAGTGTTGTTGTTGTTGTTGTCGTTGTTTTTGCACATTGATAGTATGAATTATATATTATTATTATTTTTTTCAAATCTTTCTTCCCCCACGTCAGATGTATGGTCAGTTTAGGTTTTAGCCGTATTAATGTTTAGGAATCGGTGTATGTATCAGCATTATGGTGGTCACTTTTTTTTTCTTTCCCATGTAAAATGTTTAGTTAACTTCGGTTTTTGGTGTGTGTCTAACTGTCAAAGAAACAGGTAACCAAGATACCACACGTATGTAGTGTGATTTGGCGTGCAAATGTTGGTGTTTGTGAGTGCGCACTTGTGGGTATGTTGTTGTTGTTGTTGTTGTTGTTGTTGTTGTTGTTGTTGTTGTTGTTGTTGTTGTTGTTGTTGTTGTTGTTTTGGTTGATGTCTAGTGCATATTATGGGTGTGTGTGTTGAGGGAAGGCTACGGGGGGGGGGTATGTTAGTGGGGAAATAGGTGGGGATGGTTAGGGTTAGGTAGATGTATAGTTAGGTAAGAGTAGAGTAATGGTTAGTGGGGAAATAGGTGGGGATGGTTAGGGCTAGAGAATAGTTAGGTAATAGTAGAGTAATGGTTAAGGGGCTAGGCAGGAATATGGTTTGTTTTGATGATATACACATATGGTTATTTTGTTTACGGGGGGGGGGAGGGGTAGGTTGATAGGTTAGATGAAAAAAATGATGAGTTTGTTCGGTTAAGTAAAGAATGCTTTTTTTCTTATACGTTTCAGGAAATGCTGTATTCTCAAGAGAGTTTCAGAGAATTTATGTAATGAAGTGGATATTGAGCAATCTGATCAAGTTGATCAAGAAGTTTTTTCCCTTTTGAGAGTTATACTTTATCGGATATATTTATGTATATAGCATGTGCTCTGCCAAAAAAGAAAAAGAAAAAAGAAGGAAGTTACGTTAAAATGTGATTTAGTAGCACAAATTTCTTATTCGGTGTGTGAGTGATAAGGCACATTCGGATTGGCTTGATTAGGCTGATCAAAATAGCTTTTTCTGAGAATTATGCAGAATTTCATGTCATTTCTCTCTAAAACAGGGTATGATTTGGTAAAAAGACCCAAATATATCGTACTGTACGTTTGAAAAATGATTTAGCAGCACAAGAAAGAAGAATACAGCTGTTTTTTTTTGTTTTGTTGGTGGACATATTAATTTCATTGTTAATTATATGGATTTGAGATTGAATGAAACTCAAATAAAGAATATTATAAAACAAAAAAAGTTGTGTGTGGGGGGGGGACCTAGATGGATTTCGGGGGGGGGGGGGGGATTGGGGGATCCAGATTACGGGGGAATGAGATAATTGGGGTCAGTCTCAGTTGTTTGTTAAATAACCAGTCTCATGTGATGTTTAATCGGTACACCAAGTGCAGTAGGGAAAAGTTGTTCATAAATAGGCTATGTTTTTGTTTGTTTGTTTGTTTTTTACTCTCTCTCTCTCTCTCTCTCTCTCTCTCTCCCTCTCTCTCTCTCTCTCTCTATAAGGACACATATGCCGCTCGTGGGACCTTCCCATCTCCCTGCAATTAAGCGTTGGACTGCACTCTTTTGAGGAATTAGTGAAATCATGTATTCCAATGACAAAAATTGCAATCTTTTTTCTTCAAAAATCAAACAGTGCTGGTATACTATAGTACACTGTAATATATTGTTTACTCTATAGGAACCCGCCAAGTATAAACTACACATTTGAGAACTGTCTCGGGAATATGCAGGATAAGAACCTTCAGAATATAGAAGGCTGCAAAATGTTAAGGACAAACGCTTAGAGACGCGTAGGTATCGTATAAAGAAACTCAGAGGAATATCGAACAATTTGAACAAGATTTATTTTCAGAAGATTGGAATGATGATTGTGTTTAATGAGAATAATGTGAATATTGCTTAATGACCATAAGCTTCAGATTTATTATAAAAAAAAAAAACTTTCATCAGTAAGATCAAAAGCCAATTCCAGAAAACCTAAGAATCCATGGATAACGAAGGCAATTATGAAATCAATTAAGACGAGGAATCAATTTCATAAATTCTATTTGAAAAATCCAAGGACTGTATTAAAAGTTACACAAAATATCGTAATTATTGACAGTAGTATACAATGTAATTTGTGAGTCCCGTAAGCGTTATTCTCAACTTCTAGCCAAAGTATCTAATTCTGGCGCCACCTGGAGTCTGATTAAGGAAATTCTTGGAAAAAAAAACATGGAAATAGAGTTCCTTGTGTACCTGATTATGCTAGCTTCCTCATTCAACTCATTCTTCAGTAATATTTGTTCAAAATTAGCGAGTAAAATCCCAAGCACGGATCATGTTCGTTTCTCAGGTTTTCTCTCAGAACCATGCAGAAGGGTTTTTGTTTTTAAACTCCCACGACTTCTCCTGAAATTATTAATATTATTACGGTATTAAATTGGAGTAAATCTTAAGGTTATGCCTTGCTCTTCGTTGCTTAAGCAGATTATATATTTTATAGCAGATCCTTTATGTCATATAATATTCAATTTCTCTATTTCATTGGGTATATGCCCAGATTTATTTAAAACATCAAAAGCTATTCCAATTCATTAAAAAAATGATCCATATGATATAAGTATAAGTACCGCCCATAATCTATACTCTCCAGTTTATCCAAAGTACTTGAGAAAATGATGCAGATTGTATATATATATATATATACATATGTATTCATATATATATATATATTTTTTTTTTAAACACACAGTGTATATTGGATTTGAATTAACATGGTTTTAGGAAAAATAATTCTACCGATTTAGCTTTATTGCAAATTTATGATAAACTTTCAAATGCTATGTCGAATAAGGAAACATGTGATTCGTATCTTTTTGGATCTGAGCAAAGCGTTTAATACGCTAAACCATGCGATTTTGATTTCTAAACTCCGTTCATATGGTATACGTGGTAATACGCTGTCATGGTTTCAAGATTTTCTCTCAAATTGAAAACAAGATGTATCATTAAATCGCATAGAATTGTGTTTTCTCCCTATTAGTAGCGGAGTTCCACAAGGCTCAATCTTATGACCTCTTCTCTTTCTTTTTTATGTTAATGACACTTTTTTTCTAATCGACAATATATTTTACTGACTTAATAATTTGGAAATAAATTTGGAATTACTGAAAGTTTCTGAATGGTTAAGGTGTAATATAGCTACGCACACAAAAGTATAAAGTATTGATCATTTTTCTATATGAAAATCAGGGGCGGGTCCGGGAATTCAGTAAAGAGGGGCGCGTTTACAAAAAGGGGGCGCACGCACCCCTCCCCCATTTTTTCTTTTTATTTCTTTTGTTTCAACAAACAATAAGGGGGTGGGGGCATGCGCCTGGTGAGGCCCTCCCTAGATCCGCTACTGAAAATTAATCTACACAGATTTTTTTTTCCTCAAATAGCATTAACAATGATAAAATAACACTAAAACTGAACATGTACTTGCACCGTAACTCACCGTTGCACTTATGCATTTTGTAGTTACCCTATTCGATTACACAATAATTGTATGTATTAAATGATTTGTTAAGAAGTATAAGCCATATGCTTTTCCAGAGGCCGCCATCAAACTAAAGCTTCAGCTTAAGATGAGGGACTACTGAATTTTGTATGTATTAACTCGATTGAATTATCAATGATTTTCCATTGTTTTTGTATGATTATAATTCATCTTACATCTATACAATATTTCATTATTGGTAGGCCTACATTATGACTATAATCATTTCTATTCATCTTGTGTTGGATATAGTATGTATGGACGTAGTATTGGACAATTGTTATGTTGTAACTACTTGCTAAAAATGCAGAAATACAATGTAAATCAATAAATCAAATCAAATAATTATGCTTTCAAAGTGCTCCTCGATTTATTCCATGCATACGTAAGCCTATTCGAAATTACCATGAAACTATCCTAATTTTTGTAGGAACTCGATGCTGAAAGAAAGACATTTTCCGTCAAAAAGGAAAACAATAATAGGCCTATCCCCATTTATTCCCGCGTTCTTCTTCTTCTTCTTCTGATTAAGTCTGCCTCCTTCAATAGACTGAAGATTCTTGCAGACTGGTGCTATTTACATTATAATACAATTTATTTACAGATATTTACAAGCACATAGAAAATTTGACGAAAATACTAGCCACTGTGATCAACCGTTAGACGGTTTCGAAATGATCCCACAGATGGCGCTGAAACAATTTCTGACGACAGGGAATTCCAGTTCCTTACAGTTCTTGGGAAGAACGAATGGCGATGCGATTCAGTTCTCGAATATGGTACCTGGTAGGAGTGTGGTTGCGAGGCTCTCGTAAACTGAGTAGCCTGTTTGATGATATAGTCCTGTGCTGAAAGAGGAGTGAGATTATTGTGTATTTTGTACATATTAGCCTGTCATTTTCTCTGCGCTGTTCCAGAGTGGTCCAATTAAGTTCTTGTAGCATTTTGGTGACACTCGAGGTGTTATGGTAGCGATTTAAAGTGAATCGCGCAGCTCTTCTCTGGACCATTTCCACTTGGTGGATTAGGTTCTTGGTAGATGGGTCCCAAACTGTGGAAGCATACTCAACAATTGGTCGAACCAACGTTTTGTAAGCTGTGGCTTTAACATCAGATTTTATGCGAAGATTGCGTTTTAGAAATGCAAGCACGTTATTGGCTTTATTGACAGTATTGTTAATGTGTTGGGTCCACTTCAAATCAGAAGTGATGGCTACACCCAAGTACTTCACGGATTCAACAGATTCAAGAGGGGCGTTATTTAGATGATACACGTGTCGCACCTTACTTCTTTTCCTGGATATTGTCAAAACCTTACACTTATCTGTGTTCAAATCCATCATCCATTTTTTCGCCCAGTCACCAATTTTGTTTAGGTCCTCTTGAAGATTTTGCGTATGATGTTGATTGTCGATGGTCATGTAAGAAATTGCATCATCGGCAAAAAGGCGAACCTTTGACGCGAGACCATCAGGCAAGTCATTGATGTAAAGTAGAAAGAGGCAAGGCCCAAGAACCGACCCCTGAGGCACTCCAGATCCTACCGCTACTGAAGAAGATTTAATACCATCCAAAACAACCCTCTGACTTCTTCCATTGAGAAAACTTTGAATCCATTTCAGATTTTTCCCCCTGATACCATAGTAGTCCAGTTTACGTAAAAGCCGCTCATGCCCAACCTTGTCAAAAGCTTTTGAAAAATCCATGACTACAACATCCGTTTGACGTCCTGCATCCAAGTTCCTATGTAAATCGCTTGTGAAACCAAGTAATTGTTGTTCACATGACATGTTCTTAAGGAAGCCATATTGCAGGGGGAAAATGATGTTACATATTTTCGTCCCCGTGCTTCATAATTTTGCTGGCTAAAACGTGCTCCATTAGTTTACAGCAAATACATGTCAGCGAAATGGGGCGGTAGTTTACAGGAGTAGATCGATTACCTTTCTTGTAGACTGGTACAACATTTGCTTCACGCCAATCATTTGGTATTTCACTTGATTCATATGACAACCGGAATATATTGCAAAGAATTGGAGCCAGAATTTTTGCCAGCTGCTTCAAGACTCGTGGAGTTATACCATCCGGTCCAGGGGCCTTATATGTCTTCAAACCACAAAGCAACTTCTCTACACCCTTTGATGTAAACAAAATATCCTCCATTTCTTCAAAGTCTGGGGTTTCCGGTAGTAAGTCATTCGGTATGGGAGTTTCCTTGGTGAAAACACTTTTGAACTGTTGGTTCAATGCTTCAGCTTTTGCAATTGGATCAGTGATCGTAATACCATCACTTTTCAGTTCTCTTATTCCTGTATTATCAGTTCTGTTGTGTTTGATGAAGCCCCAAAATCTCTTCATACTCTCAAATTCTGTGGTATCTTCATCGATAGAAAAAAGAGATTCCACATAATTCCAATAAGCCCTAGCTCCTTAGCTCCTGTTGCAGTGATTTCTTAACTGCTTTCAACTCTTCCTCCAATTGAAAAGGGACTACCCCGTGGTTTCTCAATTTCATGTTCCGACTTTTTTTGTTCAACCTATCTCTCCTTTTGATCAACCTTTTAATCTTGTTTGAAATCCAAGGTATGTCATTCTTTTTGGATGTCATCTTATGTGGAACAAACTCTGTCATTCCCTTCTCTATTCCATTCTTGAACCCCATTCCGTTACTGACCCCATCACGTACGTTTCACGAGTTGTTTTACTGCGTTTATTCTTTTTCAACAGGGCGTTTTAAAGCGACCATGCGGGTAACTCGTACAACAACGGAGGATCGGGACGCCGTGCAAAAATTGAATTGCTACGAATACCTTCGCGCCAGTTTGAAAAAAGAAAAAGGTCCTGTATGCGACGCACGCACGTTATGTTATTATATGCACATGATTGCAATTGCACACGCGTACGCTTGCGCTCTTTATGACTACAACATCTCGTACTAGTCGTAGTGCCTTCGCCGTTCATCTTCGGAAAACGTGCTCATTCATGTCTTTTTCTGCTCGAATTACTGAAAAGCGATGTCTCGAACATATCGCAGTAAGCACGAGGCCGATGAATTTGCCGAATTTGTGAAGAAGAAGGCCAAAAGTCCTGAAGAGGTAATTAGTGAAATTCCTCGCTCGCTCTGCCGTTTATTACATATCGATAACGTGTGCTACACAATAACACATAAGCACAGCACAGGAAGCACAGTTTGGATTGTCCCACGTGCTCGTATATTTGTAGGGAGTTCGATGAAAAATACACTCCGCAAATAGAAACACTTTGTCCTGTTCGTATTTTCATTGACGATTTTAGAAAAAAAGTTAATGTATTATAGATCTAATCCTATACCATAATGTAATTGGCTATAAACCTGGTCAGACTGCTCTGCTGGTACGTCAATACAAAGTCAATAAAGTTTATAGGAATGAATGAGCAGTGATGAGTGAACACATTTTTGGTTTGAATGTGTGTGTGTGTGTGTGTATGTTATTTGTTTGCTTGGTTTTTTTTTTTCCCTCCACAAGCACAACGTGCAAAAGTAAAAAACTGGCACCACTTACCAGGTTGGCAAACTGACAATAGGATAGGCACTGAATTACTACTAACCGCTAGACCTAGTGTTACTTGGTACTATAATTAGGGTGTCTGGAGCATTTTTGTAACTTTTGAAATTCTGTGAGAAACGAATTGTGAATTATTTCATATGAAAGAGACTTACATCATTAAGACATATTTCAAATTTCATGGCGAAATGATTTTTCTATCTTGAGAAATTTAACTTTGAAATCACAGCAATATCACCCCCTTTTTTTACGAGCACGCATGAAAATGTGACCCAAATCATGTTTGCAAACAACGCCGAAAAGCTGCATTCGCGTGTGGATCTCCAGCGATCAGATAATGAGCGTACAGCGGTTAGAAAATACGCGTAACAAGCGCAGAAGCCACTCCCCCTATGTCTTGTCATACCCTGTGTGCGCTGCGTGCGTACGTACGTGCTCGGTATTCAGTTTACATTCGATTCACATGTACCGTATGGAGCGCCCTACAACACGTACGAACCCCGCGTATGTATGCAGGCGCAGCTAGCTAGCAGCAGCTAGGCAGCTAGCGCAGCCCCGCCGGTAAAGTTCGGGGAGCCGAGCGGAGAGCATCGCGATTGTAGGCCAGGGGAGCCGGCATGGCGAGCATGGTTCGAAGAAATATGCAGTCGATTGTCGAGAGCAGGTGCACGCAGCTCGCGTGCAATGCACAAGCTACAACCTCTACAGCCACAGGCTTGGAATTGATGCCACATTACCACTATTCGTACATGCAAAAATGGCCAAATAAGAGTCTTCCGAAATCTTTTCCACGCCCTTTTTGTCGATCGGGTGTTCGTAATACACCGCTGCCGCTACCACCACAGTAACGTTAGCTAAGGCCTACTTCGTTCGCACTTGGCTAAGCGGACATGATTGTATTCACAACCGATTTCTCGGCTTAGTGCCAGTGACTCGAGCATTGCGAGTGCACTTTCGAAATATAAATGAACAACGATAAGATCATAACCAATCCACAAGTAAACTAATAGTAGTAGACAGAAATTTAGTAGAGTCTGGTTGTTTTGCAAGACGTACGTGATTTGTGAGCGTGACTGTATTCGATATGTACAGTACAGAGTGCATGCTATGTGATGCGTGTTGTAGGAGCTATCGCAAGCGACAGCCCAGTTTCCTGCCTCGTGATATGCACATCATACACAACACATACACACACAAACGTAGTGACACACACACACAGTGGTAGCTCTCTAGCTCTAAAAGCTGGCAGCATCTGGCGCGCGCCGCATGCACACGCGATCCATCCCCACACAACCGTAGAGGCCATGTGGTTTTAGACGGCGATGCGTAATCAAATTTACATATGCATTAGCCCCTTCGCGCGAAGTTACTATGGATTCTTGCATACGAAGCCCCGCCTAAAACGTTCGCTGTGACCAAAAAATTATTGCAAGGGGTATCTTCAAGGCGATATCCCCACACCTAGGCGTGGAGCTAGCGAAAAACTAGCGGCACCATCGGATTCAGCATGTCCTCAAGGGGGTTGGACAACTCGACCGCGGGATAAGTCGTCCCTGGACAAGTCGTCCCTACCCCTGGACAGCTCGACCGGGTCGAGTTGTCCAGGGTCAGGTTTGCGATTGGACAACTCGACCCAACTTTATTTGTGCCAGATTTTTGCAGAATGAAACACATTTTAGTCATTAAAATGGCATAGGTTAGTGGAATGATGTATGAAAAAATGTTTTATCGCATTTTTAAGGCAATTCCTATTTATTTTCTGATGCTGCGAAGCAATATTTCACGGTATCTTCCCTGCTCTGAGAATCTCGGTGACTGAGCTTTTTCTTGTGACGACAGCCTGTATGGTAAGGTGACATTTGTTGAGAAATTTCCATTAAATGCTTATAACCAGCAATAAAATATAGTATTTTACATAGTTATACGTGTTTTCTATCCTTAGTGACATTTTCATGAGCAGAGGAATCATTTCAGTATGAAAAATGAAACAAATGTCTACAGTATGTCGATTCGTCTTCGTTCGTACTTGTTCGGTTTCCATATCGTGGGACGCGCGCTGCTAGCTAGCTGCTAGCTGAGAGGCTAGGCTGAGCGTGGCGCTCGCTCGCTCCCTGGCCACCAGACCCCCTCCCACCGATACCAGCCCAACTTGTGACGACATCCTGTTTGGTAAGGTGAAATTTGTTGAGAAATTTCCCTAAGATGCTCATAACCAACA
Organism: Diadema antillarum; assembly: GCF_040938485.1. NCBI lineage: Eukaryota > Metazoa > Echinodermata > Echinoidea > Diadematoida > Diadematidae > Diadema > Diadema antillarum. The sequence goes on from NW_027272230.1 coordinate 95,264, forward strand.
ATAAAATATAGTATTTCATATAGGTGCATGTGTTTTCTATCCTTGGTGACATTTTATGGGCAAAGGAATAATTTCAGTAAGAAAAATGAAACAAATATATCTATGTCGAATCGTCTTCGTTCGATAGGTGTCCACACCGCGGCACGCTGCTGAGAGTGGCTCACGCTACCACCGATACCAGCAGAACGGGATACCGGCCCGCGGGCCCCGCGGGCCGTAGGGCTGGCAGTCGTGGTGCTCGCTCGATGGGTGGAGCGAGCTGTGTCGCTGCGTAGCTACGAAGTCGACCGTGATCTTTTCTTCGACATTTGGACTAAATTCCAGTCAATGAAACTATTTCATACCTTTCTCTTAACTTTGAACGATGTTATACTGACTAAATGGTTTGAAAAGTGTCTGGAATTCACCGGCACTGTATTGATTCATAAGTAAGTCATCAACAACATGACGACCAGTCTTATCTTGCAATCCCAAATTCTCTGTACTACCACACTACCCACAAGCTAGTATGGAGAACCCGACTCCATATTGATACACTTATTGTTTTACTGTACTGTCAACAAATAATGGGGAAAAAATATAGTGACAAATAAAGGAAATAAAATTTCTCACTCTTTTTCTTTTACTTTTTTGTGGTTGGTTTGTTTATGTTTTTGCCAAAAAAAAGGAGAGTTGTTCTGCATGTCCTGCATGAAATTCATAAAAAAAAGAAAAAAAAAAAAACGGGTGTAGGACCTACTGTAAAAGTGGATATTTTCGCGCGACTAATTTTTCGCATTTGGCCGGGTCAGAAGAGTTTCGCCTGTTTTTAATTCCGCGGAATCCAGACATCATGCACAATAACATATGGCAAGCAAAAATATTTGCATGCTTTTATTTTCGCGCTAGTTTCTGGTTGCGCGAAATGCACGAAAATTTCAACACCACGAAAATTTCCACGTTTACAAATATTGTCTGAAAACTCTTTTCTTTTTCTTTTTTTCTATGCACTTCTCTCCCGGTCTTTGCCGAAGATATTTTGAAAAAAAGAAAATGCCTACCGGTAAATACTTACACTTGAACACTTGTAACTTATATTTACTGGTGATTTCTGACAGTACTTTTCTGAAGTTGATGATATGATCTGAACTAACCCTTTTTAAGAAAAAAAAAAAAAAGGGATGAAAGGGGGGGGGGGGGCATCCCAGGCCTGCGTAGAACATCATTCTAATACCCTGGACAGAGTTGTGTTAGAAAAACAGAAATGTATAATTCTTAATTTCATTTTGTTACGTATGCATCATACAGGTTACAATGTCTCTCTCTGTCAAACTCAAAGGTATTTTTTTTTCTTAAAATAGAATGATGGCCATAATAAAAAAAAAATCTGTATGGTACGGTATATACTTAAACATCTGTCTTTGCCAAAGATATAACTTGCGAAAACTGTTTGACGTTACAGACACTTCACTACACATTAGTTACAGTGTAACATTATCCTAAATTCCTAAGGCCACGTTAAAGTCCATCAAACCATCCAGATCTCTCTAAACCTTAGTTTCATCACAGAAAACAATGTCACACCTTTGTAGCAGCACGTACCCCGTTAGTTTGACAGTAAGTCACTGGCCGAGAGAGGGAGCCATTTCAATCGGTAGTATAGTCATGTTACTCTCTCCGGACGCTCCCTGATGGCAAAAAGAAACAAAAGAGCTCATTTTCGCTGACCAGTCCTTTGACCACGGTTACGTAAAAAGGTACACGTAGGCTTATCCCATAATACTTGCCACGTAGCCCCTTTTTCCTAACATTAACCGTGGACAAAGCTCTTTTTCTCACTCTGGCTCCTTAACCTCCAAAGGAGATGGACATACAGTAGACCATAGCTCTCCTGCGTCCAATACAAAAAGGAGATGCAATATTACTTTCCAGAGTCACGTCCTTTCCTTATTGAGACGGTTTTGATAAATTCTCTAAGTTCATACATGTCTATTTTACACCACATCGGTGAGGTGCTTGGTTCCAGCAACATTGATTTGAAATAGTTTTGGAACAATTATTACGGAAGAGGAGTTGCCTTCCTGTCACACTTGCGGATGCTGCATGAGGCTATTGCATCAGAGCTCGTCTCGCATCTCCTCTCATTGTCAACCCTGTCATCAATGACTGAGGATGAACTTCATCCATTTCCAGCTCACGACGAATTAGCGCAAATGTGAATCTCCAAGCTGGGATCGCATCATTGACAATCGCATTAGTGTCAGCGCTAAGTGATGTGAGTGCCAGGCGACGACCAGGCGGCGAACACCCGTTCCAAACAGTGTACACGTCAGCATCTCGACCCGGAGCTCATCGTGGCAGTGCGCACTGCAGTTCGCGATCGCGATCGAGATCCTCTTGGAGAGTGACGTGGCCATATTTCACCCTTGACGCGACCTGGGACTCTGCTCGGACTGTCACGGTGGTTCTATGAATAAAGGGAGAGTAAAATAGTCCTATTTGGACAAGTCAGCCATTTACGAAAGGGGAAGGGTACATTAAGGGAAACAAAAAGAATACTACCTTGGTCAAGTCAGCACATTGCTGCTACTAACTTTTGTTTTGTCTCGATTCCACACAAAGACATAACATGGAAAATAACTCCTGACCAATCACACCACTATCCCTTCTTACATAACTTATGTTACTCTTGTCTGGAGTGAGAAATAAAGAGTCGTATAGCATCTACACTTCTGACCAATCATAAAGAAGGTCATTCTTACATAACTTATGTTATTCATTGTCTGAAAATCTATTCAAAGAAACACAAAAGAAAATTACTTTTAACCAATCATCTCTCTGTCTGGACCAGCAATGTATATCTCTATTTCCTGCTAGCCTCCTACCCTAAGGGTTAAGACCACCCAACCTTTGAGATGTTTGTCCCTGGACAGGGGATTTATCTTACATTAAGCTCCTGGGGACTACCACCTGTTGTGGTCTGGAGATGGGGATGTACTATACAGTGCTATACATTTAAATGTGAAATGGACACTACTGTACGCATGGGGTATTTCCCACAAAATAATTGGGCTGACGTGACTATTGTGTGCATCTCACAATTATCATAATCACTATTGCTATTGACTGACTGTGCACAAATTGGAAAAGAATTTCACCGCTCTGTCGGTATGGCTTCCTGATTTTGAGGCCATCAAAAGTGTGCTGTTACCATGACACCACACTTTCCTCTTTAAGAATGCATCTTGCACTTCAAATATCATCTTTTTTATGTGTCCTTTTTTCCTGTCATTTCAATAAAAAAAATGAAGAATTAAGTCTTATTTGCTAGTCCTTTACTGCATTTAAAGGGTTATGATTTGTTGTTGCCATGACAACACAGTTTCTACCACTGATTAAAATGTGTCTTTCTCTTTCTACCACTGATTAAAATGTGTCTTTCTCTTCTTCTGGCTAATGCAAACAGGACTCCACAGCTATGGGATGTTCAGTTGCAGGCGCAAGGTTAGCAGTGCATAAAAAAGGGACCCCCCCCCCCCCCATGGATTCCTTGTGCATTTTTGTTGTTGTTGGTCTAATCAGCAATGGCCAACACAATTCTAATTATTGTCATAATTAGATATTTCTATATGGTAACATAGCATACAAAACTGTGTTAACCCCATTCATTTTATTCCAAGAAAGTGTTTCTATGGAGCTGACAGTAACAAACTGACAACCGATGATCATGGCATAAAAGGTGAATGCACCAAACTTTTTAGGTGACACTGATTAAAAAGATGATGACTCGATCCCTTCACGCAGCGAATCGTCAGTGTAAACCATTAGGGTCAGGGTAAATAAAAAAATGCATAACATGGACAGATTGATGCAAAAGGACTCGTACAATCAGAGACACTTCCTCTACTTTTTTTCAATGACTTTGATCTTTAGTTTTGTCATGGATTCCTTGTGCATTTTTTTGTTGTTGTTGGTGGTCTCATCAACAATGGTCAACACAATTCTATATCAGGGATCCCTGTATAATTTTGTCAGGTAACTGGACAAACAGGTTACAGTTGGACTTTTTTTGTGATAGGTAACATAATAAATTGTATTAACCTTCCCCACCACCACCACCACCACCACCTCATCTCTCTTTCCAGGCTCTCTCTCTTGTATCTCTATCTCCCCTTCAAATCCTCCACTTACAGATTAAAATAGTTTTTGAATACCAATTCTGTGAGTTATAACTATGTCATTTTGGATGTCAGGTAGTCAAATCACATTCATTTGCAATCTTTACACTATGGATACATGATTGAGTTTTTTTTTTTTTTTTACTGTAATGTTCTGATTGTTCGACCGTTTCCCTCCTTGTGTGTGTGTGTGTGAGTGTGTATGCAATATGAACTTTAATGAGGAAAAAGATAGTAAAGTCAATGAGCCTGGTATGTTTGACATTTTTATGGGGGGGGGGGGGGGAGGGGGGGGCAACATGACTGTTATATATTCTGATGATTGAAATGATCACATGATATTTCTTTGCTGCTAAAAGACATTATGTGGTACACACACACACATGTGCATGCACAAATGAAAAAAAAAAATACCGTGACATCATAACTTGACCAAAAATTTACCATCTATTTTCAGCCTTCTTAGTTAGTTTTTTAAGAATACTGATCGTCTTTTAATCAGATTGTGTTATGTTATCAATTGTATGTGAAAACAAACAACCATATATGCCCTATGGGTTAGAAATGTGAAATTGCTCATGTTATAAAAATGCTTGTGTGTTTGTCCTATAGGCATCATAAAATGAAATGTTTTCCTAGTTCTACAGCATACTCCTACGTACACACTTTGTTTTTTCAGTGTAGCAAAAAAAAAAAAAAAAAAAAAAAAGAGAGAGAGAAGAAAAAAAACAACAACTGCTGTTCAAAAACTGCTTAAATCCAATTGTGGAGAGCCAGTGGAGTAAAATGGAGTCAAATGGGCCTGAGCTTTCAATCCTAGCAGAATCTCTGTCAGAGGCAAAACGACAAACAGGCAGGGAAAGCAATCATATAATAGGACTTCACCCATAAAGAACAGTCAGAGACTCGCTAGGGACACAGAACAAGGAAAACAAAAGGGGAGGGTAGGAAGTCATGGGCAAGGAGCCCAACAGGTATAGGGAGGGGGATTAGAGTGGGAGGTTGACAGACAAAAGGCTGAGGAGGGTCAGTGATGATCCAGATCTGAGGACCAAAGGGGGAAACCTTGAAGGAACAGGATGAATAAGGAGGCAAAATCAAACAAGATAAAGAACAACAGAGGATAAAGAAAGGAAAAGAGTGAAAAGCATGGGGGGGGGGGGGGGGGGGGCTGAGCAAGCAGTGAGCCTTAATAAGGTGTACCAAGAGGAGGCAACAAAATGAAAGTGAGTGTCAACCAACCAATGTAAGTTCTCAATCATATCAAAGGCAATAATAATAATAATAATAATAATAACAATAATAATAATGATGATAATGATAATATTAATAATGAAAATGATAATAATAATAATAATAACAAAATAATAACAATAATAATAATAGGGACCTAATAATAAGAGTAATAATGATATTGATGAAAGAAATAAAAATGATAATTAAAAAAAATATGTATAAATATGAAAAAGGGAGGAAATACACAAAATCCCTGGGAGAGAAAATGCATTTTAGGTTGAAGCTGGCATAAATACGCATAGAACCACATTCAATTTCATTTCATGAATCCGGACTATCTGTGCAGATCAGACATCTCCCCTTTTGCTTTATATTCCACAATTTCTATCAAACTTTAGTGACCACTTCATTCTGAAAGGAGTTTGCCTGTGTTGCAACAATTTTTCCAATCAGGTCGTACAAGACAACAGCAATGTATTAGTTGAAAATGTGACAAGCATTATTTGAGTTTGTGTCTTTATCAAGATAATGCCGTTTCTTGAAGGTGTGGTGAAGGCTAATGAATTCATGATAATGTAAAGCTACATAGTACATGTATGTTCTTTTAAAAAATTAATTATGAATGTATTTTAATCTGTATTCATAGTTTTTAGGCAAATATCTCAAACTTTGGTACACATGATGACTGTGATATGAAAAAGTCCATGACACATCTTTGCAGTGTCCTGAATTGGTTGCTATGGTAATGGCATAGCAAAAATAAAGGATGAAGCATGATTATTAAACCTTATCACAGGATACCAGTAATTTTCATGAATTTTGCCACTATTGTTGGCCTCGATAAGAGAATGCAAGACACTAGGTTTCCTTGACATGGTCATGGCCTGTTGCATTATAACTCAGAGAAAACCTCCCAGAGAGAAGGAAACTGGATGGAGACAGGAGTACCTGTATACAAGGTAATCACCTTCATACAGTAATACCACATTTTGAGGTTTCATTTTGAGCAGAAATACTACCTGAAGCAAGAGGAATCATTCTGAAGGTTACAGCTCGTTATTCGAAAGGTTCGTTATTCCGAAGGCTCTTTAGTCCTAAGATTCGTTATTCTGAAGGTTCTTCATTCCAAATTTCATTTTCGGATTAACAAATCTCGGGAATAACGGACCTTCGGAATAATGCCACAAATGTTAAGACTAACGAACCCTTTTTCATTTTCGGATTAAAGAACCTCTAGGTATAGGGAATTTGCGAATTAAACGAACAGCACCCCATTCTGAAGCTGGTACTAAAAAAATTAGAGTACATGTAGTTTGATCCACAAGACTTTGTAAAGGATGGTCCATCGGTCAGTCCATTGCAAAGTCTTGTGGATCAAACTACCCTCATTTTTTTAGTAGTACTTGTACATTGTAAACCTAAATCTTGGCAGGTGTAGCCGCTAAATCACAGGCAGATATGCGCGACACCTTTTCCTCCCTATTAATTGATAACTGCAAACTTTATGAAAATCATGCATCTAAAGTTGTGGATTGAAATATATTCTCTCAATTGGCAATTCAGTTGTATGTTTACAATCAGTAGGCCTATATTTTAATGTGTAGTTGTGCAAGACACTTTTGTGTGAGTGTCAAAAGATGTCTTGCCACTGTAACAACATTTTTGTACAAATCATTAAAAATTGTAGAATTCTCAAACTACTACACTGTAGTATGCTGGTTTTCAAGAGATTCAAGCAAAAATTGACTCAATATAAAGTTGTGCAAGATATATTAGTATACAAATGCATTCGAAGGTGTTTGCCATGACAATTGTAAGCCCTACATGATGGCCCAGGAAATTACAAAAAGACTTACAGATCACACTTCTCCAGTTTTTAAGTGATGACATAAGTTTAATAGCACACATTGGTCATGTTAGGCTCAATGTAAAGCTGTGTATACCCTTAGGCTGCGTTAACATAGAAGAATTCAGTATTCGTTATTCCCTATGCGTCGTCAAGTCGACCCAGTACACCATCACCCGCACCATCCGAATGTCTTCCTCCTACACAACCATCCCAGCAATCTTATTAAAGGACAAGTTCACCTTCATAGACATGTGGGTTGAGAGAATGCAGCAATATTAGTAGAACACATCAATGAGAGTTTGAGGATAAATCGGACAATCCGTTCAAAAGTTATGAATTTTTGAAGTTTATGCTCAGTCACGGCTGGATGAGAAGACTACTGTAGCTTGTGATGTTATATGAGTACAACTATATAAAGAAAGTATAAAGAAAATTCAAGATATTCTCACTTTTCTCACATAATAAAAGAACACTCGACTTCTCTCTTTCAGAAGTCAGGGGGAATAATATTACCCCTAACATAAGTCAGTAACAAGTCAAGAAAATGTGCACTTTATTTAAAAAGTCAAGTTTTGTGAAATTCTCTTTTTATTTTCCTTATATCGTTGTACGCATGTGACATCATACACTGTAGTAGTCTTCTCATCCAGCAGTGATTGCACAGATATTTTAAAAATTCATAACTTTTGAACGGATTGTCGGATTTTCCCCAAACTTTCACTGATGTGTTCTACTAACATTGTTGCCTTCACTTAATCCACATGTATATGAAGGTGAACTTGTCCTTTAACAATTTCTAAACTGCATCAGAATGTCAGTCTATATGATTATTTTTGCTAAAGGGCTAATCGAGACCAAAGTTGTTACCATTTCAAAATCGAAAGACGGTATACGCTGCTCAAAAATCGAACAAGCGCGATTCCCACTATGCTTTACTATTCTGTGCTATTCGGCATATTCAAATAGTGCCCTCTTACCCGTGTTAGAAAATCATATCGTTCGATTCAAGCTATTCGCGTGCCCTCGAAAACGCGTACCGTACTATACCCGAATAGTATACTTCTATGTGAACGCAGCCTTATAGGCCAAATTGCATTTGGCCAAATTGCATTTGGGGGGGGGGGGGGGGGGGGGCTTTATGCACTGCTAGCCACCTTGCACCTGCAACCAAATATCCCAGCTGTGGAGTCCTGTTTACATTATAACATTTTAATCAGCACTGGGGAGAAAGTGTGTTGCCATGGCAATAGCAAATTATAACCCTTTAAGTGCGGTAATGGACTAACAAATTAGACTTAATTTGCCATTTTTTTCAATTAGAAATTACCAGATATATGGAACACATAAAAAAATTGATATTCAAAGTGCAAGATACATTTTTAAAGAGTAAAGTGTGGTGTCATGGTAACAGCACATTTCTGATGGCCTCAAAATGAGGAATGCCATGCAGGGTCATGAAATTCTTTTCCAATTTGTGCACATTCAATCTGTAGATATAGTAAGTGTTATGATATTTTTTTGAGGTCAAATAGGCACCAGTACTTCAAGAGGGGGTATAAATCATTTTGACAATGACATTTCTGGTTTTCGTTTATACTCCTGTCTTTAAAGGGCTATTCAGCAAAATTTGAGGTTGTTCTATCTAGATACCAGATAAGTAGATTGATGAGCTCACATCAAACTGGGACATATAAAATAAGACAAGGTGGAATTTAAAATGCACCTTTGTTTATGCCCTGATAAATGAAATGTGATGAAAATTAGTCATGTCCAGACCCAAAATATGTTGTGAAGAAAGGTGTGACATTGTTTTCTGTGATGAAACTAAGGTTTAGAGAGATCTGGATGGTTTGATGGACTTTAACGTGGCCTTAGGAATTTAGGATAATGTTACACCGTAACCGATGTGTAGTGAACTGTCTGTAACGTCAAACAGTTTTCGCAGTTTATATCTTTGACAAAGACAGAATTTTAAGTACCGTACCATACAGAATTTTTTTTATTATGACCATAATTCTATTTTAAGAAAAAAAAAGTACCTGTGAGTTTGACAGACAGAGACAATGTAACCTGTATCATGCATATAACAAAATCAAATTAAGATATACATTTCTGTTTTTCTGACACAACTCTGCCCAGGGCATTAGAATGATGTTCTATGCAGGCCTGGGATGCCCCCCCCCCCCCCCCCCCACCCATCCCCCTTTTTTTTTCTTAAAAAGGATTAGTTCAGATCATATCATCAACTTCAGAAAAGTACTGTCCGAAATCACCGGTAAATATAAGTTACAAGTGTTCAAGTGTAAGTTACAAGAATTTTTTTTTTTCTTCAAAATAGTATCTTTGGCAAAGACCGAGAGAAGTGCGTAGAAGAAAAAAAAAATAGAGGATTACATATTTGAAGTTTTCAGACAAGCTAAGACAGCCAGTACTTCATGTACTCCCTGTTCTTTTCTTTTTCTTTTCTTTTTTTTTAATGAATGCAAGACATGCAGGGCAATCCTTTTTTTTTTTTGGCAAAAACAGAAATAAACAAACCAACCACAAAAAAAAAGTAAAAGAAAAAGAGTGAGAAATCTTATTTCCTTTTTTGTCACTATCTTTTTCCCCCATTATTTGTTGACAGTACAGTAGTACAGTACTGGTCCCCACTGTATCAATACGGAGTCAGGTTCTCCATAGCTTGTGGGTAGTGGTGTGGTACGTAGTACAGAGAATTTGGGCTTGCAAGACAAAGACTGTAGCCTGGTCGTCATGTTGTTGATGGCTTACTTATGAATCAATACAGTGACGGTAAAATTTCAGACACTTTTCAAACCATTTAGTCAGTATAACATCGTTCAAAGTTAAGAGAAAGGTATGAAATAGTTTCATTGACTGGAATTTAGTCCAAATGTCGAAGAAAAGATCACGGTCGACTTCGTAGCTACGCAGCGACACAGCTCGCTCCACCCATCGAGCGAGCACCACGACTGCCAGCCCTACGGCCCGCGGGGCCCGCGGGCCGGTATCCCGTTCTGCTGGTATCGGTAGTAGCGTGAGCCACTCTCAGCAGCGTGCCGCGGTGTGGACACCTATCGAACGAAGACGATTCGACATAGATATATTTGTTTCATTTTTCTTACTGAAATTATTCCTTTGCCCATAAAATGTCACCAAGGATAGAAAACACATGCACCTATATGAAATACTATATTTTATTGTTGGTTATGAGCATCTTATGGAAATTTCTCAACAAATTTCACCTTACCAAACAGGATGTCGTCACAAGTTGGGCTGGTATCGGTGGGAGGGGGTCTGGTGGCCAGGGAGCGAGCGAGCGCCACGCTCAGCCTAGCCTCTCAGCTAGCAGCTAGCTAGCAGCGCGCGTCCCACGATATGGAAACCGAACAAGTACGAACGAAGACGAATCGACATACTGTAGACATTTGTTTCATTTTTCATACTGAAATGATTCCTCTGCTCATGAAAATGTCACTAAGGATAGAAAACACGTATAACTATGTAAAATACTATATTTTCTTGCTGGTTATAAGCATTTAATGGAAATTTCTCAACAAATGTCACCTTACCATACAGGCTGTCGTCACAAGAAAAAGCTCCGTCACCGAGATTCTCAGAGCAGGGAAGATACCGTGAAATATTGCTTCGCAGCATCAGAAAATAAATAGGAATTGCCTTAAAAATGCGATAAAACATTTTTTCATACATCATTCCACTAACCTATGCCATTTTAATGACTAAAATGTGTTTCATTCTGCAAAAATCTGGCACAAATAAAGTTGGGTCGAGTTGTCCAATCGCAAACCTGACCCTGGACAACTCGACCCGGTCGAGCTGTCCAGGGGTAGGGACGACTTGTCCAGGGACGACTTATCCCGCGGTCGAGTTGTCCAGGAACCGTCCTCAACTACTAGTATGTCTCACGGCAATACAAATACCGAAGCAGACGCTGAGATATGGGGATAGATGTGCTTCTATCGATTTTTACATCAATTTATCGTCGGATTCATGTACCGCCGTTCTGATAGGATATGGAGAAAAACTTCCTCTTTCATATGATACCAAATTTGTTAGGATTCGTTAATGGCATGGTCTGGGGATTTGGCAATAAAGGCGAAATTTTGCTCAAAAATGCTGGGTCAAAACGGCGTAGGCGCGCGGCTCCATTGCATTCTATGGGACTTGCGTGTTATGAGATAGGGGCTCGTTTTGGTCGAGGGTTAGCAGTGCGCGATCAGACACCCTACTATAATGCACTTGTCAATTGTAGTCCCGGCCCCTGGGTACCCGGGGATGGCCGGGACTTGCATCCCACTTGCAATTTTGGGATGTTACACTACCCGGCCAAGTCCCGGCCAAGTCTCCGACAGGTCGGGCAAAATTTTCACGGAAATCCCCCGGTAAGTCCCCGGCAGGCCGGGCAAAATTGAAGTTGAAATCCCCGGCCAATTCCCCGACAGTCCGGGCAATATTTGTGCAGAAATCCCCAGCCAAGTCCCCGACAAGTCGGGCATATTTGCATAGAAATCCCCAGCCAAGTCCCGACCCTCAAGGCCCGGTCACACTGCCCACAAGTCGCGTAAGTTTGCGTGAATCACGCAAGAAATTTGGTTTTGCGTGCTTGTCCGTTGAGAATTTTCGCTGATTTACGCGATGAAAATCACCGATGAATTGCGCAAGAACTACGGAAATATCACTGAAAAATCACTAAACCATGCACTTTCAGCGCATAGGCACGCAAAGGCCCCAAATAGGGCGAATTCGTGGTTGTGCGCGACGACAGAGGTCCACGGAAAATCACGCATAATCTGAGCTTGATGAATTGCGTATGAATCGGACATGAACGTGATAGCGGCAACATTTTCTCAAACGATCACTGATATTCCACGCATATGTCGCGCATTTTTCGCGTAAGAACAACGCAAACTACGCAAAAATTACGTAAAACAGCGCAATACTGCCTAAACTTTTACGCGAAGCCGAGTTTTGAGCTGCTCAAAAACCTGGCCTTTGAGGCTCGACCTGTCACACGTCTGCCCAAAAGTCACGTAAACGCATGAATCACGTAAGAAATTCGAGCCTTATTTTACGCGATACATGCGCGATTTGCGCATTTCATGAGTTTGTCTACAACGTAGAACCTTCGTATAAAGTCAGCCGATGTACGTCGGATCGGCGCTTAACGCAATTCCAGGTTTTGAGGAGCTCAAAATTCGGCTTTGCGTAAAAGTTTACGCAGTATTGCGCTGTTTTACGTAATTTTTGCGTAGTTTGCGTGGTTCTTACGCGAACAATGCGCGAAATATGCGTGGAATATCAGCGATTGATCGCAAAAATGTTGCCGCTATCGCGTTCACCAACGACTCTCCACTGACGATTAGCAGACATAAATAATGACGCATATTTCGCGCTTGTAACAACTACGTATCACTGAAAATCACTGAAAAAAAAAGATATTGCCGTAGGCCTATGTATCTCTAACAGAACACGCAAATAAGCGCATATGATACTTACAAAATACTGATCGATGAATCACTAATGTATCACTAACAACTCACGTATGATTGTGGCGCTATATTTTTGCGTGATCTTTCCGTAGTTCTTGCGCGATTCATCGGTGATTTTTCATTGCGTAAATCAGCGAAAATGGTCAAATTCTCGACGGACAAGCACACAAAACCAAATTTCTTAGTTACGTGATTTATGCGATTACGCAACTTTTGGGTAGTGTGACCGAGCCCGCCTGCATGGAATCGCATAAAGCGCCGATCCGGCGCACATCCGCGGAAAATACGATCGAAGGTTCCACGTCAGAAAAATTCATGAAATGCGCAAATCGCGCATGTTTCGCGCTAGGCTCTATTTCCTTAGGTGATTCATGCGTTTACGCGACTTTTGGGCAACGTTACCGAGTCCTCAATAATAGCGGGGAATTGCTAGTCAAGCGAAATAATTTATGGTCACATTACCGTACTGGAAATGGTACATACAAGTCATGATCAACTCTCAAGCAAAATCTGGCTCAATCCCGTGCCAAAATTCCGCCCCAAATGCCTGCCATTTGGTTGGAGCGAATTTCCCCCGACAAGCCCCGGTTTATTCCCCACCCACCGGGGCAAAATAAGTGAATCTCCCCCGACAAAACACGGTCCATTCCCGACCCACCGGCGCAAAATAACTGAATTTCCCCCGACAACACCCCGGTATATCCCCGGCCCACCGGGGAAAATTAAGTGAATTTCCCCCTACAAAGCACGGTCTATTCCCGACCCACCCGGGCGAAAAATATGCTGAAATCCCCGCCCAATTTGGTTGCAAGTCCCGGCCATCCCCGGGTACCCATGGGCCGGGACTACAATTGACAAGTGCATAATACTAGTTTGCTGCCCATAGCGTGCGAACGTGAAAAGCTATCCGTAGTGACCATACAGGCCCAGAGACTCCAACTCTCCCGTTTTCGACCGGAGATCTACCGCCGAAAACCCATTTTTGCAAAATCTCTCGTTCTCCCGCTTGAGATTTAATTTCTCCCGCCCTGGCTCTGTGTCTCCCGTTGGACAGGATTTCTTACTTATTGCTATTGTATGTTGAAAAAAATAAGCCTTCGATAGCACCAGAGAGCATCTAGAACCCTAGGATAGTAGGAACTTCGCACACATCAACTTGGGTCTCCCGTTTGCTAGGGGTTTCAGGTGGGGAATCTCCAGATCAGAAGGTGCTTTGGGTTGGAGTCTCTGCAGGCCTTACTGCGAAACCAGCCCCATACGCTATGCGTATGGGGCTGCTGGTCGCAGTTATCATAGGCCTAGGATCTAGCGCGTGTGATTCTCTACACACACGTCAAGGTAGGAAGCATTGACATTGTGCATCATCACATTTGAAAAACTTTGTTTATCTGCCACCTAAAATCCATTCAAAATCATAAACATTCTTGCATTCATTTTTTTTTTTACCTGTTACAGATGATAAAATACATTTGGATTACAATTATTTGTGTTTTTATGGAGGAAAAAGGTTGAATTAGGGATGTCTTGAGAGCGATGAAAATCTGTCGCCCCAGCTGATCTCCGATCGTGGTGCGCGTATGTATGCAAAGTGAATGTCTGGCCACTTTAGGTACCTGTAGTGGTGACTTTATGGTACTATAATTGATGTTAATTGCAACAATGTTGTCAATCATTTGCATTGCCCTTTTTGGAACAAAATAGCAATAATAATAATAATAATAAGGTCTTCTTTACCCAGGGTAGCCTCTTCAGTGTTGCCACTGCTCTACCAGAGGGCCCTGCCATTATTATTACCCTAGCATTTCCAGGTACCCATTTATACACCTGGGTCGAGTGGGACATAGTGGGTAAAAACATCTTGTCCAAGGATGTAAGCACTGGGCGGGATTCGAACTCCGGTCCTCCGATCGGGAGTCGGGGGGGGGGGGGGGGGGGTCTTATCCACTATGCCACAGCGCCCCCACAACGAAGCAAAAGACCCAGTGCAGTATTGGTAATAAATTTTAACAGTAAACACTAGGCCAAGCCTATGTCCTGGTAGATCTATGCGAGACATGAATGAAAGAGCAAAAATAAATTTTTGTTCTGTTTATTTTATAATAGTTAACTGCTACTTTATTGATTTCATAGGTAGGCACTATACATGTAGCTTCAAAGTCAAACAAAACAGTAGGAAACTAAAGGCAAAATTCTGAAAATAAGAATTTTCTGCCAACTCAATAAACACTTAAAATGACATAGAATTCTGGAGAGTAATGCCACAAAAGTGAATAAATAAACAAAATATATAGACTGTTAACATTTTATTGATTATGGTCTCTAGACTATGTTCTACATGCCATGCCTAACTTAGTTACTGACCTCCAATTTTCATATTTAATCACCCAATGACATATTCCAATGATGCAAAAAGACTTCCAAAAAGGCTTGTTCTGAGTAATCTAACATACAATGTATGTTGTACTGTACCCTGCAGATACTAGCAGCTACAGTTAGCAGCAGTCAAGTCTGAATTTAAATAAGATATTAAGTGTAGAATTATTTATAGGGACTTAGAATTGTTTTTAAGAATAGTTCAAAGCTGTGAAATTATTGCTTTATTAATTTGGGAGTAGAACCTGAAGATTTGAATACATCAAACTAAAATGTGTTTGTGCTTTTATTTTTTTCTTTCTGTACTTCTGTAGGTGCAGCTGAAGGGATACCACATTGCCTCGCTGTATTGTGAAGTACAGGAGTACAAGTCTGCCCTGCCATATGCTGAGAGTTATGTAGCCATGAAGCCAGCAGACCCACGAGGATGGAAGTTGTTGGGCTACATCTTCGAGAGCTTGAAGAACCCAGCAAAGGCCATTGAGAGTTATCGGCGCTCATTGGAGCTGAATTCCTACCAGAAAGAACTAGTTCTTAAGGGTATGATGACAAAATAGACTCTACAGCCCGAATTCACGAAGGTGGTACAATTGAAACCATGGTTTAGAGGTCTAAACCATGGACAAATTGATTTGTATGGAGCACCAAGTGTTGCATGGCCTTTTTTGTTACGAAATCAGTCATTTCGTCAAATGACTGATCTTGTAATGAAATAGGCCATGTGACACTTTGCGCTACATACAAATTGCCTCATGGTTTAAACCATGGTTTCGATTGTACCACCTTCGTGAATTTGGGCCTGCATGTCTGTCACTTTCATTTTCTCAAGATTTGCAGAGCAAGGAGAGACATCTTTGAGGAACTTCCTGTCTGATCTGTTTGATATGTTAGTTCCAGCTGTATGTAGGGTGCCTCTAAAAGCTTGCTTTCATATTGTGTACCTTCCAACCCTGAAATTCAGGAAATACAAGAAACTGAGAGAAAATCATGCAAAAATTAGAATTTTCACTCCTCTCCCATACATTACTATAAGCAGGTGTTGACGAAAGTACAGGTAGGAAAAAAGGTTGAATGAAACTTCTCTTCGGTATGATGTTTTGCATCATTAAACAGTGGCTGAACTCTACTGCGATGTCAACTATGAAGCAGAGAAGCACCGTTACTGGGCAGAACGAGCGGAGAAGTATTTTCCCAATCACCGCATCATTCACAAGATTAGGGTAAGTCAAGTGTGATTGTGGTCTTGCAATAAACGGTTGAGGTTAGTCTACATGACACATCAATAGATTAAAATTTTCCCCAATATCCGGCCAAAAAACAAACACACTGACGCTAGAGTGTCATGCAAAAAGTTGCCAACCTGCTGACACTAAGCAAAGTACAAAATGAGTCAAAAGTGTCTGCAAGCTTCAAAAATATGTTGATAATTATCTTTATCTGTGGATTGCAGCACATTTTTTTTTTTTGTAAAATGTTTTAAATCAAGACTAAGATGACACCAGAAAGCATGTAGAGAACTTAAGAGCCCCTCAGGCCCTTGAGCTGGCCCTGGACCCTTTTCTCAAGGGACATGCTTTGCTAAAATATGCCTTCAAGTGAATACACTTTGATACTTTTTTCTTTTTTTTTTTCATGCAGCATTGATATGCTCAAGTTTAAGTTGTGAATCAATCTTCACTACACATGCAGGTCTGTGATAGACACATCTGTGACCGCTGAGCTCAAAATCCCCCAAAATAGGCCAGAGTGAATTTCCACTTTTCTGTAAAGCTTAATTTCAGTTTTGTTCATAGCTGCTAAATTTTGACAGTACAAAATGTAGGAAGAGAGAAGATTACTCTCCTTGGTAAGACAGGCTTAAAATTTTGAGTCGGTCAACCCCAAAAGACATATTTCAGTCCATTGCAGAGAATCATAATGTGAGACTTTTTGTGGGTTTTTAGCTTGGTGGTCATGATCCCATGTGTAATCTTCAGAAATGAGAGAGAAACTTTTTTTTTAGCTATCACTTGTTAACCTCTTTTCATGCATTCATTTAATTCACTCTTGTTGAACTTGGCCATTAGTAAGCTTGCACAGACCCATTCAGTCGCCTCAAGGCAACTGTCCAGTATGAAGGTCACTGTAGAAGTAGCTGTGTTGGTTGCAGTATTGATATGGTGGATTCTGCTGTCTCTCTTGATTCACAGTTAGTTTTATGACATTTATACTGAATGACAGGCCCAGGTTACCTGAGAATGGGTGGTTAATGGAGCTCAGTATTAAGGGTTAAAGACGTGTGATGTTGTGTCATCAGTGGACAAAACTTTATTACATGACCAATTTGATGCTGTTTGTTGTTTCCCTCCTCCACTCTCCTCTCTCTTGGTTCTTACACCACACAACAGTCCCCTCATCAAGGACTACATGCAAATGGGGCTACCACAATCATCTCCTCATACTACTGTCCTGTTCGTTTTAGTTTACTCTTTTTTCTTCATCAAAGTAAAGGTCATCAAGATTTGCATACTTGAGCATGGTGTGAAATAACACCTTAGGAAATCAATGACATTTGTGACATATGATCTGTAGAACTAATGTACAGGTGTGAGAGTGCATCACAGTCTTCACACTCGTTATAAGGTATCCTAAACAATGCAGTTGCACATGTTGCTCAGTAGGCGTAATAATTTGTGTGAAAAAAGTAAAATGCATCCCAGCCACTAAACAGCATGCTGTATTTAAGTTGCTCTGGTCTCTCTTTCTCTCTCTCCCTTCCACTTGTAAAACTCACACCACTTGTCTTACTGAATTGTATAATGTTTATCGGAATATGTTTTTGCATTTGACTATTCTCAGGAGCACATTCTACGATCCAGTAAAAATCTGAGGGAGTATGAAAAGTATCTCCGTGATAAACTGGTAAGGACATCAAATCAAGTGATTTTGATGTGTTTTATGTTGCTTTTTAGCAGTCACATTTGTATGTATACTGAGTACTATCACTTTTAATGTGATACTGGAGTGATATCTCTTCAAGAGTCAGTTTTATATCATATAGTTTCTTGAAGTCTTAGGGATTGTGCATGTGTGTTTGGTTGACAACAATAAATATGCTATCATATGCATGCACTATGGAGTTCTAGGTATTATCCAAAATACTTGACCACATTTTTGGTATGGTGCAACCTTCTTTGTGAGCAGTTTGGTCAAAGACTGTCTTTCTGATGGTAACATCTCAACTGCACTGATGCACAGATTAAAAATGTGCTCATGCTCAAAACATTAATCCATGAAATGTTTATCAGCAAGATACTGTTATATGAGTGCAGTGAAGAGGTGAAGTATAACTCCTCATGTACTATGAGAACTGAGTGGATTTGGTATTTAAGTTGAAAGGAGTATGTAATTATTACATTTCTCTCCCTGTTCATCTGTGGTTAATTGTGACTGATAGCGTGCCAACTCGAGAGACCTGTACTTGAACATGAAGCTGGTGGACATCTTGCTGGAGACCAAACAGATGAGGGAGGGGTACCAGCACTGTGCCACTGTGTGTGACTCTGGGCTCTTTGCCTCGGATCCACGCTGGTGGCAGAAGGCTGCAGTCTTCTACAAGGTAGGAATTTCAAAAGGTCTCTAAAAGGAATCAAACTTGCTACAATCCTCCCTTGTCACACAGAAAAAAAAGTCTCTACATGTTTGGGTAACTTTAATAGACAGAGTAAATCAAACAAACAGAATGATGAAAGTTAGAATTGTACTGAAAGATAGTTGTACAACTGTGCATGTTTTCATGAAACAATAAGTACAATCACGGTTGTGTATGAAAATAGGATGAGGTGTATATGTCATGGCCTCGCAACTTTCCCTATAGTCACATCAAATTACTCCCAAAATCATTGCATTTTTTTGAATTTAATCAAAATGAACTTGTTTGATGGCATGCAGCAAAGTTTTACTGAATTACATTGTCTTTACCTTTAAGCTGGAATTATTCTTGCTGTACCATGTACACTGATTGATTTTAATATTGATTTTATGCAATAAACAATGGATGAGCTGTGAAGTGTTAGCCTTGTTGCCACATCTAATGTGCATATGTGCTTTTACTTCAATTTTTGACTGATCTGGTTAGAAGAATGAACACAGGTGGTGCGCTGAACAATAAGAAGGATAAACAACAGCATGCTTAAACTAGTACAAGGACATGCTCAATCTGGGTCATAAATGCAGCCTATTATGACATCGGTTAAGAGTATAACAACTGTGAAAGCATTTTAAATATTCCCATTTTATAATTTAATTTACAGATAGATGTTCAAGATATTTCATTTTTGTCCCCGCCGAACGAGTTCGAGCAGGGGACTATGAAACGGGCTCCGTACGTGTGTGTGTCCGTGTGTCCGTCCGTGTGTCCGTCCGTCCGTCCGTGTGTCCGTGTGTCCGTGTGTGCGTCCGTGTGTGATCAAAATCTTCAATTTGCTACTTCTCTGTCATTTATGAGCCAATTTTGATTCTGTTTGCTTTATATGATAGCACTACATGGGAGCTTTGAAACTTCTACACAGAATTTCAGTCGTGACCTTTGACCTTGACCTTTGACCTATATTGTACATTTTGCTACAAAATGCTACTCCTTCGCCATTTCTAACCCGATTTCGATTCCGTTTGCTTTATGTGATGGCACTAGGTGAGGGCTTCAAAACTTCTACACAGAATTTTGACCTTTGACTTCTTTGACCTTTGACCTTGATTTTCTGACCTATATTGTACATTTTGCTACAAAATGCTACTCCTTCGCCATTTCTAACCCGATTTCGATTCCGTTTGCTTTATGTGATGGCACTAGTTGAGGGCTTCAAAACTTCTACACAGAATTTTGACCTTTGACTTCTTTGACCTTTGACCTTGATTTTTGACCTATATTGTACATTTTGCTACGAAATGCTACTCCTTCGCCATTTTTAACCCGATTTCGATTCCGTTTGCTTTATATGATGGCACTAGTTGAGGGCTTCAAAACTTCTACACAGAATTTTGACCTTTGACTTCTTTGACCTTTGACCTTGATTTTTGACCTATATTGTGCATTTTGCTACAAAATGCTACTCCTGCGCCATTTCTAACCTGATTTCGATTCCGTTTGCTTTATGTGATAGCACTAGGTGAGGGCTTCAAAACTTTTACACAGAATTTTGACCTTTGTCTTCGTTGACCTTTGACCTTGATTTTTGACCTATATTGTACATTGGCTACAAAATGCTACTCCTTCGCCATTTCTAACCCAATTTCGATTCCATTTGCTTTATGTGATGGCACTAGGTGAGGGCTTCAAAACTTCTACACAGAATTTTGACCTTTGACTTCTTTGACCTTTGACCTTGATTTTTTACCTATATTGCACATTTTGTTACAAAATGCTACTTCCGGCAGGGACATATGTTACGCACCGCGTAATTTCTACTTTTCCTTGTTCTTTTTCAAATAGAAAATGTTGATATTGCATGGCATTGCCTGTTCCTCTCTTCATTGATACAGTATGTTGAAATTATTTTATCTTCTCCTAGTCCATGATTGGTCAACAATCTGGCCAATCAGACAGTGTCATGGTCCAGGTGTACAGTCGCCTCCTGCTTTCGATCAACTGTCTGGTCGGCCTTGGACTTGCCAAGAGCTCTGCCCCGCCCAGCCACAACATGGCCCAGATTCAAGCGTGAGTCCATCTTTCAGTAAAGCACCCCCCCCCCCCCCCCCAAAAAAAAAAAAAAAAAAAAAAATGAAAAAATGAAAAAATGAAAAAATGAATGAATTAGCAGGCATTATTATGTGATCCCATTTTGTGACCTCTTGAGTCAAATGGAAAGGAGTAGAATATGAGGCAGTGAGACCTTGTGACCTTTTCAATTTGCTGTGACTCAGGTTTGCCTTACTTCTATTCTTGTAGTGTGTTCGTTCATTTATTTGTGCAGTAGCTCTCGCTCCCATCATGCTTGGCTAGCACATTCATTGATATTTGAACAAAGAAAACAACCCACTTATTCTAAGACGTAAGCTAATGTGCCACGGACATGGATTTGTGCAGATGATGATGGAGATTCCTTAGAAATTCTGTCTGTGTAAATTATGTTGTAAGGACGTACAAGTTTGTGAATATTGTGTGTGGAAATCATATGGAGTTTTGCCTAGTAGACTGGTTTTAACTGTCTAAATTTTGGACGTGCCTTCTGTAGAAAGATTCTGAACAATTTAAAAGTTTGTCCTGTAGACCCTGTAGCGTGGGGAGAGAAGGTTAACCCGTTGAATCTTTATTCCGTGCCCATTGAGGTACATTTTGAAAACCACGACTAGTGCAAGCCTGCTAGAATAGAATTGCCCATCAGCAAATATGTGCATCGAAGCATATGCTCATTGGTTACTTTACACTCCATTCGAGATTTTTTGGCTGTGTGAGTACTTACAGAGAGGGCAGTAATAAAGCTGTACACGGTTCGTAATGAGGATATCCAACTTTATCAGAGTCGGGCCAGCCTACCCATTGCATGGTATCCCCCCACTAACGTAGCAACAGGGAAACTATTTTCTAAGTATTCAGATGCATTCTTTTGGAAAAGGGGGTACTGAATAGCTCATGAAAATGTCCATTGATGATTTCCACAAAAATTGGAAAATATGTGTAAACTGACCTATTTCCACCAGCAATGTGGATACTGTTTGATGGAAACAATCCCATTCCCTGAAAGGTTCCGTTGCCTTTGTTACAATGTACAGTCTGGACAAAATGCTCCTGCAAGCCAGTGATTTTCTGCCAACCGTGGGAAATGCACTGCAGCGCCCTCAGGGTGAGGCGGTGATGCAGGAAGTCAAAGGTCAACTCTTCTTTCACCTTGCCACACTGTACTTGAAGATGGCCGTTGTGGTAAGCATTACATGCACTGTGCAATGCACTCCCATGATAACGAACACGGTTATAAGGAAATTTCGGTTACAATGAAATAAGAATTCAGGTCCCAACATCATCCGCTCTTTGTTTTGTATTGTTTATTTTTTTGGTTATAATGAAATTTCGATATAACGAAAGAAAACTGCCGGTCCCGAGGACTTCGTTATAATGGGAGTCCACTGTGCAATGATGATGTAAAAGTTATGCATCAAATCTTTGGTGCATCCTCTCTGTGTGATGGGCCTTACTATTTGTCACATCTCTATGTCTGGAGAAAAAAAAGTCATTGTGACTGCATTGACATAGGGCAATCTGATGTCAAATTCTCGAAATGTTTTATTCCTACCTTTCTCTTGTGTGAAGGGAATAGTCATCTTAGTACGGAGTATCACTTATTCCTTCTTTGTGTCTTATATAATACTATAAATGTAAAAAATGTGGAATCAAAGTTTGCTGTACAGTTAAACATGATCATATGATTAATATTATGTTTTTAATTTGCTATTAAAAGGAATTCAAGTAGCACAGAGACATATATTAGTAGTAAATAGGTGGAGGAAAATTTGCGTTGTGATTGGTTAGATTGCATTACATGATTGTGGAAAAACTTGTATAGTGGACAGTCGTACCACTATACCAAATGCTTACAGTGCGCCTACGCTTTATCTACGCAGAGAGTCTCGCAGCAAGGGACGTAGTAGGACAAGGCCAAGTATATCAACGTGTGCGCGCATAGAGCACTGGACGCAGAAAGTAGCAGTTTATTATACGCAAGTCTGCTCTGCAATACGCATACGCTGCTGTTCTAGTAGTACGTTAACAAGGTTAGGACCCTGCAGTTAACTTTGTGTGCAAGAAATCAGTACGGTGAGTTTAATGTTAGATCTAGGGCCTAGACCTATGGAAAATAAATGTAGATCAGGGACCTATTTACTATAACAATTAGGACATGTTCTATTGATGCACCAGTACTGGACTATAGAACTCCAAATACTGAATGATCCCTAGTGCAGTTCTATTCTCCTCGGCCTGCGGCCTCGGTAAAACAAAACAGCACTCAGGATACTTAAGTATTTGTCATTCTGCAATCCAGTATAGTGCTTCATAGAGCTTGCCCTATTTGTATAGTGTTTTTTTTTTTTTTTGCATGCAAGGACATCTCAATGAAAACATTTATGATATTAAACGACAAGAAGAATTATGCCAGCACTAAGATGCACCAGTGTAGATGAAATGAAATGAATGAGATGGTTGTAACTTCATAGAATATTTTCATCAGTTGCAGTGAAAAGTAACATGATAATATATACTGAAGTGTACACTTGGAAATAGATCTGTTTGAAAGCTGGAAGTGTGTAGTGATTGATGTATTTTTGGTCCTGTAGGTCTAGGCTCTCAAGGTGTGAGGTCCCCAATTGTGATATTGTAGGTTAGTGAATTATGTATTTTCATTTCTTTCCCAAGGGTTCGGTGTCCTTGTCTGATGTCATCGAGCTGGCTGCAGCCTGCTACCTAACCAGCCTCCAGGTGGCGCCCTTCCACTCTGCCTCAGAGCTCCTGGCTAAGAAGGAGAGGATGGATAGCTTGACCATCCGGCTGAGACGCCTCGGAGCAGAGCGGATGAGTGAAGTCTGTGAGTCTTTTGGTCAGGAGTTTTTGAGAGTAATGTGCTGAGCTTTTATGTTGCCAGCCTTGTGTGAAGGTGTCGGTTAATTTTGATGACAATACAGTTGAACCTCTCTTATCCGGCCTCCCTTTATCCGGATCTCTCTATTATACGGACGCAATCTCGCCGTGATTTTTTTTTTTTAATAATAATTACGGGAGGAAAGGGGGATTCCCAACTCCTTGAGAACTCCTACACAAACACACATGAATTACATATTACTTCCAACATGATTAACATACATTACATCACATTTCCTTCCAAATTGCTTACCTTCAGACATTTTAACATCCCCAAACATCCCCAAATGTAACAATGAAAAGGTTGCAGTATACACATTACTACAAGTGGTACTACAATGGGCTACATCAGTACATGTGTATGTATTATGTACATGTATAAAGCATTGAGTCGCCCGTATCCGGCCAAATCCCTTATCCGGATGAGCCCCGGTCCCGACTTGTCCGGATACGAGAGGTTCAACTGTAGTGCCATTTTCAGGCTTATATTCAATAAACACGTAATACACACACAGTTTACTTGGTCTTGGCATAATTTCACAGCAATTTTCCAAGTCACATACTTTATTCTCGCATTCAAAATGGTTGAGCAAGTTTTCTTGAGCCATACAACAGCTAAGAAAATATTCATCAATATCAATGACGTCACAAGAATATACATATTTATCAAGCATCATTGCTACTGCAAGGAATTTTCCCTGTGACGTTATGTGTGTTAGGGACACAATCACACTGCATTAATAATCATATTTCTCATGTTGCTCACAAGTATATGAGAATCTCAGCATAAAAATCCTAGAAAAGTTTGTATAATAATTTTTTTTTATTTAGTACTCCTGCTAAGAACACAAATAAGACTTTTCCTGTGTTAAGTCAAAGTTTGGAAAACCAATTTTGTTGGAAGTATTTTGCAGTAAATCAGAGATGGGACAAATGACTCAAATTTTTGACGTAATCATACCCAAGTGGTTTATCGTATATAACCCTAGATATCTAATTTCTTTTTCGAAAGTTATTCTCGGTCAAATGATCATTTTCTGCTAGTTTAGCGTAGACCTCATCAGGGCTGAAGTCTGTTGGTTTATTGTTTGTGTGTGTGTGTGTGTGTGTGTGTGTGTGTGTGTGTGTGTGTGTGTGTATGTATGTGGTAATCACACATAATCTTTTTTTTTGTCATATATGTGACCCGCTACAACAAAATGATCCTAAAGTCGGGCGCAGTCGATTATTTGAACATTGCATGACATAATACCCTAATCTTTCTGCTTTAAATTGATATATAACACATCTTATAAAAATAATCGGCTGCGGAGATATCGATGTTTAAAAGAGAGCATGTCGAGACGTCTGGGAAATCACTTTTTCGAGAAAAGCGCCCTAAAAGTTTTCCTTTCGACGTAATCGCGATCAAGGGACACGCAAATCAGTTTTCAGCTCCGGACAATAGAAGGTCCGAAAGCCCTAACAACCCCCGAAAAGTTCATTCAAGCACAGCGTCGGTGGTCTCCTCACCGACCAATCAGTGACCAGGATGTGAGAAACGGCTGAGCGTAGACACCCCGCCTGCACGCACCAGTCGACTGGGCAGTGTGCGAGCTTCACGCTTCGGTTAGCAGCAAGCAGCAAACTGACCAATGAGATCACTCTGGTCGTTGTTAGGGGCGGAGCCTATCTGTGGCGCTCAATCCAAATTTTCAAACCAGTTTCTGCTTCGTTGAAACGCCAAAAAACATGGCTCAGAAAAACGCTATTTTTTGGTCTTTCCTTTCATCATTTTGCTTCAAAATTTCGACAGATGATAGAAGACATGTCAGACTCCAATGATATGTCAAAATCAGAAAATAGTAAGTTGTGACCAATTTTAATGCTCTGACTTCAAACTCGATTTTTACGGCTTC
This sequence comes from Diadema antillarum, assembly GCF_040938485.1. NCBI lineage: Eukaryota > Metazoa > Echinodermata > Echinoidea > Diadematoida > Diadematidae > Diadema > Diadema antillarum. The sequence continues at coordinate 120,895 of NW_027272230.1, forward strand.
GACCGTGCGTGACTTTAGGACCTTTTTGTTGTAGCGGGTCACATATATGTTTCTCAGTGAAACATGGTTTTTATCATCTTTGATAGTGTTATATTAATTAAATGTGAATTTTGTTGTGTGCCTAAACTCTCTCCATCAGGTCATGTGTTGAAGGCCTTAGCACAACAACACGATGAGTCTTGGCTGGATGCATGCAGAGAGAAATGTTGCAACACACCTGTGAGTCTAATACAGTCAAGCACAAAGCTGTTGAAAGGCTAATAGAATAGGGGCTCATGTTTTTGAATAGTATTATATGTAGTAGTGATATTTGCCTTAAAGTAATTTTGTCCTTAAATTATTGCGACTGTCGTATTAATGTTTATAGAGAGAAGCAAGTGCAATTGATTTACTTATATTCAAATAAGTACTAAAGCTGGTATCTCACTGAGCGGCGAACGTTTGCGAACTTAGCGAATTTGAGATTCGCCAACTTTTCTGACGAATGTTTGCGAAAAATCAAAGTTCGCTTCTGCCCATTAGCGATAGTTAGCGACTTTTAGCGATGTTTAGCGACAATTAGCAACCCTTTAGCGAATGTTTGCGAAAGTGTTTGCGAACACAGGTGGCGACTATTAGCGAATGTTAGCAAATGTTAGCGACAATTTTGCAAACGTTAGCGACAATTTTGCAAATGTTAGCGACAGTTTTGCAAATATTAGCAACTGTTTGCAAATCCTTTGCGACAATTTTGCGAATGTTCTTGGACCTAGAAAAGAACCAGGCGATTGTGTATAGTAAGACCCATAAAACGACATAAAACCTTCCACTGAATTCAGATCTCTTGTGACAACCGTTCAAGATGGATTTCCAGGATATGGAAATAAATTTCTGCCAAGAAGAGGCTCAAGGTGTTGCTATCCTTGAAGAGCTGCTTTGTCAGGCTGCTGCTACAGCTATTCTCTCTAAAAAAGAAAGAGTGAAAATGTTCACTCTTGAAGAAGTGAATAACAGAAAAGAGTGAGTTTCAAGTGAAATTAGAGTGATTTTGGACTGAAAATGTTCATTTTCACTCATTTTGGAGTGACTTCAGGGATCACTCCAAGATTTTCGAGTGATCCCTGAGGTCACTCCAAAATGAGTGAAAATAGATATTTTCACTCAAAATTCACTCCAATTTCACTCAAAACTCACTCTTTTCTATAATTCACTCCTTCAAGAGTGAACATTTTCACTCTTTCTTTTTTAGAGAGTTGTGCAGCATAAGAGAAATAAAATAAAGAAAAACAAGAAAGGAAGAAGAAAAGAAAGAGAGTCAGAGAGTGCTTGTTGCAGAGGACAGACTTTAGTCAATATGAAAAGCTTTTGAAGCAATTACAATCATGATGGAGATGTCAAGAGCTTCAAGAACTTTCTTAGAGAGGAACCTTGTCTGTTTCAGAAGCTTTTATATAGGAACCATGTGGTTACTTGTTCGCTAGCAGTGGCGAATCCTATAAAAACGTTAGCGACACCGTATTACGACCGTTTGCGAATTCTTACGAATGTTTTGCGAATGTTTGCGAATGTTTGCAACTGTTAGCGAAAATACAAATTCGCAAAGGTTCGCAAAGAAATTTTGAACATGTTCAAAATTTCTTTGCGACAAGAAAAACTGTTTGCGACAATAAAAACCGTTTGCGAACTTTCTTGCGAATGTTAACGAACCTTTTGCAACCGTTTACGAAAGCTGGCGAATTCCCAAATTCGCTACGTTCGCAAACGTTCGCCGCTCAGTGAGATACCCCCTTTACTGATTGGTCATAAGACTTGTCATATCACATTTAAGTGAGGACTGATTAAGGTGTGACTGTAATCTGTGCAGGAATGTGTTGAATATTGCATATGAGATGGTTTTCTGTATGTCTACTTCATCCATTCCCCCACCCACTCATCATATTTCATTCATTCCTTCATTTATTACGTCACTCAGTCATCTATCCATCCATTTATTCGTCTAATGCATTTTCACATTCTTCCATATTATGTTTTCATTTGTTTCAATGCAAGAGTAAGTGTTGACAACAAGACAAAGTCATGTGGTTATGTCGGCTACATCGTCCTTGTCTGCCTGAGCAATTAAATGTGACCTCTGCAATCATCCTTTGGTTTTTATTGTCTTGTCATGACGTTGCCAGGGTCGTCAGCGTCTCTTTGAACAAATTTATGGGATTCAGAACCCGGATCCTCGCCAGTCCTTTCTCATGATGGATGATACATACATCCAGCCCAGCGTGACCCAACTCCCGGACATGATGACTACTGTGTTCGCATATGATCAGGGTTTGTCAGTTTTTTTGTTAGTTTTCCCTCATAATCTGCAGATGTTACCAATAGGACCATTGCTATTCTGAGTATTGATATTGGGAAGTGTAGCCACCCATTGTGACCATTTGAGCAATGATGTACTTCTTGTCAGAAATCCTCAATGTATGTGCCTCTGAACCTTACTGTAAGTTATGTCCTTTACTTTATTGTATAGACTTCAATGTTCATTCAGAATTTATTATTCTGCTTTGCAAAAGCCTTGTTTTGATCGGTCCCCTTTACTGTCTATGTTCACGTAAACCACATACTCTCGTGCCAAGAGGAACACTATGTTTCAATGTGGATGTCGTGTTGGTTTCTTTTCCAATCAGCTTCCATCCAGGGAGGCAACACAGACCTCCAGCGGCTGGTGTGGCTGGGGCTGCAGTGGGACATCAGGAGGGACGGAGCTCTCCCGGACCTCGGCTCCTTTATTGAGGTGACCTTTGACCGGCTGATGGTCAGTGCCCGCCAGCTGGACAACACGTCTGTGGACAACCTCTGCCTGATGGACCTTGAGGTAACATTGGCCTCTGTTGTGAATAGTGGATTGTTTGGTGTCCATCGTGTGTTGTTCGTCATGCGTTGTCCTTTGCATGATGTCACATGCGTAGAACGATATGAGGAAAATATAAAGAGAATTTCACAAAATGATATTTTTTTTGAAAAAAGTGCACATTTCCTAGGCTTGTCACAGACGTATGTAAAGGGTAATATTATTCCCCCTGCCTTGTGAAAGAGACGAGTCAAGCGTTCTTTTATTCTGCAAGAAAAGTGAAAATATTTTGAATTTTCTTTGTTTTCTTGCAAATTGTTGTACACATGTGACATCACAAGCTATAGTAGTCTTCTGATCCAGCAGTGACTGAGCAGAAACTTTAAAAAATTCATTACTTTTGAAAGGATTGTCAGATTTTCCTCCAATTTTTACTGATGTGTTCTACTAATATCGCTGCATTCTCTTAATCCTTATGTATATGAAGGTGGACGGACTTGTCATTTGACGTCTTACCAAGGCCAGAGATTAACTGGTGTCATGTTTGATTTCTCTGTTTGCTCTGTCACTAGGCTTTCCTCTATGCCAGCATCTTTGTTGCCCGAGCCCAGCTGCACAACCTCCACCGCCAGGGCCTGCTTGGCCTGAACATCCCTGTCGCTCTGCTGGTCAACTGCTACTCTGAAGAGCAGCTGGACTGGTACATGTCTGTCTATGAGCTCTACAGCGGCAAGGCGAGGTGAGTGTCTGCCGTCATGTGCAAAGGAATGTCAAATGTGTACGCAAAATAATGTGTTCTCGAATTTCAAGGCCGGATGCCCATCCCTCTCTGTTGATTTTCATATGTGGCTCTCCACACAAATATTGAGTTTCATTTCAGTGTGCTTTTATAATGCTGACAGATCTTATGTAGAATAGCTGTCCAGTGAGTCATCACACTGTGAATGATTAAGTGAAAGATGCTGTAGAATTGATGACATTGACGTTGCTGCCCTCCCCCTTTCAGTGTATTGTATGTAACATCTAACTTGATGACAAAGGTTCCAGCTGCATTGTGCTTGGGGTTTTGGATAAAAATTTAACCCTTTTGATTCATGATGTAGTCCATCTCTCTCTGTTTGTTTATTTATCTTTCTGTCTATCTATCTATCTATCTCTCTATCTAATTGTCAGTCTCAGACAATTTCAGTAAAATCCTTGGTTTTGGCTGAGAATCTCTGGTCACTGACTGTTACTATGGTGATCGTCAGAGTCCATCAACTTGTCAGGGCTGACAACTTTCATGAATCAGTGCCAGGGTTCGAAATTGGCGATGGTCCGCTGGCCATTGGCCACCCAAAATCATGTCGGACTAGCTAAAAATCATAAAATTCTGAAGTAACTAGTCCGTCTGGCTAGCCAAAATATTGCTTCAGTGTCAGAATTGATTCTAAGTAGTCCGCCTGGCTAATTAAAAAAAAAGTTAAGTGCGACCCCTGAATGTGCCCAGATATATCAGGAGGAGCAAGACCTTGAAAGTACATTAGTTATCGACCTTTCAAACCAGCATTCTACTTTTCTCTCACTTCGCAGATCGGCTGATCTCGGGCGTCTGAGGCTGGCAGCCAAGAAGGGTTTGGAAGTGATGCGGTGCCAGAAGAACCATGGCCTCGAGACCCAGCTGCTAGTGAATCTTGGCAAGACCTTCAATGCCAGGGTAAGCCAACGTTCCTTCGCACATTCAGCTAGTGTTTCCTCCTCTTTGTGTGTCAACAGAATCTGTCAAGAGAGAGAAGAATCAAGCAGAGATAACAGTCATAATTTCATGTTAATCAAAGAAGAAAAACTGATGGAAATTGTAAATGAATACCACAATCCACACTTTATGCCTTATTACAAAAGTATTAAAATTTTGAGAAGCATATATCAACCCCTATTCGACTTCATATGCACTCTTAAATTTGAAATGAAAGAAAAAACAAAAAACAAAAAAAAATGTCTAGAAATGGACAGTTTAACAAGTTTCTTAATGGACGGAATCCTTTTAATACTTTCCATTATGAAAAAAAAATCAAACAGTATTTTTGACTGGAAATACCTCCTGTGTCAGTACATGAAAACAAGTACAAGTTGAGGAAAAATCAAATGATGTGAAAATTCTAAATGCCATGCCTATTGTTAATGTTTAATCCTTGATGGTAGGCGGAGGAGTTGAGGAGTACAGCATCTGACCCCAATGACCGTAGCACTCGGCGAGAAGCGTACCAGAGGGTCAGTGTCATGTACTGGCAGGCTGCTCTAGAACACCTGAGGCTGCTTGCAAGGTGAGCGGGGGATGCTTTTAAACCACTGCTTTATGCTATTTTTCAAGGCCGGATGGCATTAGCATGGGGATTCATGGGTGGTACAATCATTTGCTGCCTACTGGGTTAAATACGAAAACCACAAATAGCAACGGTCAGTGAATACATGCATCGAAACGTAGGCTCATCGGTGATGGTGGACTCTAGTCAAGATTCTGCAGCTGTGTGTGTACTTAAAGCTGTGTATAGAGATCAGTGATAAAGCTGTACACAATTCGTTACGAGGATTCTTGAATTATCCAAACCCAGCCATCCTTTCCATTCCATAAATCCCCATGCTACAGGCTCTTGTAATTATGTTCTACTCGGCCATGGCAGCTGCGTTTGCCCAAAATATAGTGCGCTGTGAGATTTTTGCTATTGCTTCCCTATGTTCAAGCTTGGGCCTTGTTACTTCGCTGCTTGGTCTTTTGTCTATGCATTGTTAATGCAGTATTGTACTGTTTGACCTGTTTTACTTATGAACTTAAGACATTTCTCTTATGTGCCTTGACTCTCACGGCAATACATTGACTATTATTGCCTTGGCCTGGCATCCAAGGCAATTCCCAGCCTGTCACATTTGTCCATCTTATTCCTCCACATTGCCTCACATCAATCCCTAGGTGTATAATAAATGGGTACAGTACTCTCCGCGTAATCGGGTATTGTGGGTAGTAATGTCAGAGTCAGTTCCAATGCACATTAAGATTACCTGATAATCGGGTTGCCTCTCCGCATAAATGGGTAAATAATGTTCTTCTAACCTAATTTCTACCCATATCTTATCGCAGATATAACACTTTAAGAGATCATTCATGTCAAATTTTCCACAGCTAATCGCATTCTCTGCTTAATTTGCAAAGAAGACCGATCATTTTGGGAGTGATTAAACATGAAAACGTATGTACACGTACTGAATTGCCACACGAAAACGAACGTTAGAGACGTGTTTATTTTGGAAAACGCCTATAGTTAGCGAGGAGTCTATAGTCAAATGACAAAATTTTTTGAAGACATATTTGTCCATAATAAGAGTGTAAAGAGAGTTAATTACTGTACGAGCTGAAATTTTCGCGGTGGTTTTATTTTCGCGAATTTCGCGAATTGCCTTTGAACCGCGAAAATAACAACACTCGAAAATATTCAACGCGCAAATAACTACGCCGAGTTAGACCCTTGCAACCGCGAAATTAACAACACGTGAAAATGTCCTCCAAGTAGCAATTCGCGAAAATATCTGTGTAAGGTATGTATAATGTGCCGTGAAAGCACGCATGTCAAGCATGCAGTGTATAGGTGTTTGGTGCAGTGTACAATACATGTAAATACACTTTGTGTGTGTCAATTGTGAATGAGACCTGTTCTTTTGTTAATCGGGTAAGAAACGCTCTGCTCGAGCCTACCCGATTACTGTAAAACATTATATATTCGCGGCAAGAAATTTTCGCGAATTGGAGCCAACGGCCTTTTTCGTGGCAAGAAATTTTTGCGAAATGCCTCTTGCGTTCAGTGCATATAGTGTAGATAAGAAATTTTGCATGCATTTTAATTTCGCGAATCTTGGCGCTCGCGAAATTCGCGAAATTGAAATGCACGCGAACATTTCTCGTTTTACAGTATGCGGAGAGTACTGTACCTACAATGCTGGGATAAGAATGTAAGGCGGGACCCTTTGAGAAAGCAGTGTTTAGCCCAAAGAGGCTGCACTGGGTATGTAAGACCATATTATTTTCATCATTATTATGACATGTGCGTAGATGAAGTTCTCATGAACTCATTGTCGTAAAATTATTACTCCAATTTCTTTTTCCCCCAATTTCTTTTTCCCCCAGTAATCGCACTGTGCTTCAACCAAAGAAACCGATGTTTGCCCACGTGCACAAACCGCTAGAGGTAAGTCTACCATCTTTGCTTTGATAGGAGAAGGGAGTAACTGCTGTCAACATTCTTCTTCTTCTTCTACCTACTTCTTTTTCTTCTTTTTGATCTTATTTTTATTATCATCATCATTATCGTCATTATTGTTGTAAATATTGTCATTATTACTAGTATTATCGTCATTACTGTTATATTGTAGAAGATTCTATCAATAGTAAGAGTGATAAATTGTTCAACCCATTCCCTTCAAGCTACTGAAATTCTCGTAACTCTGCACAGGGTCTACCATATTTCATAAAGGTGATAGCTTCGCATTCACAAGTGCTGTCTACTCTGTACAAACAAATGAGAGAGAGAGAGAGAGAGAAAGGGAAAAAAAGGTGTTGCATGAACTTTTAATGTGGTTACCTACATTTCAGGATGCACAGGTCATGGAGTACCTGGACGAAGGCGCCATGATCATTGCGGAAGCTCTCTTTGAGAAAGGTGAACACCAGATGGCGCTGTCACACTTGGCCAAGGCCAAAACTGCAAAGGCTCTTCTAACCAAGGCTGTGGTAAGCTTGCCTCAAGATTTCCAATTAGACCTCCATCAACAGCAAACTTTATCACTCTGCATTTGGGTTTGAGATTAGTTCATAATTTCTAGTCTTTTCTAGTACATCTAGATTCTGTGTTTGACACAAGGTTTCAAAAGGACACTGCAAAGTAACAAATTACATGCAAATCAACCTGACAAGATAGTTTTCTTGAATATTCTAAACATTGAGGTAACTTTGTCATGCAAATTATTAAATCTGTTTCTGTCTTGTAAAAATTAAGATATATAGTGTATATGCAGTGTGTCTCTTTGTGTATTGGCACACATTATGTGCATTTTATCTATATATGTCGGTTTGTCTGTGGTGTGTCTGGATGTGTGTGTGTGTGTAGGTGATGGCAGTAGTGTAGTGTCAGTGTAGCTATTTGACGTTTTCAAGAAGACTTTTAAAATGTGATGTGTTGAAGCTGATCTTGGAACATATCTGGCCGATTTTTGGTACTCCCAATTAGATGCATCACACACTCGCATCCATGGAGACGGAGGGTAAGTCCCTGGACCAAGTCACACCCGACATCCTCAAGAAGCAGGGAGATCTCTTGGACCAGGCGAAACACGCTCTCTTCCTGACGATGGATGCCATTGAGGATGAACCAAAGAATGTAAGTTTTTCAGCAGGAGACATGTTGAGTTGCTGTTGGTCCATACCTATCAGTACAAGCCATGGGAACAAACAAGCAGAGAAAGAAACAACAGTCAAACAGTCGAGCCAAAACAGACCTTCAGCCATTGACATATTAAACTTTAATTATAGGATTAAAATCGTCCCTTCCTATTGCAAAACCTGATAACCCAGGGAAGTACAAGTGGCATTCCTGTTTATGAACACTTCGACCTATGTGTGGATGGGGTTGCTGCTATAAGTAACTTGTTCTATCAAAAGTTCTCTTTGTTTTTTTTTTGGGGGGGGGGGAGAGGGTAAAGTCACATAGAAATTGTCATTCCCAATTGATTCACAACACAAATAAATTCTGAGAAGTCATCACGACAGATTTGTCACTTATTCAGGTAGCATCAAGTAGAATTTTTTATCTTGTCTGATTAGTGCAGTAATACTGACATTTTGATTCATAATTCAATGTGATACAAGTGACTTTCATTTTTTGGTAGAAGCAAGAAAAAAACAAACAATTAGAAGTGATGAACAAAGCTCCAGCTTGTAAGCCAGATAAGGCTTTAACTCACCACATCCTCCCCTTTGCTCTGCCCTGCCCCTCCCTCTACCCTGCCCCTCCCTCTACCCTGCCCCTCCCTCTGCCATGCCCCCTCCCTCTGCCATACCCCTCCCTCCACCCTGCCCCTCCTTCTACCCTGCCCCTCCCTCTGCCCTGCCCCTCCCTCTGCCCTGCCCCCTCCCTCTGCCCTGCCCCTCCCTCTGCCCTCCCCTCCCCTCCCTCTGCCCTGCCCCTCCCTCTGCCCTGCCCTCCCTCTGCCCTGCCCCTCCCTCTGCCCTGCCCCTCCCTCTGCCCTGCCCCTCCCTCTGCCCTGCCCCTCCCTCTACCCTGCCCCTCCTTCTACCCTGCCCCTCTCTCTACCCTGCCCGCTCCGTCTACCCTGCCCCTCCCTGTACCCTGCCCCTCCTTCTACCCTGCCCCCTCCATCTACCCTGCCCCTCCCTCTACCCTGCCCCTCTCTCTGCCCTGCCCTCCCTCTGCCCTGCCCCTCCCTCTGCCCTGCCCCTCCCTCTGCCCTGCCCCTCCCTCTGCCCTCCCCTCCCTCTGCCCTGCCCCTCCCTCTACCCTGCCCTCCCTCTGCCCTGCCCCTCCCTCTGCCCTGCCCCTTCCTCTGCCCTGCCCCTCCCTCTGCCCTGCCCCTCCCTCTACCCTGCCCCTCCTTCTACCCTGCCCCTCTCTCTACCCTGCCCCTCCCTCTACCCTGCCCCTCCCTCTGCCCTGCCCCTCCCTCTGCCCTGCCCCTCCCTCTGCCCTGCCCCTCCCTCTGCCCTCCCCTCCCTCTGCCCTGCCCCTCCCTCTACCCTGCCCTCCCTCTGCCCTGCCCCTCCCTCTGCCCTGCCCATTCCTCTGCCCTGCCCCTCCCTCTGCCCTGCCCCTCCCTCTGCCCTGCCCCTCCCTCTACCCTGCCCCTCCTTCTACCCTGCCCCTCTCTCTACCCTGCCCCCTCCGTCTACCCTGCCCCTCCCTGTACCCTGCCCCCTCCCTCTCCCCTGCTCCTCCCTGTACCCTGCCCCCAGCCCCTCCATGAGGAAGTCCAGACTCTCCTGACTGAAATCGAGCAGGAGCAGGAGTCCATCTTGGAGCAGCTAACCTCCCTGGAGGACAGGGGGCCCTCGGACCTCTCCAACCTGGCCTCTGCCCGTCGCTCCTTCCTCGGAGACTCTCCCCCTTTCCCCAGGACGCCGCCACGGGATCGACCGGTGTCTGGTAACCTGTCCATGAGGGGAGCGCAGTCGCCCTCCACTCACTCTGAGCAGGTGAGGACTATGACACTGATAATGATATTATCATGCTGATGATGGTCATGATGATGTTGGTGATAGCGATGAATATAATAATGACTACGATGATGACGATGGCAATCATGGTAGTGTTGATAGTAATGACGATGAGGATTATGATGATGAGGGTGATGATGATGATGTTGATGTTTAGGATGATGGCGTTAAATGGTATTAACGATAGTGATGCTGTTGATGATGGTCTAGGAATTGAAATATCCTCATGCATGTAGGAGTTAGAAGTGTCCAGCCAAGTCTTTAACTATGCATCAGAACAGAACCATTTGATTTTGTTATGTTCTCTTGTAATCACCAAGACATGAGCACTTCAGAAATCCTCTCAGTAAATCTTTAAAGATAGCAGTTCCTTACCTGTATCTGATTGCAGCAGGGGCACTGGACCAGTGTAAAATTAGAATAACTGAACTTGTGTCAAGGTTTATATTCAAGAGACTTGTATTGGTAATGTTATACCAAAAGCAAAGACCGTCACGGATTGATGAGAAGGCAAGAATGGGTGATTATGCTTTTGGAGTGACATTTGAATACATCTTTTACCACCAACTTATCTGAGATCACTGCTGTTACAGATATGATATTCCTGCATATTTATGCATTCAAATTACTTTTATAGCACAAAAAGAAAATCAGTCAAATTTTATTCAAGATACTTCCAAAAAAATTTCGTAATTGGCAATATTTTTTAACCAGAATTTTTAAAAATATTTTTTATAACACAGCCTCCTTTTGTCAGGGACAAGGTTATTTCATGTTTACTCCAATTTGCCGTACATAAATTCTATTGCACCTAAAGTGACACAACCAAATAAAAATATTAGAACATATTGAAGGAATAGAGACAAGATAAAGGTGAAATTTGCCAAATTATAATCCTTCATCACTCTTTATCTGTTGCAGCTGAGCCCGGAGCCAAGTCCTCGTCGTCTGGCAGCCGAGATGCGGGCCTTGAACATGTCACAATCTTTCCTGCTCGAGCAGAACCAGCGACTGATGCAGAGGGAAGAGAAACTTCTGGAGTCCAACCAGGAGCTCATGAAACAAGTCCTGCAGCTCACGGTATGTCAGCATCATTTCCATGGCAACAGAGCGCATCACCACCTGCACTGGTGGTTTGTATGGATGCAAATGGTAGATTGATGGTAGTTGTGCTGCTGATTGTGATGTGTTCAATATCACTGTTTTGTTTTGAGATTTGTCACTCGTGTGAGATGTGTGTAGATGGTAGATGATGTTGAAAGCATCGATCATTTAGCTGGTGGTCTGATTTGGTGGGTTCCACCTGTTCTTACAAACGGCTAGTTTGCCACTTAGTGTCACTTAACTTTCTGGGCTTTCAGTAAACTTTACATGAGATTGAAACAAAATGTTGATTTTGAAAGTCTTCATGTCATTATTATTCTTGTCTTTCTTGTCTTGTTGTTCAATTAAGACCAACTGCTATTGGGAAGATGTATATAATATAAGTTGTTTTGTTTTGTGTCGTTTTGTGTCGTTTTGTTGTACGCTACACAGAAAGACCTTCAGGAAGTCAAGATCCAACAGGCAAAGGCCAGCGTGCAAGCAGCGACAACACCCGTCACTCCACCAAGAGCTCAGGGGGCTTCCTCATCCACCCAGCCCACAACTCCATCTGCCCCTCCTGTAACTCTAGCTGTCCCGCCCACGACTCCAGCTGCCCCGCCCACAACTCCAGCTGCCCCGCCCATGGCACCAGCTGCCCAGACGACCCCTGTTGCACTTCACCAACACCCTCAGCACCAACAACAGCTGCTTGCCCGTCAAAGTATGCCCGAGTCGAGCTGACTCTTCGACATGAATTTCTTGCTCCTTTCTTGAACACTTTTCCGATTATTGTCCTGTCATTACATTTGTAGGTAGTCATTCAAGTGTATAAAAGAAAATTCCTGGACATTTCTAAAAATCTAATCACATTAAAGTACTTTGGCAAGCAATGTACAATGAAACGAGACATGAAAACTCGTCACATTGAGGACGAGTTAGGTGATACGCTTGTGGTCATCAGATGACGGTCATCTGTGATGGACAAGAAAAGAATGTGATATAGGCACCTTGAAGTTATATTGAGCGTGCATGCGAAACCGTTTCTGTAACCACTCGGCCACGGGTCATCCACGGAAATGGTAAGACAAAAAAAAAAAAAATACACACAACAATGTATAGATATAACAGGGGGAAAGTCAATGCCCACTCAACTATTAAACGTGGCTGTGTGAACATCTATTGCATTGCTAGACGGAAAAGCGGCCTTGTAACGACTGAGGTCGCTATGCCATTTCTGGCAACTTGGGAAAAATACGTCCCGCAGACATAAAACCTATAATCGGCTGGTTTTTGATACCTTGCCTTTAATCACGCACGTGTGCAACCTTACGTCTCTGAGACGTCGCCTTTAACCTCTCAGTCATACGTCTCGACGAGAAAATATGAGGAACGTAAACTTATATGTGAAAGATGACTCAGGAATCGTTTCGTCCATCTTCCATTCTCATTTTCAGTTTTATGCTGCAAAATACTCAACCTGGTGAGAAGATAAAAAAAAAAAAATAAAATGTATGATTACTGCAGCTTATTGTCTCAGCTACAACATACTTAAGTTTCAGAGGAAATCAAAATCAAGTGAGGTAAAGGTGCTCGAGCGTTATCGAGTCAATGCATGGATAAAAAACAAAAATCCCCTTTCATAGACATAACGTACAATCTTCGCTGATTTCGATATCTCGCCTTTAACCATACCTTCTAGCATGATGACGTCATCAAATTAGAAAATAACGATATGGACTTGAAAGTTGTTCAATGTATAACATATTCATCGTACGTTGTCAGTTTGCTATTGACATGACGATCGATCACATGAACATGAGGCAGCTATTAGTACCTGTATGAAATTATTATAGGCATGGTTATCAAATTCCCTTAAAATTTCCTTATTATTGCTTTATTTTTACACACAGTTAAGCTATCTCTTTAAACTCGTCACAGTTTAATGAGAATCATGAACATCATACATTAGTACCATATTCAGTTCCATAGCTGATCGCGTTTGCTAATTAATTAAGATTTATTGTCTAGAATGTGCCATATGGCCAACCTGTATACACACGTGGACACACAAACACAATGCTAAATGTATGTATCAAACCTCTGTAACACAACTTTGAACTAACTGTAGAAAGTATCGCTGCACTTATCATACATACTTTTTATCATTATCTGAAACTCCACAAAAACCACTAATTGACAAATAATCATCAATACAGAAGACTGACTTAAAGGAACAATTCAAATACCTTTTTTTACAATGTATAGCTTCTTACATGTATAAAATCAGCACAAAGTAACCACGACTACATTGTGTTACTGAATTGATATGAATAAATTTCATTTTGTTACAATATACCATGATCAGCTTGAAAAGCCCAGCCTGCAATATTTTGCAGCAGTCGAAGCAATGCAGTCTCCAACGATAAACAAAGGGATACTGTGTGAGTATGTGCGTATAGGTGTGTTTACATGCGAACGTGACTTCTACATGGACGAAGGTGTAGTACTCCATTGAAGAAAAAAAGAAAAAAAAATTATTATTTTCTTTCGTGCTCTTGTGAGGTTCGAACCCGTACGTGTGCAACCTCACGTTTCTGTGACGACACCTCTAACCACTCGGCCATACGTCTCGATGAGAAAATTAGAGGAACGTAAACTTATGTACGTGAAAGATGAATCAGGAATCGTTTCGTCCGCATTCCATTCTCATTTTCAGTTTTAAATTGCAAAATTGTCAACCTGATGAGGAGATTTCAAAGAATAAAATGCATGATTACTGCAGCTTATTGTCACAGCTACAACATACTTAATTTTCAGAGGAAATGAAGCAAAATCATCTGAGATAAAGGTGCTTAAACGTTGTCAAGTCAATGTATGGTTTTTAAAAAAATCACCTCCCATAGACATAACACGTAAACTTGTCCGATTTTGCGTCTTTACCTTTAATCACAATTTAAAGTATGATGACGTCATCAAATTTCAAAACCATGACATGGACTTGAAAGGCAAATGTTCAAAGTAAAACATATCTGAATTTGGGGTGATATTAAGCTTAAACAATAGAGATACGAGTAAATGAATGTCAGAAAGAGTACCTCAAAAAAATCAATTCCACTTTTTTGATTTCAGATGATGATATGATGACGTCATGAGTTTTCCTGGCAATATTGGTACTTGAAACGTTATTTCCAATTCATATGCTTTTGTAATATGCAATAGAAATATAGGGTCAATGGACGATTTAAAGAGCTATGGCGACATAAACAAAAACATGTTTTTTCACTATATTTGCAGAAAGACGCGCGCGCGGAATTTCAACTTTGACGCCAGTGCATTCCTTTGTTATAGGTCAAAATCGATCGGAAATCAATGGATATTGTTACTCAAAGTATCAGAAATCCAAATCAGTCAAAAACATTGCATTTTCATGTTGGTTACGCCCTCTGCGCGCGAAATTGCGCGGACGGACGCGCACGCGAGAAAATGTTTGAAACGCTTAGAATTGTCTGAAACTTCGAGATTTCCCATTGGGAAGTCGTTTTGAGCCTTTTAAAATTTTGACGCGCGCAAACGCGCGCGTAATGATGACCTTGGTAACTAGCGTTAAAACGTAAGATAGAGCCTGACCTGAACTTTATGTCCACCGAAAATGATACAGAAATGATATCTAGTTATGAAGTTATGATCGATCATGTGACAAGGTCCGAAAATCACAAAATGGCGCCTAGATGACGTCATAGATATGTTACTGTCATGAAAACCTTATTGTGGCTAGATATTGTTATGAGACATGTTGACTGAAAATGTTATGTTATTCCGTAATGTCATTGTTGAGATATTGACGACACAAAATGTGGCAGAAAGAAAGAAGAATAAAAAAAAAGAGAAATTTTGACAATCACAATAGGTGATACGCTGATAGCGTATCACCTAATTACAAATGGTTGTAGGAACAAACCCTTCACATAAGCTGACAGAATGACTCCGCTGTGTTTAAATAAGGTGGTTGTGAATAAGTCCTAGCATTTAGAGTTTTATGCACAAGATCAAGATCTCTGTATTCCTCAACGAAAGTTCTTCTGAAAAACTCATGTGTATTTGACGTTTGTTGCAGTTAGCTTTTTTGTTTCATTTTATTTTGTTTTATCTTGTTTTGTGTTTTGTGTTTTTTTGTATTTTTTTTTTTGCTCCCAGGTGCCAGTCCCAGTGTCCAGCAGGCTGCAGGGAGGGGTTTGTACCAGCCACACCCTGCTTATCACCCATTGGCGTCTGGGGCATACTACGACCCCCACATGGTGCCAATCTCCCCCATGCCGGGTGGCCAAGCCTGGTACCCGTCACCGTCGGCATACAGGGTGCCGTCGCCGGTGCCCAATCCTGCCTACTATGCTGCCCAGCAGTACGACAGGGGAATGTACGCCCCGGGCATGGGGGCATCGACGCCCCGTTCTACCGGCCGGGCTCCACTGGACAGTCTCTATGGGATGTATACCTCAATCGGTTCTCCAGAAGATCAGGGTGTGGATCAGATGGCTGGCATGCAGGGCTTAAAGGTGGGTGCAACCTTTAGAATGACTGTTTTGTACAAAGCTAGCTCTCCTCTCTGAAAGACTGGTGAAATCATGGTGACATCGCGGTATAATATAATATACTGATATGATTCTATTCATAATAACTAACTCATGGTTTTAATACATTGTATAGTTTCATTCCTCTTGATGGTGGGAATAGCTGTTTTGAAATGCTTTTTCTTGCAGCAACCGGCTTCGGCGTACTCTCAACGGCAGCTGCTGGTGTCGGGTAGTGCCGGTGCTGCCACCATGCAAGGTGCACCATCACCCCAGGCGCTGGGTGCTGGAAGTCCGGCAGGTGTGGGGTCAAACTTCCAGGCTGGTGGAAGAAACGTTGGTCAGGAGTATGCCTCACTAAGACCTGGTGGTGAGGGGGAGGCCAGGGGTATGCCATCAGGCATGCCTAGTGATGGCAAATCCACCCTCATGTTCAAAGGTACTGCAACACGAGGAATGTTTTTTATTTGTGTGAATAACAGTTCTGTATAGTATTATGTAGATGGGAGAGAATAGAAAATGAGACAGAGGAAAGAGAATTGTTCTCTTTGTTTTGTGTTTTCTTTGTTTCTTAAATGTCTGTGTGTGGTATTATTTACTCATAACACCTCTGGTGTGCTCTATGTTAATGTTGAAAATGAATGAATGTTGATGACAACAATAGTATTAGCACTTATTGGCACTAAACTTATTTTTATGTCCAATTGAAGCAGGCTCAATCACCAGTGGGACTCCGCCAAAGTCCCAAGGCTCCAGTCCAGCAATGTTCTCCCCGAGCCCTGCTGCCCAGCCCAAGGGCCTCTCCGCCTCTGAAAGAGGTGCAGAGAATCTGACTCCATCCTCCAAGACCCCATCCGGGAGCAGCGAGAACATTGCACAGCCTCAGCAGGGACTGTTCAGGCCAAACGTTGCACAGGGCCAGAGTCAAGGACTGAATATGGCCAAGCCGCCCTCCTCCCAGCTGCAGGTAATTGATGCAATGAAAGACGAACAAATTGTGTTGTACCATGTATAAAAAGCTGTTCATGTACAGATATTTTTTTTCCATAGGTGAAGGTTGTAGACATTTTCAGGAGATGCTGTTTCCACGGCTGGACAATGAGGCTTTTGTATGTGTGCATGCCTTTCTGTTCACTCCGCTCGTGCATCATGTGGTGATATTTTCGTGTCTTGATAACTTGTCAGCCCAACAGTGATTTGTGAAATTTGCAGCAAAAATTAAACCCTTGCAAAAATAACAACTTTAACAATGTTCTTATTCACAATGGCTGATGTTAAGGCATGAGTGCAACATTATGTTATTGTCTAAAAGTCAAATGGTGGTATGTTTCATCTTCGGACCAATTTCATGTTTGTCCCCAAACAGTTTTCAAGCTTTTCTGCTGGGTCGTCCACTTCTACTGCCACAAAGCCCAGCCAAACCTTCAACATCTTCTCGCCAAGCACCATCAAACCGGCGCCCTCTCTGGCCAAGCCAGTGACCACTTCCGCAGCGACGTCTCCCTTTGCTGGGTTCTCCTTCGGCGTTACCTCGACGACCGCATCTGCTTCCTCCACCATTCCCACTGCCAGTGTCTTCAAACCTGCCGGGAGTGTCAAAGCATCACCAGCATCCACCTCGAATCAGGGTGCGTTTCCTGCCGTGGTACCAGCCAAGCCCGGTCTGGTACAGGACCCCCGGTCTCTGTCCCCATACCCGGGATTCTACTCGTCACCCAAGACACACCCAGAGAGCCCCCTGGCAGAGCAGAGCTCTCAGTCACAGAGGAAGCCTGGTCAGAGTCCGCTTGCAAGAGACTCCGCCCAGCCCAAGACAACTGACTCGCCAAAGACAGTCACTTTCAAGCCTGATATTGATGGTTAGACTTTTTCCTTTCACTCAGCAACCAGGAGTCATGTGTGTAGATGTATCAAAGTTTTCTTATTTTTCTGTAAGAATTAAAAGCAAACTGGGTAGAGATCGAGTTATAGTTCATGTTGTCCATATTATATGATTGACTAAAATGTCTTCGACGTTCTGATAAGAATACATCCTCTCACGATGCTAACAAGTGAAATCCTTTTTATTTCATTATTATCATTATTGCCTTTGCTCTTGTCCACAGCAGATGATGATGTAATCTTTGTATCCATGACTGGCCCTACCAAGGAGCAGCGAGCCAGAGCCGAAAAGCTCCTCCTCCCACCAGGGTTCTATCTCTATGAAAATGCCCCGCCTTGCAAGGGGTGCATCGGCTGCCTGGAGGACATAGACATCCAGTCTCTCTACAAGAGGAATCAACGAGGAGCGGAGGCTGCTCCCGTGGTCAGACCCAAAGGTGAAAATCTTGTGTGTGTGTGTGTGTGTGTGTGTGTATGTGTGTTTGGCGGGGGGAGCAGGAGATGTACCAAGATCATGATGATGTAATTTAAGTGAAAAGCCAGTTCATGTTTATGTTGAATTTGAAAAACGTGACTGCAGAAGTGTAATGAAAAGTGGACAGAGTTACAAACAAATCGGGGGATTTTGAATAGTAGCATGTTGAACAGTAAAAGTTTCATAAGTATAGGACCAAAAGGATAACGTTTAAGTCAACTTTCTCATTGAATGGGACTTGAAGTATGTAAGTAAAAAAACAAACACTTAAAATAAGTAGTTAATAAAAAAACAACTTTAGAAAAACAAGAGCTTGAATAGGTCGTCAAGGGTATTGAAGACTTTAGTTCATTTATTTTTGTTTTACCTTGAAAAGACATGCCAATGAAATACCTATATAGCATTGTTTTGATTTCTGTGAAGAGAAAACCTAAAAATAATTGAGTGATGTAGCTATAAAGATCATCAAACTAGCAAAAGATAGCACAAATATTGTCCTTTTGTGGAGTCAGTAGGTATTTAGAGATGAAGCTACTGCAGTAAACGCTTATATTATTGCGTGACTAATTTTTCGTGCTGAACAGCTCAAAAACATTAGCAGGATCTTGAATTTGCGGTGCACAATTGTCAACCTATTCAAAATGTGCAGAGAAAATTGTGAAGATAGTTTTGCGGGTTTTAGAGTTCGTACTAGCCAGAAGTAGTGCGAAAAGTAATGTACCGCAAAACTTTCTGCGTTTACAGTCGTTGAAATATGTTTTATGAGTTTTGTGTTTGTCATACAGCGAAAACAAATTTCTTGTGTGATGGTACCCTGTAAGCAAAGTTTTCAAGTGCTGAAAATATCAAAAAAAAAAAGAAGCACCCATGCATCTGAAGTGATATGTTGCAGATGACTTTTAGCTTAGATGAGAGGTAGAACTCGAAAACTCAGAAAGCATGAAACCACCTGTGGGATCACAGGTATTCAGCACACCAGCACATCTTTGCTGTTCATTTAGCATGTAAAGGGGTCCCCCATGTCTAGCAATCAAATTCAGGCATAATCATGAGCAAACTGTATTGAATAATCATGTGCCCAATTCATTGGTTCCTGCTAGACTCCAAACCAGCCGTTTTTGGTGCATCAGGAGGAACTCTATCCTTTGGGAATGTGGCAGCTGCAGCCAAACCATCAAGTAAGCTCTAACCGTAATCATCATAAAAAAAGACAAAAATGTACAGAAACAAGGACAATTTTGTCCATCTCACTGCTGTACACTCTTTATCAATTCAAAGGAGATGGATATCCACTTCTTTTGTTGTTGTTGATATTATAGATGCCATTGTAGCTCTTCACCATGTATCCATAGAAACCTATAGATCACATTCATTTCTCTAATATTGCCCTGTATGAGGCAAGGTTTTAGAACTATGTTTTTAGAACTATGTTTTTACATACATCTCAGAGCCATTTTTTGTCCATCAGAATGAGAATCAAGTATTGCAATGGTTCATTTACCATAAACGAAATTGAGAATAGTTCCATATGCAGAGGTGTAAACTAGCATATTTTTTACTTTATCGGAAATAGAAAGCATATTTTTGGATGTAAAATACTTTTTAACATTTAGTTAGATTTAGCGTGCTTAGTATGCACTATTACTAAAAAATTATTCGGTCTTCAGAATGTGTGGTTTGTAAGTCAGGACTTACGGACAATTTTGCGAGTGGTTAAATTTGTGATCATGGAGTCTAGTAATGAACGTAGAATTGTACTTGTGCGAATTGCATTCATGTGAGAATCAGAGTTGATTTTTTGTGTGTCGTTAATTCACAATTAGCACCTGACTCCCAAAATAAAATTCCTGCGAAATGAATGCCGTATACAGTATTTGATATGCAGAGGTCGGCAGCCCTGCAAGTGTCTTCAGGGTGTAATAGAGATCTTTTGTTTATTTGCTTACAGGTAGTGGTGGTATATTTGGTGGAGGGGACTCCGCTGGTGGGATTTCCTTTGCTTCGCTGGCTGCCAATCAGTCCAGTGGCTTTGGCTCGGCATTTGGCAAAGAAGGTATGTCACAGATTGTGTGTGTGTGTGTGTGTGTGTGTGTGTGTGTGTGTGTGTGTGTGTGTGTGTGTGTACATACAGAGTGTTTGTCTGTTTATGTAGGTATTTGTCTATATGTAATTCCCTATCTTTTCTTGAACTGCATGTAGATAACTTTTTTTTTTTTGCTGTGACATTGTGTCTGTAACATCTCAATGGAAGGAGTCAGCACATCATTGATTTTCACTCTCATTATTGCTTTATCACTCTGACCAGCTTCGAGCAAGCCCTTCACATTTGCCAATGCTGGTGCACCAGTGTTTGGAGGCGCTGCCAAGTCGACTGACAAGGATGATTTGGGCGTAGCTGAAGAGGAGTACGACCCCCACTACGAGCCAATCATCACGCTGCCGGACATCGGCACGATCTCCACTGGGGAAGAGGATGAGGATGAGATGTTCCGCCACCGCGCGAAGCTCTTCCGGTATGACCGCAGCGCCAAAGCCTGGAAGGAACGCGGAGTCGGTGACATCAAGATTGTGAAGAACCCGAAGACCAACAATGCTCGCATCCTCATGAGGAGAGACCAGATCTTCAAGGTAATATGTGATGCATCCTCATGAAAGCCACCTAACGTCAGGAAAATAATTTTTGGTTTTTGGCAGATATGAATTCATTACATGCAAAGCTTTAAATTGATGTATTACTTTGCCCTACATCATTGCAAGGAAAATATTTTCAAAAAGAATTAAGAATAAGTGGCTCTATGATCATTTTTCATCCTGTTATGATCTCTGACTTTACACAGAAAGCATGATGACACAGAACTTATTTAGCTCTATTTTAAAAAGAGTAGATTCATCAGTACAAGGAGATTCTGTAGTTGCTATGTAGTAAACAAGAGCACATGTTTAGCTAGACCAATAAATGTGCCTCTTGCTTGGTGGCCTCTTGTAAACTGTACAGTTTCCTCACCATATTACTGACGGTGTAGTAAACAAGAGGCCACTGAACAAGCGGCAGATTTATCGGTCTAACTTTTAGTGTGCCTTTTGTTTCACTGACAAGGGTACTTGAAAGATATCTTGTTAAAGCACAGGTAGAATTTGTGATGGAAAGGCTGTGTTTGACAAAAAAAGAAGAAGAAGAAAAAAAAGAGAAAATTACACTAATTTTTATTGTCTATGCTAATCCTCGTTCCAATCTTCATATCATGTTGACCCTTCCAAACCCAGCTGTGTGCCAACCACCGCATCACAGCAGATATGGAGCTAAAACCCATGATGGCCTCGGAGACTGCCTGGGTGTGGACCGCCAACGACTTCGCTGAGGAGGAACCCAAGTTGGAGCAGCTGGCTGTTAAATTCAAGCACGCAGACACGGCGCGTCAGTTCAAGGAGATGTTCACCAAGGCGCAGGAGATGATCGCCGATAAGGAGCCTGAGGCATCAAACCAAGATGCTGCAAATGAGGTAAGACTTTTCTAAAACAAACAAACTTTTTGTGTTAATTTGTATTTTGTGATTTATATGTTGTTATGCAAATCGAGGAGCATGCAAATGATATTTGACTTTACCCCACATTGCTTGTCATTGTCATTGAAAGCATTGTAAAGAAAGCAGGGTAATATCAACCTTAGTAATGACAGTAACAAGTCTGGGAAATGTGTAGTTTTCATGAATAAGACAACATTTTGTGGACCTCACTATATTTCATTGCTATCATTGTACATGCGTGACATCACAAACTGTGGTAGTCTTCTCCTGCAGTGATGGCTGCACTGAAACTCTAAAAATTAAAAACTTTGTCAGTACATCGCCCAGTTTTCCTTTAACATTAATGATGTTTTCTACTAGTGTTGCTGCTTTCACTTTAATCTACATGTTGTTATTTTCTTTTCAAGTTTCATTCTCTTCAAGTGCATACACAGTTGAATTAAGGTTGTGGGGCTTATATTGATGTATAAATGCTTCCTAGTTTTTAATGAGTATTTGTACCGCATGTGAAATTGACAGAAATCCGCAGGTACTTAAGTCTTTCCAAATGGCATGAATATATCTGTATTGTCTCAAATTCATGTCACAAAAGAAAGAAGGCTATATCATCACTGCATCTAATATGCCTATGTTGCCCTGTACTTGGGTAAAATAGTCAAATTCAGCAAAGTTTATTTTTCATGCCCCTAGCCCACAGGGGAGGAGGAGACGGATAAAGCTTCTGTCGTATCATCCAATCCTCAACTCATGAGCCTCCTCATGGCAGACAGCTCACAGAAACCCAAGGAGGAAGAGGAGAAAAAGGTATATACTCTTTCATGTGAAGACGAGAACAAAACAAGAAACCATTGTTTTTTTGCTTTCCATATCGGCAATACTTCTCTTGATAACAGTTTGCATCAAAAGGGAACATGTCAGTGTTGACATCAACAATAAGCTGTCTTGCTGTCAAAAGGAAAAGAAAAATGAGTAGAACCTTTTTTTTTATTCTATGCATGCTTGAAGTGTTAACTCCACACCCTGTTCACACTGGCTTAAAAGTGTAAAATGTAAAGTTAAACAAAATGATATGAAATAAGTCATAAAACTTTGACATTTAATGAGAAATTCATGGAATTTCAGAGTTTCAAACATTTTTGCTTTTAAAAAGTAGAATCAAACAGACAATGATAGAAGTTCAATCAAACTTGGATGTTCAATTAAAAATCCGTGGAATTTCAAACTTTCATACATTCTCACCAAAAAGTGATAATGGTTGCAATGTACCAGAGGTGATGATGACATCAACTCAATACTCCTCCATTGGTTGAGGCTCAAAAGTGTCATACAAATATCCTAAGCATTGCTGTAATACACTTCAATTTGAAGTATTTGACAGGGAACATATAGTTGTGTCAGTTTTCAAAGACAATAAAAAGAAAATGTTCCATTGTGACTGTAGGTAAAAGTTTGTGATATCAGGATTTTCATTTCATTAGATTTCTTTATTTTAAGCTTCACTTACCCTGGCATGTCCATTGTACCATGACTGATATTTACATCAATATTATTGAAGCAGTATCTTATTCTTTTTGTTTGTATACCACCTCTTTACCACTTGAAATTAATTTATCCACAAACATTGTATATTCTCTCCATTCAGAGCTTTGCAGAGCGATTTGCAAAGAAACCTGGAACGTGGGATTGTGATGCATGCTACATCAACAACAAGGCAGACACACTGGCATGCGTGGCATGCACGACACCCAAGCCGGGTACAGAACCGACAAAGTCGGGTGCTACAGCGGCACCTTCTGGCGGTGGCGTGTTCAAGGTGCCAGCTGGTTTTGGTCTCGGCACCGCACCTCCTTCGCAGGGATTCACCTTTGGGCAAGGAGGCTCAGCAGCCCCTTCAAGTGGTTTTAGTTTTGGTACCAAGACAGAGTCTGCCAAGGGTGGCGCTTCTGGTGGTGCATCAAATGTTGAATTCAAGCTACCAGCAGAATTCAGTCTCTCAAAGTCAAAAGACAGTTCACAGCCATCTAGTGGGAGCAGTAAGGCAGGAGCTTCTAGTGACAACTCATTCAAGCTTCCTTCAGGTTCCGGCTTGTTCTCTCAGTCCTCTGCTGCATCAAGTGGAACCACAGAGTCAAAGGAAGGTGGTGCCGCAGCTTCAGTCCCGTCAGGGGGTCCCTTCGTGTTTGGCGGTGGTAAGCCACCAGGAGCCTCCGATGGTGCAGCTGCCGCCAGCGGTTCCACCACCACAGACAAGTTCAGCTTTGGTAGTGGGATGCAACAGTTCTCCTTCGGCAATGCTGGAGCAGAAACCAAGCCAGGAGCAGGATTCTCATTTGCAAGTCCTGATGTCAAATCGCAGCCGAAATCTGATGCTAAATCTGGTTTCCAGTTCTCAGATGTCCTCAAGGTTAGTGAAAACAAGTGATGAAACAAGTTATGGAGGGTGTAGGAAGAAAGTAAGCGGCTGAATTTTCCATTCATTTCTGAACCAGAAGAACTATCTCCAAAAAAAAAGGCTTTATGCTATATGTTCATTGTGTACACAGGTAATAATCTAGCACCAGCACTGTGAGGGCCAGTGTTGTGTTTTTTTTTGCCTCCGCCAACGAAGTGGCCGGAGGCATTATGTTTTCGGGTCGTCCGTACGTACGTACGTCCGTCCCGTTTTGTTTTTGTCGATATCTCAAGAACCGTGTGGTAGTTTTACATCAAACTTGGTATGAGGGTATATCCTGGGGGGATAATACTGTTTGGATTTTAGGGTCACAGGGTCAAAGGTCAAAGGTCACAGGTTATTTTGTGAAAAAAAAGGTTGAAAATTCATGTTTTTCTCCATTTCTCGCAAATGGTTCAAGATATCTTCATGGAACTTATATGCTTGTTCCAATGGGCAGTGATTATTTGTTGGGGGTCATGGTTCAAAGGTCAGGGGGTCAAAAGTCAAGGTCAACTCCTCAAAATATCACTACTTTCCTTACATTTATGCAATGCCTGAAGGTTTTTTCTTTTTTAGCTTGATGTATGCATGTATTACCCGATATATATTCTGTGGGTAGTTTCTTGCCAAAAGGTCAAAGGTCAAAAGGTCAAGTGAAAGTGGTGAATTGCACTTTTTCCTCCATATCTCAAAAGTAACTGAAGGTATCATATTGAAACTTACATATTTATGCATGTTCAACCTAACAGTGATTCTCTTTGGAATTGTGAGGTCAAAGGTCAAAGGCCAGGTTTAGATAATGCTATTTTCCCATTTGATACTGAAATTATACTTTTTCTCAATACCTTGAAAATTACTCAATGCATAAACTTATAAAAGGGTCCAAAGTAAAGTAAAAATCATCAGTTCCCCAAATACCTGCACTCTGACATTTTAATCATTCATCCAATTGAACCTAGTTCTAGGAAAGTGAACATTCAGCACATCTGTGGCAAACCTGTCATTTTAATATTTTGCCAATTGTGTGAAACTGTCATCACACATTGTCAAGACATTGTACTATAGACCTATTAGGAGAACCATGCATTATGGCGGAGGCATATCAGTCGCCGTAGCGATATATCTAGTTCCTCCTGCATTTACTTTGTGAATTTGCCTAATCATCATAGAGTCCAACATGGTACAACTGAATTAAATAGGAAAATTATATAATCCTATTTGTGAATAGTCAATTTTAGGGAATCTGTATGAACTATACATGAAGAAAGCATGTCAGTGAATGTGTTCATCTGTGAATAATGAATCGCGAGTGGCCACTAATGGAAATGCTCCATTCTGTGTTTGTATCCATCAGGCCATGGGCAGCGAGTCGCCTGGAACGTCCAAGCCTGCATCCACCTCAGCATCCTCCCAGCCTCCGTTGAAGCCCGCCCTCACGTTTGCCGACCTGGCCAAGTCTCAGGGTGCCTCCTTCTCCTTCCGTATGGACATCAAGGAAGTGACGGCCAAGAGCCCCGTCAAGTCGCCTGGCGGGGGCCGCTCCCCGAAGACCTCCCTCTCCCGCGGACCAAGATCGCCAGGCATCGCTGGGGAAGAACAGTTTGAGGAGGTGGAGCAAGGGGATGACATCTACTTTGAGCCAATCTTTCAGATGCCGGATGACTATGTGGCAAAGACAGGTTGGGTAGTCGCCTTGAAAAATTTTCCATAATTCCCCAGCGGGAAATGGGACATTCATTTTGAAATTACATCGCACCGTCTCTTGTGAGAATACTGAGTAGGGTTTATACAACTAATGACCAATCCTGGTCGATGAGAACCGAATTAAGATATTGATGAGAGTGAGAGATGTGCTTTGATTGAAAAATGTTGTACTTGGCTTTATTCTGGAATCTCAGAGCCCATGTTTTAATACATAAAGAAGCATGTCTCCAAAAGATACCTGACAAAGCTTGAACTGACTTTGCAAACATGCCGCAGCAGTTAAGTTACAGCCATGTGCTGGCATGAATATGAGTGATTTAAGTTCTGTCTCCTAGCAACAGGAAAATGCCTCTTGCTCTCGAAGGAAACTGATGAAACTTATGGGAATCGTTATCTAATCTTACTGAACTTGGAGAGCAGTGTTGATATCAAATTTTTCTATTTGCACATGAACTTTAATTTGACTTACTAAAAAACAAAAGCAAAATTGGTTCCCAAGACACTCTTCAATTTATCAATTTATTCTCACTTTCATATTCTTTTTTATCATTTTACATCCCTTTCGCATGTCAAATTCTAATGGTTTTCCAGGCTTTAAAGGGACTGTACAGTACTGGTTGAAGTGGGGATTCATGTTTTGAACATTCCTAAGTGAGAGAAAGAGAAACCTCTTATGAAATATAAAAGAGCATGTAATTTTAAGAAGGATTCAACGTTTATTTGATGAAAATTGGTTTTCAAACGGCTGAGATATCCAAGAAAGTGATAATAATAAAAGGCGACAGGCCACGCCTTTTATTAGGATCTCTTTGTTTCACCTTGTTTTTGGCTATCTCAGCCATTTCAAAACCGATTTTCATCAAATAAACTTTTGATACCCCTTAGAATTGCATGTTCTTTGATATCTCATAGAGTGGTTTCTGAATATCTCGCAAAATGTTAAAAGCTAAATCCTCATCTCAACCAAAACTGTACACACCCTTTAATGTGAGCTCAGACATTTAGGGAGCATGTTAAAAAAGTACCATTTTGACAAATTGGCATGTTTTTGTGTTTTCTTGCACATGCAATGTTTTGACTGCTTTAAACGGCTTCCATTTCCTCTTCCAACAGGAGAGGAGGGAGAGGAGGAGAAGTTCAAACATCGCGCTAAGCTGTTCCGCTACGACCTCGAGTCCAAGCAGTGGAAAGAGCGCGGCGTTGGTGACATCAAGCTGCTGTACAGTGCATCAGACCGAT
The DNA here is from genome assembly GCF_040938485.1 of Diadema antillarum. NCBI lineage: Eukaryota > Metazoa > Echinodermata > Echinoidea > Diadematoida > Diadematidae > Diadema > Diadema antillarum. Next base: position 147,883 of record NW_027272230.1, read on the forward strand.
CCTACAGAATTTTAATGAGGAGGGACCAGGTATTGTTCACTTTACGCTTTCAATTCTGCTTTATGTGAAGTGCTTCCTAACTACTATAAGAATTGTGATTATATGATTATGATAATGATGATGGTGGTGATGATGGTGATGGCGATGGTGGTGATGGTGATGATGGTGATGATGATGGTGATGATGATGGTAATTGTGATGATGATGATGGTGATGATAATGGTGATGATGGTGATGATGATGATGGTAATTCCGATGGTGATGATGATGGCGATAGTGGTGATAGTGATGATGATGATGATGATGCTGATGCTGATGATGCTGATGATAAATGGTGATGATGATGATGATGATGATAACAGTGTCATTGTCATGTGTAGAATAGTTCCTCTTGCTCTTTTCACGTGCAGATAGTGTCGCAGAAATGGTAAAGAGCAAAAAGAAAATCGGACCTCATGTTGTATTAAGGAAACAGCATCTTTCTCAAGGGAACATGATAATCTAAAAACCGTCAAATCTGGGTACATGCAAATTCAACTACTCAAAATACACTCCTTGGTGTTCTTTATAAGCATCCCTTGTCTAATGCCGACATTGAGTTTGGTATGTGGGACTGGTGGTGCAAATTTCTTGTTCAGTTGCTACTAGTTGTCTGGCATTTGTGAATGTTTCCACTTCATAAAGGTATGCACCAATTTGTCTTCATGATTAAGGATTGTATCATGTGTGATCATATGGTATGGTCTGTATCATAAAAAAACTAATAGAGTATATCTTCTTGCAATGTGGAATGGTGATATATACCACTACAAGTTTTTATAGTCTTCAGTCATTTCCAGTTCTTGTGTGAGATGTCAAGTTTGATGTCTCTTTCCGTGATTCTCTTAGATGTTTTTGAAATGCCCCCGAGTCTTACCTTGCCATTTATGACAAAATTGCAAGGAGAAACCAAGATGCAACCAGTACATTTCTATTCCACACATACCCATCCAGGTCTTCAAAGTCTGCGCCAATCACCATGTCACTCCATCCCTTGAGCTCCGGCCAATGAGCGGCTCGGACCGTGCATGGGTTTGGACAGCCATGGATGCCTCAGAAGGGGAGGTGGTCAATGAGCAGCTGGCCGTCCGCTTCAAGACTTCTGATGCGGCCAGAGACTTCAAACTTGCTATTGAGAAGGCCAAGGAAGACTTTGAGAAAAGCGAAAAGTCTGGAAAAGCTAATACTGCCACCAAAGGTTAGTTTACCCTCAGGAAATAAGGCAAGGGGCAGGGACTTCGTATAACATAGCATGTACTCTTTGGATGGTTTGTAACAGATGTGTTGTTTGCAAAGAGAAGGTTGTTTTAAATGGAAACACTATGTAGGTTTATAAAATTTGGACTGCAGTGAAAGCAAAAAGCACTTAGAAAGCTGTGAACAAATGATTATATATTATGTGATGATACTCATCATAGTCCCCCATGAGCATCTCAAAAGCAGACTCTTGAAATCTACATGGGATGTCAAACTGTGCTTTGACACATTGTATTTTGTATTTGATTGTGATTTATCGGTTTTGTAGGAGATGAGCCCAGTACGTCAGAGGTTCGGTCATGTGACCCAAAGTTGACAGGCGCCCTCACAGAGCTGATTAAAGCTTCCTCCTCCACGTCAGATGCAGCCGCGTCTCCCTCATCGTCTGCGGAGGCAGGAGCAAGTAAACCAGGTAAAATGATGTTGCAAAGAAGGAAATGATGTTGTTGAGCAATCCATGAGTAAAAGAGCAGCATCATGATGTTTTCAGTTAGGATTAGAAAGCACCGTTTATCCCCTGAAATCCATCCATGTTTCATCATGGTAGGGTGCTCCAAACCCATTGGCCCATGTTAAATGGAGCAACTTAATCTCTTGGGTGAGCAGAGTTATATGATTGGTACCAACCTATTAACCCTAACCCTACTTTCTTAATTGCTTTTGTAAAAGAGCTTTGATTATTAATATTTTGAATATTTTGGGGTAGATTATTAAATAGCTTAGATGCACTGTAAAACAGACTTTGCTTTGAGGTTGAGGTGAGGATTCAGGGTTGTAACATATTTTGGTGAGATTATGAGAAACCTCCTATGAAATATGAAAGAGCATGTAGTTTCAAGAGGGATTCAACGTTTATTTGATGAAAATTGGCCTTGAAATGGCTGAGATATCCAAAAAAGCGATCCTAATAAAATTGACAGGCCACGACTTTTATTAGATCTTTTTGTTTTTCCTTGTTTTTAGATTTTTCAGTCATTTCAAAACCGATGGTCATTAAGTACTTGGTAAACTTTTGATTCCCCTTAGAATTGTATGCTCTTTAACATTTCATAGAGTGGTTTCTAAATATCTCGCAAAACGTTACAAGCTGAATGTTCACCTCAACCAGTACTGTACAGTTCCTTTAGGAGAGTTACACTGAGACATTGGTTATGTTCTCCACATTGCTGAGTATTTTGTTGTGCAGGCTTTCTGCCTATAATTGAGATGTGGCATTGAATTGATAGGATGAGTTTCATTGTGTAGGACTGGTGCCATCTGCTGGTGTAGGGGAAGTCAATCCGGAGGAGGAGAGAGACATCCACTTCAACCCCATTGTTCAGCTTCCAGAGAAGGTTGACCTTGTTACTGGTGAAGAAGGGGAGGTCGCTGTCTTTTCGGCCCGTGGCAAACTCTACCGCTTCCACTCCGCCTCGCGTTCATGGAAGGAGCGCGGCGTCGGGGAAATCAAGGTTATGCACGCACCAGAACCTGATGCCTACCGCGTGGTGATGCGCCGTGACCAGGTGTACAAAGTCTGTGCCAACCACTACATCACCACGGCTATGACGCTGCACCCCATGTCGGGCAGCGACAGGGCGTGGGTGTGGCACGCCATGGATGCTGCTGATGGGGAGGCTGTCTCCGAGCAGCTGGCGATCCGCTTCAAGGAAGAGCACCACGGCTACTTCCTTCAAGGAGGCCTTCGAGCGGGCGCAGGAAGCGTTGAGGCAGAAGGCCGGTGATGCAGGGCAGGAAACGGTGACGACCTCCAAGGCTGAAGGAGCCTCAGCGAGTAAGGCAGGAGATGGTACCGTGGCAACTGGCTCCAGCCAAGGTGATTAATGTGAGGAAATGTCTGAGAGGAAACACAATGTTGCTCTCACCTTGTACCTCTTTATCCACCCTTAGAACAAACAAACAAACAAGCTAACCTGTAGCAACCTCCACATAGTACTAGACTGTCTCTTCATCTGTGTGTTTTGTTCAACTAAACGATTTAGTTTAGTGTAAATGCATGCTTCAAAGTGAAGCTAAGCTTGTCAAAATGGATCATCAAACTCTACTAACTATGCCTGCAGGGAGATGCTTCACCAGTCTGTCAAACAGATTGTAAAGACGTATTCAAATTGATATTTCAATCCCTATTAAACCAAAGAGAAGTGTATTGCCTGACTTTGCCCACTTATCATAAAGCTTACCTAAAATTCAGTTGCTTTTTATCCTAATCAAACAGAGATGGAAAGGTTTCAAGAAGCCGTTGTTGCATAGACCAGGGACTCTCAAATGTGAGGTCCTTGGTTCAAGTCTTGCTGGCACCAGTGACTGTGCCCTGTAAAGGCAAGGAACCTTATACTCATTGTCCAGACCTTCTATGGGACTCAAAGCTGTCATGCTCAGAAGGAATTAAGCACTTTCCTCATGGCCAAATCAAATACATCCTGAACAGACAATGGAGACATACAGCAACACAGTACACTTCTCATTCTCCTCCTGTTTTCATTGTGAATTATCATGTTGCTGTCTTCAGAAAAACTGTTTCATCCCATACAAGCTACTTTTGAATCAAATATCCAAAGATAAAACCAAGAGCATCCCTCCTGCCGTCCGTGTTTCTTGTTGGTCTTTGTTTAGATCTAACAATTAAAGTAGGATTTTAGGTGCTCAACATTCCTCGACCCTGTGATCTGTTCAAGCTAAAAGATATCATCTTCTAGTTAATGAATTCCCTGCCATCTTTTTTCCATGGTGCAGTAGCAGAAAGAGAACTAATTTCTGCCCCATTTCGGCAGAATAAACAATAGTTGAAGTAGACCGCATGAGTGCTGCTGATTCTGTGTGGATCACAAAATTTTCATTAGAATCATCTGGCTGTGCTTATCCATTGATAATTCTTTTTGTGTGTGTAAAAGTTTGTTTCGTGAAGTCTTGTATGGAATTTCTTGAATTTAGGAATATAATTGGAATGAACATTCCAATATATCAGCAGATTCTGAGGATATCACTTAAAATAGTATGATTACATCTTGGAAAAAAAAATCATGGGTATAATCACTCCTTGTTATTTGTAGTATGTGAGTAGAGAAAATGCAATATATATTCTCTGTTCAAGTGCGATTTTCTTCTGTCTCCCTCTACCAATTAAATTTGTTAAGATCGCAACTGCTGATTTCTTTTTTCCGACATGTTAATTTACAGATCAGTAGTTGGGATCTTAACAAAATTAATTGGTAGAGGGAGATAGAGTGAAGAAACTCGCACTTGAACCTTCACCCCTCTGAATAATATCTTCCTTTCATATATTCTCTGTTCCTCATTAATTGTGAATTGAGTTTGCTTTTGTAATATCTAATGCCTATAAGCTTCAAATTTTTGGAGAACAGCAAATAATTTGACAAGAAGAGAATGTTTTAATACCATTTGTAACTTGTTATTGTTAAAATATGAAAGGGTTGCAGATATTTCAGTGGCTGTAGTGATTAATAGAGAGGCCCTTAACTAAGTCATAGATAGCTACATTGTGTTGCAAATTTAGATTGAGCTTTGCTGTCAAAAAATTGCCTTCAGAATCTTGAATTCTTGACACGTTTTCAAGTTTATATTTCTTTCTGTCTATGTCCAGCTAGTATTGTAGAATTCCTGTTCAATTTGGGGAACACAAATCTACTAGTTTCAGTAGAGACCTGGCTTGCAATTGGTGAAGATTGTTAGTTTGCACAAATTCCCACATCAGTTAAGATTATGAACTAGTAAATCAAAATAAAACTTTGATATCTCAGTATGTGATCACATAAAGCTCCATTATAAATGCAAGTATGATGGACTGATGACAAACACTTTGCTGATAGTGGCATTCAAGGGAACTTGTTTAGTTTAAACACAAATATCACATAGATGATGAACGTGTTTAAAGTATACATGTACACTTGCATAGTGACAACTTGTCTTATGTACCAGTAAAAAAAAACCACTGGTTAAATCTGTCTGCAATGGTTCTGGTTAAAACAAACTTCCTGTCCCTGTGTAAATAAAGACATAACTTTGTCTTATCATAGCATTGCTGTCTATTTGACACGATGACTGCATGGGCTTCTGTTTAGTGTTTTGTAGTATACTTCACTATACAATGTCTCATTGTGCTTTATGTTTTTGTAGTACACTTCAGCATACAATATCTCATTGTGCTTTGTGTTTGTGTAGTGTACGTCATCATACAATGTCTCATTGTGCTTTATATTTTTTACAGTGTAGTACACTTCATACAATTTCTCATTGTGCTCTGTGTTTGTGTAGTGTAACTCACCATACAATGTCTCATTGTGCTTTATGTTTTTGTAGTACACTTCACCATACAATTTCTCATTGTGCTCCGTGTTTGTGTAGTGTACCTCACCATACAAAGTCTCATTCTGCCTAGTGTTATTAATTTTCTAGTTGTGCTTCGTCAAGATCTCTTTGAATGCACGTGGCACCTTCCATTGATGTCTCTTGTGTCACAATTCACGCTCAATCCTGCCATGATGCAGTTATTGCTCTACCTGTGGCAGACGGTTTGAGGAAGTCAGAGCAATAATGATTTGTTTCTAATAATGACACTTTAGGACCCCATTTCATGAAAAATTGTTATGAGATGACAACTCTTACTGTAATGTCAAGTGTCATGGTAATGACAGGAATCCTGCTTCCTGATTTGCTGTTAATATGGGAAGTTGCTACGTGTATTTTATCAAGAGTTATTATCCTTGCATCTTTTATGAAATGGGACCCAGGTCAGAGACATCCATCAATACCTAGTTTGGTTCTTGATGGATGCAGGGGCTAGAGATACAGCACTCTCATTACAGTAATTGATATACAAACTGTAATTATAGTTACCAGTTGTCAACGCAGCAAAGGATTGTGCAAAAATTGTCCTTTTGTGGAGTTGGTAGGAGTTTTTTTTTCTAAGATGAAAATGGTTATGTTATATGTTTATCCCTGGCGCATCTGTCATTTAGCAAAGAAACACCTGTCCTTGCTAGGTGGTGCCCTTCTACAGTGTTTTGGCCTAGAAGGAGAGGATGGGACTAACCCCCAATGAAAAAGGAGATAGTGCCCATATTTGTGTATTTAGTTGGGGGAGGGAGGAGAGTGAGGGTGAGGCTCTAAATTGGTCATTGGGTCATTGGAGGACCAGAGGCTTGATTATAGCTTATAGATCTATATCATTCTCTTCACCATTTGTCTGCTACATCCTCAATTCAGTTTTGTACATCTTTTTCTTTCTGCTTGTCTTCCCTGCTGAGCTATACCCTATGAAAACATTTAAGGTATGGTGGAGGGATGCATGCTTACTTGTGTATCTGTCATTTTTTAGAACATGCTCAACCCGACGATGAAGACTATGAAGAAGGAGAAGAAGAGGAAGATGAGGCGGAAGATGTCGAGGATGATGATGACGATGAGTATTATGAGGATGAGGAGGATTGTGATGATGAGGAAGATGATGAGTATGCATACGAAGATGACGAAGAGGACAATGATGATGATGATGATGACAATGACGATGCTGACAACGACGAAAAAGAGAAACCCGGTCCATCCATGCTGCACCTTTTCCGCGATAAATTTGTGGATTGGGGTAGTAAGGGAGATTCGGGATCATCAACCCCAACTTCAGGGACATCATCATCGTCAAACACCACAAGCAGCAGCTAGGAGTGTGAATATTTGATAGAACTGTGAGAAACTGCAAACTGATATATCATCTATGTGCCTACTACATACTGCATTGTTAGATTAAAAGTTTTCTGAAAGTGATAATCTTAGAGTAATCTTTTATCCACTGCCAGTGGTTGTCATGGCAATGTTATATCAATAACTTTCAAGGAAAGCAGCTTGGAGATGGAATGTTGAAGTAAGTCCAGAGGAACTACTAAGCACTGTAAGAACTGTAGAGTAAAAATCAATTTTGACAGCAAAATGGCTCTCTCTCTCTCTTATTTTCTTTAGATCTCTCATTCTATCACACACTTTCTTGTTGCTTAATCGTTATTTTTTTTTCTGTGTTCACAGTGTGAGAAATGCGTGCTCTTTGAGGACTTATTTGGATATTAGAACCAGCCCATCAAAATTTCTGTGCCTGCATCAAACCATTACAGTGCAAGAAAGGCATCCCCTTCAATAAACTTTATACATTCTATTGCAGCTAGATCAGCAATGTACACGTAGTTTGATTTTAATTTTGATACATATACAGTATCTAGGGTCCAAAGAAGCAAAATATTTGGAAATCGATGATGATTTGGTGTGCTTCATGTCTGAACTTAACAAATGACCTGAAATGGAGGCCAGACAAAATTTTTGATTACTTACTGAAGGGATGAAAAACTTTAACAGAATCTGTAAAAAGATGTAAAAAGTGAGGTTTCTGTACACATGGAAAATTGTCAATGCTTCATGTCACCTGTAATTTATCACTAGAGGTCCCATCCAAATTGAGAAGGTAGTCATTCCAACAGGATTTAGAGTTGATAGTAAGATGTCATGTAGGAGTTATCCATGGGGATCGACTGACTTGCAAGTGATGTCTACAGGTACTAATTCTCAATTCTGTCTAAGGATGTTATTGTCACCCTTATCCTTTTTCCGGGTTCTGAATATTATGCGCAGGTGTTCACATCTTCTTTGTCATGTGTTTATGATTCACTTATTTAAACTATGTACCCTCATAAGTGCAGCCGTCTATAAGGAGATAATTCATTTGAAATCTAAAATTTGATATTTGTTCAAAACCAAACCATTGATACTTGACCTACCATCTCTCCAAATTTCAAAGTATAATTCTACCTATGGTTTGAAATTTGAAAATCCTTGGATTTTATATAGTGAATGTTATCTTCTTCTTTTTTTTTTAAAGATCAACTTATTGCGTATACATGTCTCTCCCCTATGTTTGACTCTGATTCAATCTTCTGCAAAGTGAATCAGACGATGAGCTTTCTTTACCATTGTTGCGTTAAGTTTCTAACAGTTAAAATGGAAAACTAACCACTGGGAAGTGTAGAATCTGAAGAAGTGTAAAATACCAAAATTGAAAAATCAATATCTGGCAACTTTATCAGGCTTTGGCAGTGACAAATGACCCATGGATTACTGTATACTCTTGCATGTAGCTTCATGCATTGAAGCAAACTTTCTCTAGCATGTTTGAGGGACTCTTTATCATTTATATGTTGTTTTACTCCCCGTCTGATGGGAACATCGAACTTGACCATGTGAAGGCAAATTTTCCAGAGGAAGAATGTGATCAAGGACTGTGTAGTGTATCAAGCATGGTTTTAAATGGATACCATGATTGGCAAAGTATCATGTCGAGCTTGTCTTGGTATAAACTTTCCAAATTGCGCTGAATGTCTCATAAGGTTGGAATGAAGAGCTGAGTACATTGACAGATAATTACTCCAATGTGAAGTGAAACTACAACATACAATCTACTTTGAATAAAAACACAGACCTAGTTATTTGTACATGTATATGATGCAAGTCAATTAATGATAACATAACAATGTGTGTAATATGCATATATGAGTCCTTTAGATGAAAAAATATAAATGAAATTCATACGAAATGAGGAAAGTATAATTGTTGATCCATCCAAGATGGCATTGATTGAGAATTGGAGAGTCACTCAGTCAGTATATTCATAGATGATGATGATTATTTTGTTATTATCATCATTGTTAATATTATTATTATCATTATTTAGTAACTGACTGCTGTTTGTAGTCGCGATAATGAGTATCAATCTATTCGTGAAGAAAGTTGAGTCTGTCTGCACTCATTGCAGTGTGTATACATTGAAATCATTGTATTGTCAAGTCTGTCCAGAGAGAATGAATGCTAAATAAAGATTGGCATGTTTTGTTTAAAGTGATAAAGAGCTTGATTGTTATCATCCTTTTAGAATTTACATGTAAGTCAAGCTTCTGTTAAAGGGATCCTATAGTTTTGGTTGAGAAATAACCTCTGGTTTCTAACACATTTTAGTGAGATGATGAGAAACCTCATGTGAAATAAGAAAAAACATGTAATTCCAAGAGGAATTCAATGTTTATTTGAATTTGAATTTTATTTATTCAGCATAAAAACAACAGAGAAAGACAATGATGAGCAGTCATGACAGACACAGAGAAAAAAAACATAACTTTGGAATACATAAAGCTGAAGGGAAGTAGCCAACGAGGAATTAAGTTTCCTTAAAATCTGGCCGACCCAGAAAATCCATTTTAAAAAATGCATTGGTGGTAAATTTTTCATATTTATTAAAAAAAAAAAAAAATGAGATGAACAGATATACCGTTGCAAGACAAAACATAAAGCAATACAGCATGATATACAATACACTACATTTACATTACAAAGACAATACGAATAAAGTGAGTTACGATCATTAGATAGAATACATGTATTGCCAGCCAAGCATGTCAAAAACTTAGGAATTATAATTTTGTATAAAATTCTCCTTAAGTTTACGTTTGAATACATTAAAAGAGGTAACTTTACGAATATCATCTGGTATTGAGTTCCATATAAGCGGACCTTGATAAAACACAGATTTCTGAAATAGTGATGTTCTTACTTTTGGGATATGAAAATTCTTAGCGTTTCTGGTATAATATAAATGAATATTGCAATTTAAGGTGAAATAATGCATCAGAGAATCGGGTAAAAGCTTTCTATGCCATAGAAACATAAGATTACCTAAAATATATTTATATCTGTCATACAACTTTAAAATCTTTTGGGAATTAAAAATTGGTGAAGTGTGAGCTAAATAAGTTGAATGGTTTATAACCCTTATTGCACGTTTTTGTAGTTTAAAAAGTCTGTCTATGTATATATTTGCAGCACTTCCCCAAACAGAAAGACCATATTCAAAAAAAGGCGCAATAATTGCATTATATATCATTTTAAGAACAACAGTGGGTAAAAAGTTAAGTCGAAAAAGTATCCCAATATTTTTTGAAATTTTGTTGCATATAATATTTATGTGATCTTTCCAAGTCAATTTATTATCAATAGTGATTCCTAAAAATTGCAAAGACACTTCATGCTTAATTTCAGATCCTGCTGAATATATACTAATATCCTTGACATCAACATTTCTATTGGTGAATATCATAAAATGTGTTTTACTTGTATTTACTGATAATTTATTCATAGATAACCATTCAGAAATTATACTTAGCTCATTATTGACTATGATTTGTAATGTTTGGGGATCATTATGAGATATAAAAATACTGGTGTCATCAGCAAACAATATATATCTAAAAACCTCAGACGTATTACATAAGTCATTCATATATAAAAGAAACAAAAGAGGTCCCAAGATTGACCCTTGGGGTACTCCACACTTCAATTCTTTAGATTTAGATTGAAAACCATCCACAACAACATATTGCACTCTGTCGGATAAATAACTGCGGAACAAATCTAAAACAACTCCTCTTATGCCATACAAATACATCTTACTAAGTAAAATATCATGATCAAGACTATCAAAAGCCTTACTCAAATCCAAAAATATGCCGATTAAAATTTCCTCATTTTCTATTGCACACATCACATTTTGAATAAAATTGATTAAAGCATGAGAAGTGGAGTGCCTCTCCCTAAAACCATATTGGTTTGAAGTGAATATATTGCACTCTTTGATAAAGGATAATAAACGAACATAAATGCATTTCTCAAAAATCTTGGAAAAAAGAGATAAAACAGATATCGGGCGGTAGTTACTTAAAATCTCTTGAGATCCTTTTTTAAAAACAGGTATTACACGTGCTATTTTCAGTTTATCTGGGAAGACACCAGCATCTAAACACTTATTGAATATTGCACACAGAGGTTCACATAAATAATCAATAACTCTTTTCAAAACACAAATTGCAATTCCATCTGAACCTGGGCTTGTATCATTCTTAAAATTCTTCACAATGTCAACAATTTCATCAGGAGATATTGGTTTAAAAAATGCAGATTTCTCATTTTTGATAATATAATTTACATTAGGTGACTTCTTATCATCATCGAACTTACGTTTCAAATCATAACCAACATTAGCAAAATACTCATTAAAAACATCAGGAATTATATTCTTATCTGAAATCAATTCATTATCAACAATAATCTTATCAACACAGGATTTCTTTTTATGTTTTCCCAAAGCCCTATTAATAACTTTCCACGTTTTACTACTGTCACCATGTGCAGCCTGAAATTGAATCTTATAATACAGTTTTTTTTGCCTGCTTAATTTTATTAACAACTTTGTTTCTAATTTTCTTATACACCCTTTTTCTATAATCAGTTGGATTCTTTAAATATAACTTATACAAACGGTTTTTCTTTTTTATAATCTTTCGAATTTCATCATTAAACCAAGGTGCACTTTTATTACTTTTGCTTTCCTTTAAATCAATGCGTTTTAAAGGAAAATATACATCATAATAATCTAAAAATACATTTATGAATTCATTATAACAATCATTGGCATTAGGAATTGTGATATTCCATTGGAAACTATTCAGATGCTGCGCGAATCTAATTATATTCATCTCACTGATTTCACGTTTATGAAAACATTTTTCTTTAAAAACAATAGAAATCTTATTACAAATACAATATATGGGAAAATGATCGCTTACATCACATAAAAAAAGCCCCGATGAAGATACATTCACACTATCCTCATTTGTAAATATATTGTCAATTAACGAAACCGAGTCTGGAGTAATCCTTGTAGGATATTTGATAAGAGGAAACATATTATGAATGTAGTACATGTATGATTTACTTACTATAGACCTCAGATACATTGGAATATTCTTTGCAAGTGTCATTTTTTCTTCTTCAAAACACTTTTTTTTTTGTCGTAATAATGTGATAGCTCGATTTTAAAGAATGAAGTTGTATCATTAAAGAGCAGTCTGAACTGCATAACAATGTTCAACATGGAGGATGAAACACTGATGCATACCAAAGTCTCCACAATTATGTGGTCACTATTAAGAACTGTACAACCAAAATCCCCAATACACAGTAAATTCGGTGTACTACTAACACTGATGGAGAAATTGAGCACATTAAGACCGGTCACTCACACAGACACAGACACACAGACACACAGACACACAGACACACAACTGAGGAATTCCTGCCTATGAAACTTAACCCTATTATAACTGGGCTATTGGAGACCAAGTTTTTACTGGGGGGGGGGGGGGGGGGGGGTGGGTCAATTTATTTGACGCCCCCCCCCCCCCCCCTTCAGATCTCGGCCGCCGATCGCGCGATCGCCGCAAAATTTTGCCTGCATTTATCCGGATGTCAACTACAAGATTATATGGTCATTCAAAAAAAAAAATATATATATTTTTTAATAAATTAATTATGCTAATTTACGCATGAAATCATATTTTAACCTATAACTCCATTAAAAAGATTAAACGATTGCTAAATTTTTGTGTCAGAGTTCCTCAAGACACATCAAACAATTTTCTTGTAAAAAATAGCGCAGTCAAAATCAGTTTCTTTTGTTTTTTATTGTTTTGTTAATTATTTATGCATTTTAGTGTTTTTTCGACCATTTGTTTTCTATTTTTTTTGCCAGAATTTAATGCAGGTACTTTTTCAAGCTTATCTACAGTAGAATTGATTAATTTCAATTGTTAAAAGTTGAAATAATCTAATTTATATCAATTAATAAAAAAACCCACAATTTGCACTGGATTTGCACACGAAATCATGAATTTGAGCTGTTTTCGGGTTGACATGCATGTGCAAAACATTGCGTAACTTTAGAACAGTTTGCCCGGACGACGCAAATTTGGTCTCAAAATATGCGGGAGACTTCAATGAAAAAAGTAATGAAACGACGCGGCAAAATCTTTGCGCGTTGCGGAATCGTGGCGCGAAATGTCGAAGGGGGGGGGGGTTCAATTTGACCCCCCTCCACCCAGTTGAAATAGGGTTAATGGAGGGAGCAGGTGAATTGATTAAATGCTTCGTTAATAGGCTGTAGGAAAAGAAACATCCATAAATTGCAAAACATTATCGAAACGGTCTATTATATCCCCATTCCACAGATATTTTTTTTTCTCATTGGTCACTCATCGGAAGCAAAGGTTGCTTCTTCTGGTCACCCCCCGAAGTGTATCGGATCGCAATCTGATAAATCCGACATGGTTGGTCGACTATCAGGTCAGAGTCAGACATGTCGCGCGTGATCCTCATTGGACGATCTTGCCTCATCGGATCACCGCCCGACATGTCTGACACTGATCTGATAGTCGCCTAACAAGTCGGATTCATCGGACTGCGGTCCGATACACTTCTGTGGGTGGCTGGAAGCGATACTGAATAAATTTAGCTTCCAATGTGTGACGGTTGAGAGAAAACCTGTGTGGAATGGGGGTATAAGGCAACATTTATTCATTTAGGCCATGGGCTAGTGGGGGTCAACGTGCACCCCCTCTGCACCTAACATTCATTGTTGTTGCCATGTAGCCCTTGGTCTGGAGAGTCAGAAAAGTGATGTTAACAAAAAAAAAGTTGGGTCCCAAGACCCGCCCCGTGACGTTTTGTGACGTCACTTCCGGAACGACCTTTTCGCGAAATCGGGGGAATAGCATTTGGGTATTATCCTAATAAAGTGGTCCCCATGCCTTTATTTTTCATTGATAACCAAAGATTTTGGTATTTCTAGATTCCTCAGAAGATGGAAAATATGATGCAAAGCAAAGTTTGGCAATATAGGCCCTCAGTTTGTCGTCATCGACAACGAAATGGGCAACGATGTCGACAAAATTCAACAAAATTTTACAAAATTTGGGCAATTTTTCAAATTTCACCCTTTAAGTTTGTATATTTTTGTGAAAAATTTGTTAAATGACTTGAAATTTGGTCTGGATATTAAATGAATATCCCTTTTTACGAAAACAAAAGATTTTGGCCTAATTGTAATCCGATCTTCTTCTGTAGACATTCAAGTGCGCATGCGCGGTGTCTGGAAATCAGCCTCCGAAATGCCTTTTTTTAATGTCCAGTATCAAAAGTGAGTTACAACGAATCTTTTATCATGTAAATTCACAACTTTAGTCAAAATTTGCAATCAGCAATCACCTGATTGAATAAAAGTTGCCTTAAAATGAGAAATCAAAGGTGAACATGGTTCTTTTTGATGATGACGTTGGTCACGACATCGAAGATGAAGACGACGTGAAAGACTAGAATTACGACATAGCAGAGATTATTTTAGATATCTTTCAGTCTCTTTTAAAATTTTGTAAAATATTACAAGCCATGTTTGTAATTGGGTCAGTCAAATATGTACATTTTCTTGCTGGTAATGACTTTATTAACGTCAATATCTGATTGTTTGTTTATTCCGTTGATTTCATTTGATTAATACGCAGTATGACGTAAACTATTTTGAATGTTTTACTATTTTCTTTCGAAAATTTGGCAATAGGGACTTGCAGGTCATCAACAACAAAATGGGCATTAGTGAGGTCGACAAACTAAGTCAGCACAAGTTCTTATGCTAATTTAGATATTCATTACTTTGTGGTTAATTCACTATATTAATTGGAATTTAGTCTGGATGTTAAAGGATAAGTCCAGCTTCGTGTACATGTAGGTGAAGTAAATGCGGCAATTAGTAGAATTCCACATCAGTAAAAGTTTGGGGAAAGCGGACAATCCATTCAAAAGTTTTAAATTTTTTAAGTATCTGTACTGTCACTGCTGGATGAGAAGACTACTATTGTGTGTGATGTCACATGCGTAGAACGATATATACAATGTAAGGAAAATATAAAGAGAATTCTACAAAATCTTTTTTTTTTGTCGCAAAACGTGCATATTTCTTCGACATGTCAGTGACTTATATTAAGGATATTATTCTTCCTGCCTTCTGACAGAGACAAGTCGAGTGTTCTTTATTTTGTAAGAAAAGTGAAAATATGTTGAATTTTCTTTATATTGTTTTCTTTATATCATTCTACACATGACAGTGACATCACAAGCTGTATTAGTCTTCTCATCCAGCAGTGAGCGAGCAGAAACTTCAAAAATTCATAACTTTTGAACGAATTGTCCGATTTTCCTCAAACTCTCACTGATGTGTTCTACTAGTATTGCTGTATTCACTCAATCCACATGTCACATGTCTGTGAAGTTGAACTTGTCCTTTAAATGAATAGCCATCTTTGATTAAAAAGGAACCGATGAGCCATTATTTCAATCCTGGCCTCTTCTGTGGACGTTCAAGAGGGCAGGAGGAGTGCGAAATAAGAACCAACAAAATGTCCCTTTTGGTGACTAGTAAATTGATATATTAACTCGTATATTTCAAGTAAAATCGGAACTTAAATCATTTTGCTTAAATCATCAAACACCTGCTGAAATACATTGACTTCAGTGATGATGGCAAAGACAGTGGCGTCGATGACAAAATTCACATTGGAGTTTCGTCTAAATACCAAATTCAACTGAATTTAGCAATTAGTTTAAGACGAACCTTAAAGATTAACACCATTAGCTACGAGGAAAAGAAGATTTTGATTACATCTGCATTTTGCCTTCTCAACAAACTCGAATCCTTTAAAGAGAATTTAGTATGTGTTTTTTTTAATAATCCTTAAGTCTTTTAAGATGTTTAGTGTGCATGCAAGGTGTGTGAAACAAGACACCGTGAGTTCTTTTCTGCTGTCTAGCAATCAGCTTTTCATCAAAGATCAGAAACTTCGAGTATTATTATTTGTATTAAAGAAAATATAAAAGAAACTAACTAAGAGAAATTTGGCTTAAAATGAGAAATTAAGAGGCAACTATTCAGTTCTCTTGTCACCATTTCTGATGATCATAATGACAACATAATTCTATCATAATTTACCACGACAAATCATTTAATGTGACTATAGAGGCATGTTTATGATAAGCAATTCCCCAATTCATGGGACATTATCTGACATGGTTATTAGACAATGATAGTTCAGTCATAGATCATATGAGGCATATAATACATTCATTCTTTGATAAAAGTTGGTTGCTGTTAGATACTCAAATTCCCACAGCTTTTTTTCAAGAGTATTCTTTTGTTTAGTCAGGTTTCGTAACATATGCTTTGAAAATATTATTAGCATTCATACTTAGTCAATACTAACCGATTATATTTGTGATACCTCTTTTTAAAATTTTAATTCAATCTGAAAGTATAAAGAAACTTTTTAAATGTAACATTGTTCACAGTAGAATTATTGGTTATATGATGTTTCATAAAAGTTATTTGCTAATTATTATGTATTTTTTCCAGCATTACTTACTTCCGATGAAATTATTGAGAGTCCAACATCGAAATGCTTCATTAATGATTACCACTGGCTTAATACCGATATGTTTGAAATTGATGGAGTCATCTACCAGCTCTTAAGTTAATTATCCTTTCAAAGTCTGACACTCGTTTGCCCATGAACACTGTTACAATTAAATTCCAATGTCACTATCATTGTAACTATTCTATTGGTTGAATGAATTCATTTTCACTACTTTCACTATCACTATCAGTATCGGGCTCCGATTCATAAGTCATGGTGCCTAACGAGATGTCCCCAAGCTGATGCGGAATCATCTCCCCATCCTTTCAGTGTCTGATATTCATTTGCGCATGAGTTCTGAGCCAAATCAAATTGCAATGTCCATAATGGTCATTTTCTGAGTGCGGTATATGTTGAATTAAACCATTTTTACTCATGTCACTGTTGCCATCAGTATCGGCTCCGATTCATCAGCCACAGTGACTTCCAGGATGCATGTCCACAAGCTGACGCGGCAGCACCTCCCTTGAGGTCCGCAGAGGTCGCATTAGATCTTCATCCTTTGTCCATCCATGTTCTTCGTTTGGGTTTAGCAGGGCGGTATCATAGCCAGATCAAAGTTTTTTTTTTTTGCCTCTGTGACTTGGACTGTAAAGAGTATGGAGGGCATTCACCTTCCTAATTCTTCTGTTACCATACAAGGCACAGGTAAATCGTTCCAGTTCATCCTCATCTCAGCTATAACATTTCAAGATTCACCAAGCTTTGGAAATGCAGCATGAAATGACTCATCAGCCTCGACATTGTTTTTACCTTCCCCTTTATACCTAAAAGGCACTAGTGGTATTGCAGCCAGTAAATGCGTGGAGTCCTAGAAATGATGTACATACAAGGGCTGAATCATGAAATAGGACAGCTGAGGTGATGGATGAACTGAACATATTTTGCTGTGCTTTGCACGGTAACAGAAGAATTTAGAGGTGAATGCTCTGCGATTCTTGACAATACAGTCTAAGTGCGGTAAAATGATTTATGTCACAAAGGCAAAAACTTTTAATCTGGCTTCTCAGAGACGTCTATGAACAGCACGTCCTAAGTAGCAATTATCAAACTAAGAATATGGAAGCTACCAACGGACCAAAATGAAGATCATTGATACACGAAGGATGAAGATCTGATGCGACCTCTGTTGACTTCACCTCAGGGGAGGTGATGCCACATCAGCTTGTGGACGTCCTGAAAGGCACCATGGCTGATGTGTCAAAGCCCGATACTGGCATAGAAGTAGTGACAGGAGCAAAAAATGAATTCATTAAACCTATACACTCAGAAAATGACAATGATGGTGACATTGGAATTCGATCCAGAGCTCAAAAGAATTTCAGACTTTGAAAGGATGGCAAAGTGATTCGTTGTCATCCCACGAATTTTTATCAAACATGGTTATTTATCTAAAATCCAGACTAGATTTAAAGGGATCGTTTAGTTTTGGTTGAGACCTAATTTCAGGTTTCTAACATTTTTTGGTGAGATAATGAGAAACCTCTTATGAAATATGACAGAGCATGCATGCAATTCTATGAGGAATTGAACGTTTATTTGGTGAAAATTGGTTTTTAAATGGCTGAGATATCCAAAAAAAAAAAGAGCGATTCTAATAAAGTGTGGGACCCACACTTTATTACAATCGCTTTGTTTTACTTTGTTTTGGGATGTTTCAGTCATTCCAAACCCAATTTTCATCAAATAAACTTTGAATTCCTTTAAAATGGTACGCTCTGTACTATATCATAAGTGTTTTCTTGGTATCTCGCAAAAAGTTTAAAGCGCAATTCTCATCTCCGCCAATACTGTACTATCCCTTTAATTTCATTTAATGATTTAACCACAAATAATGGATATTTAGATGTTTTAGCGTGAGAACTTGTAAAAAACTGCGTGGACTTTTAAGTTTGTCAGTCTCATGTATGCCCACTTCATTGTCGATGACCTGCAAGTCCATATTCCCAAATTTTCGAAATAAAATGAAAAATAAAATAATCAGATAATTAGATCATGATGTTAATATAATCATTACCATCGAGAAAATGTACATCGTAATTGAATCGTGACTCGAACTCGGGTCCTCCGATCGGGAGTCGAAAGTTTTACCCGCTATGCCACAGAACCGCCAAGAACCCACAAGGTAGCATTCCCAATTTAAAAAAAAAACCCAAACATTAAAGCAATTTAGGTCCCTAAAAGTCCATTGTCTCTTTTATGCATCATGTATAATGTTATTTCGGTGACAAGTTCAATGTAGATGCAATTTCTGAAGAAAATAGAGGAAAAATCATGTCAAAATATTATCCATGCCTGATACAGTACGTATTTAGAATTGTGCCAGTGAGTGCAACGTAGTTGAGATAAGTGTTTTAATTTGGAAACTAGTTATAAGCCTTTATCTAAAGGGGAAATCCAGTCCAAATATAAGTTAGTCCGATAAGAAAAAAGTAAAATATTACGAGTTCAATGGTAAAATTGTGATCGAAATCGCATGAAAAATAAGGAAGTTATGACATTTTGAAGTTTCGCTATTTTTTGAGGAAATAGTTCTTGAACGGTCAATATGAATATCTAATGCAAATGACAACGTGAGCATGTGATCCCCTCACATCTTGCCATATAGTTTGTACATAAAATTTTGACATTTCCAGTTTTTCATTTAAACGCTATAGTGCTCGAGGCTCAAATCCTGATATATCTAACATCACCATAACCAAGTTATGCAACCAGGAATAACATCATTTGTCAGACTTCAATGACTGAAACATTGAATTTTCTTAATTTTGTGTACACGATCAATGGAAAATTGTGAGGTTATGACATGGTCAGGTCACTCATTTGCATATTCTTATCCACTGTACGAGAAATGTTTTGCAGAAATTAGCAAAAAAAATAGTAGTAACTTCCTTATTTTTCATCAGATTACAGTCATATTCTTACCGTTGAACTCGTAAGATTTTACTCTTTTTTATCAGACTAACTTATCTCTAGACTGGATTTCCCCTTTAAGCAGGATTTGAGTTTATTGCAAAGAAATAAAATGCCAGTAGAACTGAAAATTCATTATCTTGATTTCCTTTACTGTAAATTTATCGCTAAAATCAATCAAGTGAAATGGAGATTTGTAAACGAATCCCTGCTATGTCGTATTTCTAGTCTATGACGTCGTCTTCATCTTTGATGTTGTGACCAACGTCATCGTCAAAAAGAACCATGGTCACCTTTGATTTCTCATTTTAAGGCAACTTTTATTCAATCAGGTGATTGCTGATTGCAAACTATGATTAAATTTGTAAATTTACATAATAAAGAGATGCGTTGTAACTCATTTTTGATACCTGACATCAAAAACGGCATTTGGGAGGCTTATTTCCAGACACCGCGCATGCGCACTTAAATGTCTACAGAAGAAGATCGGATTACAATTAGGCCAAAATCTTTTGTTTTCGTAAAAAGGGATATTCATTTAATATCCAGACCAAATTTCAAGTCATTTAACAAATTTTTCACAAAAATATACAAACTTAAAGGGTGAAATTTGAAAAATTGCCCAAATTTTGTAAAATTTTGTTGAATTTTGTCGACATCGTTGCCCATTTCGTTGTCGATGACGACAAACGGAGGGCCTATATTGCCAAACTTTGCTTTGCATCATATTTTCCATCTTCTGAGGAATCTAGAAATACCAAAATCTTTGGTTATCAATGAAAAATAAAGGCATGGGGACCACTTTATTAGGATAATACCCAAATGCTATTCCCCCGATTTCGCGAAAAGGTCGTTCCGGAAGTGACGTCACAAAACGTCACGGGACGGGTCTTGGGACCCAACTTTTTTTTGTTAACATCACTTTTCTGACTCTCCAGACCAAGGGCTACATGGCAACAACAATGAATGTTAGGTGCAGAGGGGGTGCACGTTGACCCCCCACTAGCCCATGGCCTAATTGTAGATGCGTATTTATAAATTCGCATAAACATGGAAGATATACAATGTAGGCCTAGTACTGATTTCCATAATTTATATATTTCCATTTTATTGTTCTTTTCTCGTGTACATTGCCACTCTTTGTTGAAAAGGAAATAAACGAAATGAAAAAAAAAAACACGAAACGAAGCTAGATGGCAAAAAACAACAGACATGTTCCCAACTCTGTTGATCTGTCGCACATTATGATTGTCTTTAAGTGATTCGTGTGATCGCACTTCCTATTCTTTTCCCCTCGTTCTTGTGCTGTGTGTCCAGGTCGAAAGGGCAGACATGTTCTACAACGTGGACGTCCTTATCACAGTAGAAACTTTTGCTATACTCCTATAGATAATCTTGACGAGGTGATAATGCCACATACGAATTTGAATGCATTTTTGCAATATTCATTTAAAATAGCTTAAATGTTACGTGTGACAGGATACAGCGCTCATCCGATGATTTCGAGAACCGTTCAAACGGGATCATTATAAAAGAATTGGATGGCACTCCATTAGCTGTATTACTGACATTGATCTCGGGTTATTTTTCTTCAATGTACAATAGGTATCATGTCAGAGATGGTAGGACACCATAGAAACATTTTGGAATTTTTCAATGGAGATGCTGCAACAACATGAGCATATTACATGTGCTAACGTCATCATCTCGCAACTTCCCATCGGTTTGTTCACAAAAATACCGTGAAGATCGGAGTAGCAACAAGCTATATTAATCCAAGAATATCCTAATTGTTAGGTAGTCACAAAATAATGAAATGCTTTATAAACTTGACAGAATTACTGTACCTCTGCCCAGTTTTAAAATTCTTTCAAACAGACGGGTAATCCAAGCAAATGTAATCATAGAAATTCAATTTTCCTGACCGTAACTGCTATCAATCTTTAACGAATCGAATATCAAGGACTAAATAACACAGGTTCATGACATTCCGGTTTGTATGGCTTCATGCTGCTATTGTTATTGTGCTTAAAACTCACATTCAAGTCCATTTCCGGCTGACGAGGACACAGGTAATCTGCTTCCCGAAGTACAAAGTTCAGCATAAATGTTTCTTCCTCTCGGTGCGTACGTGATGAGAAAAGGTGAGTGTACCGTCTGTGTGCGACTGGGTGTATTTGGGTGTCTTACTACAGTGTACTAGCTGGGATGGGGAAAAAAGTAGCTATGTGGCCAGAAAACGCCAGAATACGATACAAGATCGCACAGTTTCTCATTCCATTTTTTTTAATTCAAAACATCATAAATTAAGTAGAAATCTTTAATGCTATCTCATTTTTTTCGTATTGCTACTAAACTAATTCCCCTTAGTCTCAAAACGTCTTGATTCTATACATATTTATATAACGGAGAGTTCCTAATTATTCGTTTGAACACACGACTCAAGACGTGCATGTTTTATATACGCGGGTATATTCATTTACAACTACACAAAATGAGTTTCCCCTCATTGATGAAAAAAATCTTTCGCTTGAACTCGATTATCTACACTCGCCGCCAGAGACTACAACTTCGTAACCCCCCTCCCCCAACAGAAAAACTTTAGCCCAGCAGTCTATCACATGATTATTACTGATCCAACATTTTGAACGCGATACCCGATCACGTAAAACAGAATAAGAAATGCCAAAAGTATAAACCTGTACATCACCCATTGATATCAAAAAATATTATTGTTGTAAACTGTAGGACCTTTTGCCAGAGACTCAACTCTCACGCTTTTGGCTGGAGATCTCTCGCTTTCAGACCACTTTCAATATTCCTTACTTCTGTTTGAGTTTGATTTTTCCCGCTCTAGCTGTGTCTCCCGTTTGAAATGTATTTCTCTCGTCCAAGTTAAGTTTTGCCATAGACACCAAAAAATGATGCCAAACACTATAGATATAGCATATCCCTAGAGCACAGAGGTCATACAGCACATCTCGTTGTAGGTCGATCCACGCTTACAGATTGATTGATTGATTGATTTTATTTCCGCAAAATAAGATATGTATATTACTTCTTCTTGAACATTACAATGCAAAGAAATTATCGCAAAAGTACGTGAAATTGCGACTCGATGGCCCTACTGAGCTCCGCCCTCATTGTGGAGCTGTTCTACCGAGGGTCCAAAAAGAAAACACTCGGTATATTCGAAGTTAACATGCAAATTTGTATCAACTTATACTACTCTACACAAAATCAAAATAACATCCATTATTACACTTCAGTTATTCTATGAACACCATTTCCATAATGGAAATAAACAAAATCAAGGAATTCAACAAATATACATCTACGCTTCAAAGAAAAAAAAAGAAGGGGAAAAAGTACATAATTCATATTAATACACTTAAATTTAAAATCTATATATAAACACCATCCTCTATAACTAAAATATTTTCTTAAGATATTAAACCTAAAATGCGATATTAATACAACATTTTTAAAAAGTCAGTCATTTCCCTCTGTTATTGGGAAGTATATAAGTTTCGCTGCATCGAGAATATGTCCCACTGAAGTGAACTTATTCACAGTAATATATTTGGAGCCCTTTATCATATCTGCCGATTGCCGCATATCTATCATGTCTTATATAGTTATTTTAAGGATTTATCGAATTAGAGATTTATTCATTTCTTAATTCTTAGTCACAGTACGTGACATTTGAAGTTCTTTATGATACCTGCTGCCATTTTTTACATGATTATCATGGCTTATTTTAAGTGCTTTATTAAATATCTTTATTCTTATGTTTTCTTTTAATTTGTTTTGTTTGGTTGGTTTTTTTTTTATCATGCACCAAATGTTATCATCGGGCCACAAAAAATGAAATGTGATGATTGTTTGACAAAGAAAAAAAAAATGCTAGTGTCGAGCTGTGGATATACAAATACCTAGGCCTATAAAGTATTCATACACTATCGTTGGAAACTGCACTATCCTGCCTAGTTTACAGGAAAAAAAAAAAACCAGAAACGATGTTATTTTTGCTCTCCCAGTATTGAGCAATATTACATGTACATAGACGGGCTAGAACTGAAATTGCGCAACACTCATGCAAGCGAACCGGTGGGAACCAGTTCATTATTTTCGCAGGATAGCAAGAATTAGGCAGGAATGGAAAAATTTTCGTCGAAGGAGTCGGTGACAAACTTGCCGAGTTTCATTACAGACGGTAAAGTATAGCACCAACCTTTACTTCACTGAAACTTTACTTATTTTCAAACAACATTGTGAATCTCATTTTGATGATCGCTAGCTCGAACGTTAAGTAGCAGAGGTTACTCGCAACTGCATTGGAAAGTGTTTGGATTCAACAAAAGTATTCACTGTCCATAGAGCCGGGTATACTTTTGTTTATCATTGGCTTTACAATATCACCTTGCCATTGTCTGCGACCAAAGGCAGGGATCATGATTCAACTATAAGATTTTTGGGTTTGACCTATATATGAACGACAATCGATCTGACACGGTGTGATTTGGATATCGTCTAATATCATGCTGATTTGTGCTTGTCGCATTGTCATTATGTTTCCTGTAGTATACCAATGTTTATTTCATTCTCATGTACTTCGATATTGACTTTATTACTTGCAATGAACGAAGGTCAAACACGTCTATACGTTCCAGACAAATTTAAGCTGACCCAGATAATTTAGAATATTGTATTAATATTCAATTCTGATTGATTTGACATTAGACACTGAGACAGATTTAAATATCCAAGATTTTATTGACCATCATTGTAAATATCACTCACCTTGGATTTCAACTTCACTCAGTCTCAATCTCAAATTTATTCACCCCGCTTCTAATTAACACTTACCGTATAATAACCATTTCAGTCTTTTTCATGCTAGCACCAAAGTCTTAAAAAGTCTTCGATGCCCTGGAATTACTTAGGCATCTCCGTAATTAACCGTTTCCCCTTTTACTTAGGAACATACAGCGACGTGGCTTCATTCAAATTTTCAACCAATTTTTTGTTTACAAAATTGTAACTTCATGCACACCGATCGTGCACATGGTAAAGGATGCGTAAGAATGTAGAATTGTATTTGTATAAACAACACAGATTTAAACTTAGACCTGATATTTACACTGAGAGGGTCGAAGAATTATTTCTTTAGGTAATCGTAATGAAAATATGTATATAGTAGTCATTGATCATAAGCTCCTATAGCAATGATGGGGAGAGACTCTCCTTTAAGAAAATTTCGAAATCTTGCGAGAAAATAAGAATGTTTATTTTGTTGGTGACTATGAAATTGAAATACTAAAGTGCAACCCAGCACAACATCACCAGATTCAGTACCATACCCCAGTCAAAGACACGAGTCAGACCCTATATAACAGACAACAAATTCTCCAAACAAAAATATCAGCACCAAAATCCATCAATGGTATATAATTCACTCAGATACTTCATTTAACAATTTTGTGATATGTAAACAACGTAATGATTTGTAGGCCTATTCAACTCCCAGGAATAACCATGGATCTCAACTCAAAGAATCCCAAGGTTATATAAATTTATTCAGTATCAGCTTAGAAGTACGTTCTTTATCGGGTGTGAATAAGTGTTGCGTTCATTTCATGAAAAGATTAATGTTTCACTATGACAATGGCCGTGGATTACATTAGCTGATAATAGTAAATATACCTATCTTAATCTTAATTAAAAAACAGGACCAAAAAGTTTCAAAATAAGTGAACTACTCCAATTTGTTAACATGTAATGAATATCGTTCCAATAAACTCGAACGATAAATGATCTTGTCCAAAAAAAGAGAGAAAAAAATCAGATGTTATTGAAGATTGGTGGATTAATGGATGTTAAAATCCCATCGGAGAATGTCATGTGGTCATGACGAAAACCTACTTATGAGTATACAAATTTCTGATGCACCAAACAGGTGGTTGAATAGTCACGTGACAAACTTTGAGAAGTTTCAGGTGCGAGCTTTCAGACTGCACAAACATCGAGAATGAGTCCGGCCAATTTCCCGAATTTGAGCTAGAAGTTTCGGGAAGTTTGCGGTCACACAGGCACTCTGAGATCTTAACGATCGTGAACTCATACTTCGCTATGTAAATTTTTGGATCCGAATGACCAGCCAGACTCTTATACTAACCTGCTCTGTACATGCAAATTGGTTACCTTTTCAAATCTCACAAATAAAAGATATTGCCCACGAAAATTGAAAAACGGTGTTGATGGAACGTGGAAATAATAGAATTTCATCGGCATGACACTTTGTATACTTATCTAAGCTCAACGAGGAGAATTGAAGAGGGAAACGACATATGGGGGTTGTAAGGAGGGCAAAAAGTGAAGAGTGGGGGACAGTAATGGGCTAGAAGTTGAAGTTGCACTAGTGGAGACGGTAGAGAAAGGAACAGAGAGAGTGGTAAGGAAGAATAGAGTGAGAATCAAGTAAGATGTTCGGACATTGTTAGAAGGGGAAAGATGAAAAAGAAGGGAAGAGGAAGAGGGAGGAGTTGAATGTTGGAGAATCATGGAGATAGGAGACAGAAGTGAAGATTCATGAAACCAAGAGAAGAACGAAGTCGTCGAACAGTGTGGCTATGGAATGTGGAATAAATGGAGAAAGGACGAATAATCCCGTAAAGGAAAGGTATAAGTAGAGGAGAGATGAAACTATGTTGAGAGAAAGAAGGGAGAGAGAGAGAGAGAGAGAGAGAGAGAGGGAGAGGGAGGGGTGGGGGAGAAGACAAAGAAAAGAAGAAGAAAAAGAACAAATTGAAATTCAAGAAGTAAAGGAGAGGGAGCTTGGGTGGATCCTAGAAATAAATGCTCCCTCTCGTTTACTTCTTGAATTTCAATTTGTTCTTTTTTTTCTTCTTTTCTTTGTTTTCTCACCCTGCTAAACAACGATCCGGTTAAGGACTACATACACATGGTGTCACCGTAAATCTTTCTCCCTCATTTACTTCACCATGCAAACCTTCAAACAACACAAAATCTGTAATTAGATTGTCTACGTAGATATGTATTATCGTCACTTACGTTCAATGTCGATCAATCAACCTTAATATTGGCGGCACATTTGTCTCCACCATGTATCCCCTCAACCGGTACTCTATTCAGCGTCAAGCAAGCCCGTCACCATTGCCAATATCGGTGCACCAGTGTAGAGTGGGCAGCACTGCCAAATCAGTCGATAAAGGATATTCATGAGGTGAACGAGGAAGAGGACGACCCACAACGAAACAAGATGGTCTCTCTACCGGACATCGACGACATGACTGTCAATGGCGAGGTACATGAGGAGGTCGAGAAGGTGGTCTTCTGCCAACGTGCCAAACTCTTCCGCTTCGACCGCTACGCCAAAGCCTGGAAGGAACGCGGTGTCGGTGACATCAAGATCGTAAAGGACCCAAAGACCAACCATGCTCGCATCTTCATGAGGAGAGAACAGGACTTTGAGGTAATATATCTCTAATTTTCAAAGAGAAATAAGTTCGTCTGAATAACTTTCCTCCTAGAGGGTCAGTCTGAGATTTCATGAGTGAGCAGTAACAGTAGGTCTGCAGTATCAGCTCTGGTTCTTATAGCAGAACAAGAAACTTAAGGACAAGAGGGAATATGCCATTGCAGCTTGACGTGATATCTTTAAATACAGAGCATTGGCAGCAATAGACTGATGGAGATAAGGAAACGGAGGCCCAATTTCAAAAGCCAAGGTGTATTTGGAGAACGTTGTTCTAAATTCTGCTCGAAGGTGTTGATGACTTTCATCCAACCATGATTGTATGGAAGACTCCAATACGTAACAAAATAATGACTAAACATTCATCCAAGCATCGATGCTAAACAATAACAAGATCTTGGTGTGTCACAAGTTATAAAGGATGTACGGTATGTGTCTTTGTCCTGTGGGTATGTGCCTTTTTAAGATAATCACGTAATTATAAATAAGAAGATAGTCTAAACTTAACCTTAATCTTGACATTAATATACGACATGAGGTGGCGTTGCGGTCATTGCGCATCACGTTTATAAGAAGAAGGTCCACGATTAAGGCTCCCTTGCTCCCTATCTCCTCAATCAATCAATACTTCCCGGCCAGCTGTGCGTCAACCAACGCATCACAGCAGAGATGGTGTTAATATTGGCCTTCGAAACCTCCTGGGTCTTGACCACTAATGACTTCGCTGATGAGGAGCCCAGGCTGAAGCAGCTGTCCTTCAAGTTCAAGCATGCCGACACGGCGCGTCAGTTCAAAGAGATGTTCACCAAGGTGCAGGAGATGACTGCCGATGAGAAACCCGAAGCAAGCCAAGATGTCGCAAATGAGGTAAGACTTTTCCAAAACAAACAGGAATCCTTTACGGACATATTGTATGAGTTTTTCTTCATTCCATTCTGTCAATCTTTCATCTTTGCATTTAGACAAGCAATTGATAGCGATATTTCTGGTCAGTAAAATTATGCAGTACAATTCTGTTATAGAGAATATTCAAAGTAATAAATTTCCTGCGTCGAGTTGTTTACGTCAATGTAGGGCAACTTGTCAATAAGTTGCAACATAGAGAATAATACTTAAGAAAATCACAAAGAAGTACTATAATTTTGAATGCTTCTTTGCAGCTGAGTCCGGAACCAAGTCCTTGTCCTTTGGCGGCAAAGATGCGGGCCTTGAACATGTCGCACACTTTTCTCTTGGAGCAGAACCAGCGTCTTTTGCAGAGGGAGGAGAAACTTCTGGAGTCCAACCAGGAGCTCATGAAACAAATTCAGGAGCTCATAAAAGAAGTCCTGCAGCTCAAGGCATGCATCATTTCCATGGCAACGGACTAACGGTTTGTCTGTATGGATGCAAATTCTTGGTGGTGGTGGTGGTGGTGATGATGAGGACTAACTGTGCATTAAGAGTTTGTCGCTTGACCCAAGTCTTCAAAGGCATTATTTACCATTTGCAGATGAAACAAAAACCTAGCTTTAGTGCTTCAAAATAGTTGTAAAATGTGAGTTAGGAATAGAAACAACCAATGTACAAATTTAATCGGTATAATCAATGTTTTGTTAAATAAAAGTATTGTTAAATATACGAAGTATGAACAATAGTTATAATAAAAATGTTTCTAGACTAAACCGTCTACAGTTTTGGTTTAGTGAGAGAGATATTGATATCTCCTTATATCTTAGGCTTTAGTTTAATTAATCTAATTTAATATCCATGCAACATGTGTATTGCCAACGGCAAAATAATATTACAAAGAAACACATCTTATTTCATGCAAGCTTCGCATTGAAAATCAAGGGGCTGATAAAAAGCGAACTTATATGATTGTGTTACAACGATGCATTTTACAACACTTGCAAAATAAGTAAACATAAAGCAAATTAACCGGTGCAAATTTACCAGTCCAACTTAACCAGTGCAAAGTAATCAGTGCAAATTATGCACTTACCATCATATCTCTGGTAACATGACGCACGGAGGGGCAATAGACCCAGCAAAGAATGGTAGAGTGCAAGGGGAAGGAAGCGTATAGACAGAGGGAGAGAGAGAGAAGGAGAGAGGGAGAGAGAGAAAAAAAAAGGGGGGATAGAATGAGTGAAAGGTGCAGGTCAGTACATCATCGATAAACTGCGAAACACGAAGAATTCCGAGTCACGGAAACTAATTATGGGTTACATATCAATTGATAAGAATTTCTGTAAATTCATACGAAATGGTAACTGGGAGGACCTTTAATATTCTTCTTTCATGTACCTGCTATGCCATGTTGTTTTACCGGTGTTACCCTCTTCTGAATCATAAAAAATTAAGTCTTGATCTTGAAAAGGACCAAAATTAATGATTGGCTTTGCAAACTTGACATTTCTAACATCTATTTACTTGTTCATCTATTTTTTAATCAATGAATATTGTCAAATTATTGCAGCACTCACTGTTTAAACTATTTACTTTTGTGACCAGGGAGACATTCGGGAAATAAAGCTCCAGCAAGAAGTGATCGGCGTGCGACTTGCAACCTCGCCCATCGTCCCGCCCAAAAGCAAAGGTACTTCCCTATATCTGCTATCAACACCAGCCTCCCGGGCCATGACTGCAGTTGCCCAGACGGCCCCTGACGGGGGGGGGGGGGGGGGGGGGGGGGGGGGGGATGGGGGATGGGGAGGGATGTCCCAAGATTATGATGATGTCATAAAGTAAAAAGCCAGGGCATGTTCATGTTGACATTGAAAAACATGACAACAGAGATTTCATGAAAATCGGTTTCAAATTTGAGTTTCAATTGGAGTTACAAAGAAATCAGATGATTTTGAAGAGAAGCGTGTTTTTGTAAAGAAGTGACAGTTGCATTATTATGGTGCTAAGGCGATAAGTTACCAAGTAAAGTCACACATTAAATGGGAATCGAAGTAGGAAGATTGAAAAAAAAAAACCTTAAAAAACTTAATGGGTCGTCAAGGCCATTAAAGACTTAAGATTATCTGTTTTTGCCATGAAAAGACATGCCAGTGAATTGTCTGTAGCATGGCTATGATTTCTGCAAAGAGAAAAACCTAGGAATTATGAGTGATGGAGCTGTACAGAGCATCAACCCAGTAGAAGATTGCACAAATATTGCCCTTATGTGGGGTCAGTTGAAATTTGAGATTGAAGTACTTGCGATACATTATTTATAAGTGGTGTGTTTGTCATACAGTAAAAACAAAGTCCTTGCATATTTTGATTCATGCTCAGTTGCTGATAACGTTAATGCATAGGAAATTTTGAAAGTGCCGTCTTGAATCATTGCGTGATTTTTTTGGTAGCTATTTTTGGAATTTGTGTGAATAGCTGTCCTGTATAAGTATCTGGATGGGAGAGAATAGTAAATGGGAGAGAGGAAAAAGAATTACATCACATTGTCTTTGTTTCATGGTTTCTGTGTTTCGTAAATGTCTGTTGTATTATTCCCTCGTGACACCTCTGGTGTGCTTTATGTGTAATGTTGAAAAGGAGTGAATGTTGATGATGAGTATTGAAATCCTATCAGTCATTCACCTACAGATGTCTCCAAAATTGTGCTCCAACTAACGTCCAGACACTAATCTCATGCTATCAGTCTGAAAGACACGGAATACGGTCTAGCCAAGACCCAACCCGGATATATCTTTCCCAAGAGTCTTACTCTGACAGAAGAAAAATCCTTCTCTTTTGCTGCCCCACACTTTGAAATCAACTCCCCCAGAAGTATCCAAGAATCACCATCTCTATCAGTGGTCCAAAAATCCTTTTCAATAGTTGATTGATCAGATATGTACATTTTGTATTTTTCATTTGTTATTTTCTGTATCCGCTCAATGTAAGTTTGATACTATCATTTGGTGAAGCACTTTGATGCATGTTTACTCATAAGAGCGCTATATAAGTACCTATAAATATAGTATTGTAGCACTTATTGGCACTAAACTCAGTTTTTTTTCCAATTGAAGCAGGCTCCATCACCAGTGGGACTCCGCCAAAGTCTCAAGGCTCCACCCCAACCATGTTCTTCCCGAGCCCTGCTTCCCAATCAAATTGCCTCTCCGCCTGTGAAAGAAGTGCAGGGAATCTGACTCCATCCTCCAAGACCCCATCCGGGAGCAGTGAGAACATTGCACAGCCTCAGCAGGGACTGTTTAGGCCAAACGTTGCAAAGAGCCAGAGTCAGGGTCTGAATATGGCCAAGCTGCCCTCCAAACTGCAGGTAATTGGTGCAGTCAAAGAAAAAACAAATTGCGTTGTAATGTAAAAGCTGCATGTTCACTAAAGCTGCATGTTCATGTACAGATACATTCGGAAAGGGGGAGGTGGCAGACATTTTCAGAAGATGTCGCTTTTGCAGTTTGACATCGTTGCCTGTCCAGTCACTCCGCGAGTGAATCAGGGGAGTGATAATTTCGTGTGTTGTTGATTTTTTTTTTCTTTGGCCCACTAAACGCAAAAGTGATACGTGAATTTCGCAAACTTAAACCCATGTGAATATAACAGCTTTTGCAATATCAAGATTCACAATTGCTGATGTCAAAGGCTTGAGCGTAGCATTAATCCTTTTAGTGTCCAATGGTCAAATGGTAATCTGCTTCATCTTTAGACCATTTTCATGTTTGTCCCCAAACAGTTCTCAAGTTTTCCTGCTGGCACTTCCCCCACTGCTGCCACAAAGCCCAGCCAGACCTTCGACATCTTCTCCCCGAGCACCATCAAACCGGCGCCCTCTCTGGCCAGGCCAGTGACCACTTCTGCCGCGACGTCTCCCTTTGCTTGGTTCTCCCTCGGCGTTACCTCGACAACCGCATCCCCTTCTTCTTCCACTGCCAGTGTCTTCAAACCTGCCAGGAGTGTCAAATCGGCGCCAGCATCCACCTCACATCAGGGCGCTTCTCCTGCCATGGTACCAGCTAAGCCTGGTCTGAGTCAGAGTCAGGGTCTGAATGTTGCCAAGCCGCCCTCCTCCCAACTGCAGGTAATTGGCGAAGTGAAATACGAACAAATTGTGTTGTAATGTAAAAGCTGTTCACGTACAGATACTCTCGGAAAGGGGGAGGTGGCAGACATTTTCAGGGGATGTTGCTTTTGCAGTTTGACATCGATGCCGGTCCAGTCACTCAGCAAGTACATCAGGGGAGTGATATCTGTGAATTCGCAAATTTAAACCCATGTGAAAATAACAGCTTTTAAAATATAAAGATTCACGATCAATTGCTGATGTAAAAGGCTTGAAGGTAGCATTAAAGCATTAGCCATTTTAGTGTCCAATGGTCAAATGGTGATATGCTTCATCTTTACACCAATTTCATATTGGAATTGTACCCAAACAGTTCTCACGCTTTTCTGCTGGGTCTTCCACTACGGCTGCCACAAAGCCCAGCCAAACCTTCGACATCTTCTCCCCGAGCACCATCAAACCGGCGCCCTCTCTGGCCAGGCCAGTGACCACTTCTGCCGCGACGTCTCCCTTTGCTTGGTTCTCCCTCGGCGTTACCTCGACAACCGCATCCCCTTCTTCTTCCACTGCCAGTGTCTTCAAACCTGCCAGGAGTGTCAAATCGGCGCCAGCATCCACCTCACATCAGGGCGCTTCTCCTGCCATGGTACCATCTAAGCCTGGTCTGAGTCAGAGTCAGGGTCTGAATGTTGCCAAGCCGCCCTCCTCCCAACTGCAGGTAATTGGCGAAGTGAAATACGAACAAATTGTGTTGTAATGTAAAAGCTGTTCACGTACAGATACTTTCGGAAAGGGGGAGGTGGCAGACATTTTCAGGGGATGTTGCTTTTGCAGTTTGACATCGATGCCGGTCCAGTCACTCAGCAAGTACATCAGGGGAGTGATATCTGTGAAATTCGCAAACTTAAACCCATGTGAAAATAACAGCTTTTAAAATATAAAGATTCACGATCAATTGCTGATGTAAAAGGCTTGAAGGTAGCATTAAAGCATTAGCCATTTTAGTGTCCAATGGTCAAATGGTGATATGCTTCATCTTTACACCAATTTCATATTGGAATTGTACCCAAACAGTTCTCACGCTTTTCTGCTGGGTCTCCCACTACGGCTGCCACAAAGCCCAGCCAAACCTTCGACATCTTCTCCCCGAGCACCATCAAACCGGCGCCCTCTCTGGCCAGGCCAGTGACCACTTCTGCCGCGACGTCTCCCTTTGCTTGGTTCTCCCTCGGCGTTACCTCGACGACCGCGTCCCCTTCTTCTTCCACTGCCAGTGTCTTCAAACCTGCCAGGAGTGTCAAATCGGCGCCAGCATCAACGTCACATCAGGGCGCTTCTCCTGTCGTGGTACCAGCCAAGCCTTGTCTGGTACAGAACTCCCGGTCTCTGTCCCCATATCCAGGATTCTTCTCATCGCCCAAGACACACCCAGAGAGCCCCCTGGCAGAACAGAGCTCTCATTCACAGAGGAAGCCAGGTCAGAGCCCACTCGCGAGAGACTCGGCCCAGCCTAAGACAACTGACTCTCCCAAAACTGTCACCTTCAAGCCTGAAATTGATGGTAAGACTTTTTCCTTTCACTCAGCAACCATGGGTCATGAGTTTAGATGTATCAAAGTTTTCATATTTTTCAATAGGAATTGAAAGCAAAATGAGTAGAGATCAAGTGATAGTTCGTGATGTCCAAATTATATGATTGACTTAAATGTCTTCGACAGAAATCCAATGATTTGTCTTTAAATTTACTTGTGAGATTCTAGAAGTGGTTGCATTGCATGTCATTTTTAATTTTCTTAGAGAATGGTATCTTTTCATAGGTGCAGATTTTTATGAAACATAATGAATGTAAGATAAATTTGCTGTGATATAGTTCTTCATAGTAATGCTCAAATCCCCGAAATTTGTTTAGCTTGGGAATTGAGGGAACAGTTCCCAAACACATGGTGCGATTGTTATCATGGTAAGCCCTGTAGAAGTTTGAGTAGTTCCGTTCAGAATAGGGGGTTGTATATGGGTGAGAATTTTGAACGATGTACAATTGCAATTTTCACACCTTGTGGCACTCTTTCCGTTAGAAAACACCAGGATGATCTAAGAAACCACTTTCTTTCATGTCATGTCAAGGAAATGTATGGGTTGGTATACTTTTGACTGATATTTTGCATTTGACGAGGACATAAAGTGTAAAAATGCGGTAAAAATGCTCTTTTCACAATAATTTTTGTTTTTCAAACCAATGATGTGACTTTTTTAGGGTACGTGACATCTATTATCTGACTATGTTCTGGATCTGACATATCTTGAGTATGTACCACAAAATTATAAGAAGTCTATGAAGACGTATAAAATTACAGAGAACAATATTGAAATATCAAATTCCTAGACAGACGAACGTCCGTGATGCTTCTATCTCTTTCGCTGCTGCAAATTTTACTTTGTTGTCCCAACTGTAATGTATACGAAAACTTGGTGTTCCATCTAATGTACATATCCTGCAAAAATCGTATGTCTGCTGGCTGTACTTTCTACGTAACATTCTTTTATGCAAGATTATACTCAGTTTACTTCAAGGAAGTTCGTCCGCTATTTCCTAATAAATATCGTAGGCCATTAAACGTTATTGGCGATATTGTTCTCAGTCGTAATCAACGAAGATCTAGCCACATGGTAATATGTTTTGAGTTTCTGTCCATCACTTATCAATTGCGAACCGAAATTAGATTTTTGGACGAACCTCCGAGAAAAAAAAGAATTATCGAGTGGGGCACCAGATTGCTTTGATGGCGCAGGTGCATCTTATCTTTAGCTCTCTAGCCGAGGAGCTGCGTGCCATGTTTAGAGCGAATTATAGAATGGGTAGCGAGAATCCTGCGATCTGATTGGTCGAGAGCTATGTGTTCATTTTTACTGGCCGCACGCTGAGTCACAGTGGTAAACATGTTATCGCGCACTTAGCAAGAGTACGCGTACTTGTAACAAAGGTTCGCGCACTAAAGCAAGCGTTCGCGCACTCAGCTTGGCCATGCATCCAGTAAAAACTTATGCATGGCTGGCCATGCATCCAGTAAAAACGGTAAGTACGGGTATGCATGCCCTTTACGGAAAGCCAAAACGAAATGCATCCAGTAATTTTGTCATCGGGTAACACGATAGAAAACTGGGTTTTTGACAAGAAAATTACCCATTCTATAAATCAAATGACGCACATGTCTTTTCGTGCGTCAGTCGGAATATAGTGTGCATGCGGTAACTATGGAATTTAGCCTAAACCCACTCGGCTTCGCCTCGTGGGTTAAGCATTCCATAGTTACCTTATGCACACAATTCCGACTGACGCACTCAGACCTGTGCGTCATTTGTATACTGAGGCTTGTCTGCAGTTATTGTACCGTACTATGTATACGATTCACCGAAAACCAAGCAAATAGTGAATACTTTCTCTGAAAATCCACCTCCTGCTCCCTCTCTGAGAAATATATATGCTTAAAGGGTGTCAAATTTCTATTAAAAAAATGCATTGAGAATACCTTTTCACGCACAATTTTGAACGAGTTCGGAAGGCTACGTACTCTCTATCGATTTTGAATGGAATTGAATTGATTAGTTATCCGTCCTGGAACATGACCCCATTTTATAGAACGAACGTCCATGATATCCGTGACAATTTCAGCAAACGTCCGTGGCGTAAACAATCAGACCGAAAGGGATAATTTGTCTCAAAAGTGCCCTGTATTTTTTCAAACTTTCAGCTCAAATAGCGAAAAGTTAAGTTTTACAAAGGATACAATGAGCTTAGAACAGTAGTTTCAGAATTTCTAAGACGGTATGTGATCATGATGAACAAACAGCTCAAAATTTATATGCTATTTTACGCTTGTAATCCCTCAAATTATATAAATACAGCTAAATACTGAACACCAAGTTTTAGGAAACTGGAAATTTGCGTAATCTGTAATTTCTGTGCATTTACATTTCTTTCCTAATGAAGTTTTGGAGACAATCTGCACTGTTATAAGTTCTGAAAGTTTCGCTCACGGACGTTCGGTCCGAAAAAAGAAATATCTGATAACTACAATCATATCATTGTACGATAAGTTAATGTTACTTGAAAATATTACTACATTACTGAGTCTCTCATACCCAAAAGTGAATAAGATTCAGCATTCAATTCACCTGTAATAACAAAAGCAAAACGTTTTACTCACGGATGTTCGTTGTTAGAAGAAGTCCATGGATTATTTGTACATAGTCAAGATAGAAGGAGATAGAGGAACAGTGCCACTTTTTAGTGACTGATGCTCCCCATGTATATCTTTTGTGTAAGGTAGCTGCCATCTCAAACAGAACACATCCATTTTGGGGTCTCCATCACGGTCGTTCCTTGTAATCGTCATATGTTCTATTCTTTTATACACTCTTATTTTTACCTTCACAATGACTTTTCTCTCATTCCCTATGTAGCCTGAACATGCTGCGACCAAAAAGAACCAACAAAAAAAAGAAAAGAAAAAGAATAAATCCAAAAAGTGCTACGCAGTCACATTCGGAATATTGAAAGGAAAAGGATGGAATGACGGAAGAAGTCTGTTATGGGCATGTGGCAAGAAGAAACGTAAAAGTTCAAAAAGAATGTGTAAGCAATTGAGTGAAAATGAGAAGAACCGGAGAAGGGATCGAGCTC
The DNA here is from genome assembly GCF_040938485.1 of Diadema antillarum. Taxonomy (NCBI): domain Eukaryota; kingdom Metazoa; phylum Echinodermata; class Echinoidea; order Diadematoida; family Diadematidae; genus Diadema; species Diadema antillarum. The sequence continues at coordinate 184,665 of NW_027272230.1, forward strand.
CAGCACGTATACGTTATGCCGAATTCCTCTGGAGGGGCTGTTTTTGTTTGTTTATCTATTCATCAAAATTTCGTCACAAGAGAACAAAAATAATGCAGTGCACAATGTATGATGAAAACACGCAAACCTGCGTTTATCATAGCATGGTTTTTAATACTAATCAATGAAAAGCAATGTTAATTTGCAATTCTATCTCATACATCTCTTTTAATCTTAAGTTTGATAGACAGAGAGATCGTCAAGTTGTTTGAGCTTTCGTGCTTACATCGAAAACAAAAAAGTGATGATTTGGTAATGTGTTTAAGGTCCTAATTTAATACGTTTGCTATCCCAAAGATTCGTTACTCCGAATGTCCGTTATTCCCTGGATTCATTATTCCAAACGGTCGTTATTCCAAAATGAAAAAGAAAAAGGTTCGTAATCAAAATTCAGGAGGTTCCTTGTTCCAAAGGTTCTTATTCTGAAAATTTGGTTATCCGAAAATTAAATATTAAGGTTCACTATTCTGAAGATCCGTTCTTCAAAAAGTGGAATCGGCCGGATATTCGTTTAGGTGGAAACGATATGAGGTTTTTAAATCTGGAGGCTTTGGTTGTTAATTTGTTTCTTCACATTTAGATTAACGAACCTTATTTTTGTTCCAATTACCAAACCTTTCGATGAACTTTCGGAGATTCCTATCATTTACCTAAAAGTCTTCACGATTATACGAACCTGTATTAATTTTCGGATTGAGAAAACCGTATGAATAACGGTCCTTCGAAATAATGCGCTACAAAATGTTCTTTATAAGGAATCATATAGTATAATATCGAAGTCACAAACATCAATCTAAGTTATATGGACTTAGTGTGTTTTGTTAATACGAAACTTCGGAGTAATGAACCTCATATCATTTCTGACTAATATGATAACACAAATTCTCCACGGTGACAGTGTGTATAAGGAGCAAACGCAAAGGGATTTCAGCCTAAACACACTGAAACGTGAAGCGTTTACCCTCCACAGCTAAACTTCGTATTTCGATAACGGAGCACATTTCTTTTGTTTTTCTTTATCAATTCTTCAATGATGTCATTTTCAGCTGTGACTGTGTTCGTTATAAGCAAATTTTGCATTGTAGACTTTAGATAACAAATTTAGGAACTCAATCTTTACTTCGTGATTACGAAATTTTGGTAACTACATTCGACGTCAAGGACTGTATTGCGATTACATGGGAGCGTTAAATTATTGATATCAGTCAGATAATTTTGAAATCAGTCAACTCTCAATGCGATCTTGTTTTATGTCTTTTTTTTTCCATAAGGACTTGAGTCAATAATCGATCTTCAGTTAAGATATCTAGAGTTATAATAAAACATGTTATCAAAAACATTATCCAATTTATTTGTGTGATGGTATAATGAAAGCAATGTGTGGGAAAATATATATGTATATTTATTTTCAGAGGTTACCGATGGCCTGCTTACAACTGACAAAACATGACATTTCATTTGATTCTTTTAACCTGAAGTGTAAAATTACAAATGGAAGTCGTTATAATTGTCGAGTTAACCGATTTAATTGATAGAACATACTAGCGACAACGGGTAATGTTTTATCAGATGGACTACGTCACTGAGCTTACACGTCAAACACGTACAATCTTACGTCCATCTATAATATACGAGAGATGGAAAAGGTGTTTTCTTTGATACCTCTGCATGAAAAGCGAAACAAGACTTAACAATTCAGAATTGGTAATAATTATTTTAGTATTTTGCAGAGGAATTTGTTCTCGACATGAAATCGCTGTTTGTTGTGAATAGAACGCGTTTCCAACTCCAAAGAATTGCATTGTTCAATATCTTGTTCCGAACGTCCGTGACCTATATGCGAACCTCCGTGATGAAAACTATGTTGTGTTTGTTTGGTTATAGAGACTGCCTAGACCAGATGCATGTTTAAAAAGCATCTTATTATTTGGGAGTAAGGATTAAAGTGTGGGATAGTGAAATAAGAGGTCGAAATATTGAATTTCTGTAGAGTGCGCGTAAATTGGAGAAAGTGTTTAGCGAAAGAGTAATATTTCAACAGAAACAACAAATTTGGTTGAATCTTCAGTCGTCTACCATTACGTGAAAAGCCAGGGTATGTTCATGTTGACATTGAAAAACATAACAGCGGATATGTCATGAAAATCAGATGATTTTGAAGAGAAGCATGTTTTTGTAGATAAGTGACAGGTGCATTAACATGGTACCAAGGCGATAAGTTACAAGGAAAAGTCACACATCAATTAGGACTTGAAGTACTAGTAGGTAAATTGAAAAAAAAAATACCTTAAAAAACTTCATGGGTCGTCATGGGTTCCCCATGGGTTCCCCATATCTTGCAATGAAAGTCAGCCATATTCATGAGCAAATTGTCTTGAATGATATGCGCCCAATTCATTGGTTCCTGCTAGACTCCAAACCAGCCGGTTTTGGTGCATCTGGAGGAACCCTCTCCTTTGGGAATGTGGCAGCTGCAGCCAAACCATCAAGTAAGCTCCAACCGTAATCATCATTAAAAAAAGACAAAAACGTACGGAAACTTGACAATTTTGTCAATCTCACTGCTGTACACTCTTTAATCAATTCAAAGGAGATGGATATCCACTTCTTCTTTTTTTAATATCATAAAAGCCATTGTAGCTCTTCACCATGTATCCATAGAAACCTATATAGATCACATTCATTTCTCAAATATTGTCCTGTATGAGGCAAGGTTTTAGAACTATGTGTACATCTTAGAGCCATTTTTTGTCAGTCAGAATGAGAATCAAATATTGCAATGGTTCATTTACCATAAACGAAATCGAGAATAGTTCCATATGCAGAGCTGTAAACTAGAATAGTTTTTACTATATCAGAAATACAAAGCATATTTGTGGATCAAAAATACTTTTTAACTTTTAGTTTGATTCAGCGTGCTTATAGAGTATGCACTAGCTATTACGAAAAAAATATTCTGTCTTCAAAATGTGTGGTTTGTAAGTCAGGACTTATGGATACCTTTGCGAGTGGTTAAATTTGTGATCATGGAGTCTAGTAATGAACGTAGAATTGTACTTGTGTGAATTGCATTCATGTGAGGATTAGAGTTGATATTTTTGTGTGTTGTTAATTCACAATTAGCACCTGACTCCCAAAATAAAATTCCTGCGAAATGTATATCATATGGCGTATACAGTATTCGATATGCAGAGGTCGGCAGCCCTGCAAGTGTCTTCAGGGTGTAATAGAGATCTTTTGTTTGCTTACAGGTAGTGGTGGTATATTTGGTGGAGGGTACTCCGCTGGTGGGATTTCCTTTGCTTCGCTGGCTGCCAATCAGTCCAGTGGCTTTGGCTCAGCATTTGGCAAAGAAGGTATGTCACAGATTGTGTGTGTGTGTGTGTGTGTGTGTGTGTGTGTGTGTGTGTGAAGGGTGTTTGTCTGTTTATGTAGGTATTTGTATGTAATTCCCTATCTTTTCTTGAACTGCATGTAGATAACTTTTTTTTTTTTTTTGCTGTGACATTATGTCTTTAACATCTCAATGGAAGGAGTCAGCACATCATTGATTTACACTCTCATTATTGCTTTATCACTCTGACGAGCTTCAAGCAAGCCCTTCACATTTGCCAATGTTGGTGCACCAGTGTTTGGAGGCAATGCCAAGTCGACTGACAAGGATGATTTGGGCGTAGCTGAAGAGGAGTACGACCCCCACTACCAGCCAATCATCGGCACGATCGCAACGGGGGAAGAGGATGAGGAGGAGATGTTCCGCCACCGTGCGAAGCTCTTCCGCTACGACCGCAGCGCCAAAGCCTGGAAGGAACGTGGAGTCGGTGACATCAAGATTGTGAAGAACCCGAAGACCAATAATGCTCGCATCCTGATGAGGAGAGACCAGATCTTCAAGGTAATATGTGATGCATGAAAGCCGCCTAATGTCGGGAAAATAATTTGTGGTTTTTGGCAGATCTGAATTAATTAGATGCCAAGCTTTAAATTGACGTATTACTTTGCCCTACTTCATTTCAAGGAAAATATTTTTAAAAAGAATTAAAAGTTAGAAAACTGTAAAGGTTATCTTGCCAAAGTCGGCTCTATGATTATTTTTCATCCTGTTATGATCTCTGACTTTACACAGATAGCATGATGACACAGAACTTATGTAGCTCGATTTTAAAAAGAGTAGATTCATCGGTACAAGGAAAATGCTGTAGTTGCTATGGAGTAAACAAGAGCACACTTTTAGCTACGTAGACCTCTTGCTTGGTGGCCTCTTGTAAACTGTACAGTTTCCCCACCATATTACCGACCGTGTAGTCAACAAGAGGCCACTGATCAAAAGGCTGATTTATCGGTCTAACTTTTAGTGTGCCTTTTATTTCACTGATGAGAGTACTTTAAAGATATCTTGTTAAAGTACAGGTAGCACTTGTGATGGAAAGGCTGTGTTTAAAAACAACAACAACAACAACAAAAACCCACTTACCTTTATTATCTATGCTAATCCCAAATCCCGTCCTCATATCATGTTAACCCTTCCCCACCCAGCTGTGTGCCAACCACCGCATCACAGCAGAGATGGAGTTAAAACCCATGATGGCCTCAGAGACTGCCTGGGTGTGGACCGCCAACGACTTTGCTGAGGAGGAACCCAAGTTGGAGCAGCTGGCCGTCAAATTCAAGCACGCGGCCACGGCACGTCAGTTCACGGAGATGTTCACCAAGGCGCAGGAGATGATTGCCGATAAGGAGCCTGAGGTATCAAGCCAAGATGCTGCAAACGAGGTGAGACTTTTCTAAAACAAACAAACTTTTTGTGTTAATTTATATTTTGTGATTTATATGTTGTTATGCAAATCGAGGAGCATGCAAATGATATTTGACTTTACCCCACATTGCTTGTTATTGTCATTGAAAGCATTATAAAGAAAGCAGGGTAATATCAACCCTAGTAATGCCAGTAACAAGTCTGGGAAATGTGTAGTTTTCATAAGTAAGATGAAATTTTGTGGACCTCACTTTATAGTTCATTGCTATCATTGTACATGCGTGACATCACAAACTGTGGTAGTCTTCTCCTGCAGTGATGGCTGCACTTAAACTCTAAAAGTTAAAAACTTTGTCAGCGCATCGCCCAATGTCCACACAAAGTCAAGGTGCTTTGCTACTTCACCCTGCTCTGACCAGTCCTAGCTGGAATATGGAAGCATAATCTGGGATCCCTTCACCCAGGCAAACATCATGAAACTGGAAATGATCCAGAGAAGGTATGCACGCTTCGTCTGCAATGACCATCACAGAACAAGCAGTGTCACAGCCATGCTTCAAAACTTCAATGGCCATCCCTGCAAGAAAGAAGAGCACAGGCAAAGGTTGCAATGATTTACTGGATTAGGAACTCCATGATAGCCATCCCCGCAACAGTTCTGACCCCATCTCTACCTCTTTCAAACAGGGGCCACGACCAGAAACTCCAAGTACCATTCGCAAGAACACAAGTCCTCCAAAGAAGCTTATTCCCAGATGCAACCAGGCTTTGGAACTCATTACCCCAGGCCACCGTCTCCTGTACCTCTCTGTCAAGCTTTAAGAGAGAGGTACTCAAGACCCAGCTCCGTTAAGACACGGATGCCTGTTTTTTAGCCGCACATAGTTCCATGTAGATTTTTCTTAATCCAGACAATTTACGTATGCTTGCACAGCACAACAGTACGAAAATACCCCCAACGGTGGCCTGTACTTATAGTGAAGAAGAAGAAGAAGAAGAAGCTTCTCTGGAAAGTTTTTTTCTTTTGTTTTTGCCTCAAAGGTCAAAAGGTCAAAGATCAAGTGAAAGTCCTGAACTAAGTTTTTCTTCCATATCTCGGAAGTGGCTCAAGTTATCTTGAAACGTACTACATATTTATGCATGTTCTGCCTGACAGTGATTATCTTATGAATTTTAAGGTCAACGGCCAGATGAAAATGGTAACAATTTACTATTTCATACAGAAATTGCACTTTTTCTCCATACCTTGAAAATTACTCAATACATAAACGTATGAATGGGTCAAAGTCAAGTAAAGTTCTTAAATCCCAAATACATACTCTCCTATTCATCCAATTAAACCGAGGTCAACGAAGGTAAACATTCAACACATTTGTGACAAACTTGTCATATTAATATTTTGCCAATTTTGTGAAAATGTAATCACACTTTGTCCACATGTACTATCTAGGCCTATTAGGAGAATCATGCATTATGGCGGAGGCATACCAGTCGCCATAGCGACATTTCTAGTTGTTTTATAGTTTTATTCCCTTCAAGTGCATACACAGTTGAATTATGGTTGTAGGACTTATATTGATGTATAATTGCTTTCTAGTTTTTAATGAGTATTTGTACCGCATGTGAAATTGACAAAAAATCCACGGGTACTTAAGTCTTTCCAAATGGCATGACTATATCTGTATTGTCCCAAATTCATGTCACAAAAGTTCGAAGAGGAAATAAAGATTCACTTGAAGGCAGACAGCAGATTAATGAGGCTATATCATCACTGCATCTGATATGCCTATGTTGCCCTGTACTTCAGTCAAATTCAGCAAAGTTTATTGTTCATGCCAATAGCCCACAGGGAAGGAGGAGATGGATAAACCTTCTGTCGTATCATCCAATCCTCAACTCATGAGCCTCCTCATGGCAGACAGCTCACAGAAACCCAAGGAGGAGGAGGAAAAAAAAGTATAAGCTCTTTCATTTGAAGACAAGAACAGAACAAGTAACCATTGTTTTTGTTGCCTTCCCTATGGGCAATACTTCTCTTGATAACAGTTTCCATCAAAAGGGAACCTGTCAGTGTTGACATCAACAATAAGCCGTCTTGCTGTAAAGAAAATGAAAAGAAAAATGAGTAGAACCTTTTTTGATTCTGTGCATGCTTGAAGTGTTAACTCCACACCCTGTTCACGCTGGCTTAAAAGTATAAATGTAAAGTTAAACAAAATGATATGAATCATAAGATATAAGTCATAAAACTTTGACATTTAATGAGAAATTCATGGAATTTCAGAGTTTCAAACATTTTTCTTTTAAAGAATAGAATTAAACGGACAATGATAGAAGTTCAATCGAACTTGGATGTTAAATTAAAAATTAATGGAATTTCAAACTTTCAAACATACTCACCAAAAAGTGATTATGGTTGCAATGTACCAGAGGTGCTGATGATATCAACTCAATACTCCTCCATTGATTGAGGCTCAAAAATGGCATACAAATATCCTAGGCATTGCTGTAATACACTTCAATTTGAAGTATTTGACAGAGAAAATAAAGTTGTTGTGTCAGTATACATTCAAAGAAAATAAAAGGAAAATGTTCTATTGTGACTGTAGGTAAAAGTTTGTGATATCATGATTTTCATTAAGTTAGACTTCCTTATTTCAAGCTTCACTTACTCTGGTATGTCCATATACCATGACTGATCTTAACATACATCAATATTATTGAAGCGGTATCTGATTCGTTTTGTTTGTATACCACCCACCACTTTGCCACTTGAAATTGATTCATCCACAAACATTGTGTATTCTCTCCATTCAGAGCTTTGCCGAGCGATTTGCAAAGAAGCCCGGTACATGGGATTGTGATGCATGCTACATCAACAACAAGGCAGACACACTGGCATGCCTGGCATGCACGACACCCAAGCCGGGTACAGAACCGACAAAGTCTGGTGCCACAGCGGTGCCTTCTGGCGGTGGCGTGTTCAAGGTGCCATCTGGTTTTGGTCTCGGCACCGCACCTCCTTCGCAGGGATTCACCTTTGGGCAAGGAGGCTCGGCAGCCCCTTCAAGTGGTTTTAGTTTTGGGGCCAAGACAGAGTCTGCCAACGGTGGCGCTGCTAGTGGTTCCACCACCACAGACAAGTTCAGCTTTGGCAGTGGGATGCAACAGTTCTCCTTGGGCAGTGCTGGAGCAGAAACCAAGCCAGGAGCAGGATGCTCATTTGCGAGTCCTGATGTCAAATCGCAGCCGAAATCTGATGCTAAATCTGGTTTTCAGTTCTCAGATGTCCTCAAGGTTAGTGAAAACAAGTGATGAAACAAGTTATGGAGGGTGTAGGAAGAAAGTAAGCAGCTGAATTTTCCATTCTTTTCGGAACCAGAAGAACTATCTCGGAAAAAAAGGCTTTATGCTATATGTTCATGGTGTACACGGGTAATAATCTAGCACCAGCACTTTGAGGGCCAGTGTTGTGTTTTTTTTTTCCTGCATTTACTTTGTGAATTTGCTTAATCATCATAGAGTCCATCATGGTACAACTGAGTTAAATAGGAAAATTACATAATCCTATTTGTGAATAGTCAATATTAGGAAATCTGTATGAACTATAAATGAAGAAAGCATGCCAGTGAATGTACCCATCAGTGACTAACGAATAGTGCGTGGCCAGTAATGGAGATGCTCCAATCTGTGTTTGTATCCATCAGGCCATGGGCAGCGAGTCGCCCGGTACGTCCAAGCCTGCATCCACCTCGGCTTCTTCCCAGCCTCCGTTGAAGCCCGCCCTCACGTTTGCTGACCTGGCCAAGTCTCAGGGTGCCTCCTTCTCCTTCCGTATGGACATCAAGGAAGTGACGGCCAAGAGCCCCGCCAAGTCGCCGGGCGGGGGCCGCTCCCCCAAGACCTCCCTCTCCCGCGGACCAAGGTTGCCGGGCGTCGCCGGGGAAGATCAGAACTGTTCACGCTGGCTTAAAAGTATAAATGTAAAGTTAAACAAAATGATATGAATCATAAGATATAAGTCATAAAACTTTGACATTTAATGAGAAATTCATGGAATTTCAGAGTTTCAAACATTTTGCTTTTAAAGAATAGAATTAAACGGACAATAATAGAAGTTCAATCGAACTTGGATGTTAAATCAAAAATTGATGGAATTTCAAACTTTCATACGTTCTCACCAAAAAAGTGATAATGGTTGCAATGTAACAACTCAATACTCCTCCATTGATTGAGGCTCAAAAGTTGCATACAAATATCCTAGGCATTATGTTTTCGGGTTGTCCGTCCGTCCTTCCGTCCGTAATGAATTTTGTGGACAGGGTAACTATCAAAACCTTTTGAGGTATCTTAATGAAACTTGGCATGTATGTGTATTAGGGGGTGAAGTTGTGCCTATCAACTTTTGGGTGCACATGCTCAAGGTCAAAAGGTCAAGGTCAAAAGGTCAAGGTCAAATACATAAAATTTCACTATTTCCATCATATCTATGCAATGCCTGAAGATATTTTCTTGAAACTTAGTTTATGCATGTATTACCCGATTAAGATTCTCTGGTAAAAGTTTGGGTCATAAGGTCAAAGGTCAAAGGTCAAAAGGTCAAGAAAAATATTAAAACTTCACTTTTTTTCTCTGTATCTTGGAAATTGTTCAAGGTATCTTCATGGAACATAGTATATATACATGTACTGACTGGCAGCGATTATCTAGAGAATTTAGGGTTCATGGGGGTCAAAGGTCAGGGTTCAAAAGTCAAGGGCAACACTTCAAAATTTTACTATTTCCGTCATGTTTATGCAATGCCAGCAGGATTATTTTTTTTACACTTGGTGTATGCATGTGTAAGCTAATAGAGATTCTCTGGAAAGTTTTTTTTTCTTTTATTTTTGCCTCAAAGGTCAAAAGGTCAAAGATCAAGTGAAAGTCCTGAGCTAACTTTTTCTTCCATATCTCGGAAGTGGCTCAAGTTATCGTGAAACGTACTACATATTTATGCATGTTCTGCCTAACAGTGATTATCTTATGAATTTTAGAGTCAACGGCCAGAAGAAAATGGTAACAATTTACTATGTCATACAGAAATTGCGCTTTCTCTCCATACCTTGAAAATTACTCAATGCATAAACGTATGAATGGGTCAAAGTCAAGTAAAGTTCTTAAATCCCAAATACATACTCTCCTATTCATCCAATTAAACCGAGGTCAAGGAAGGTGAACATTCAACACATTTGTGACAAACTTGTCATTTTAATATTTTGCTAATTTTGTGAAAATGTAATCACACTTTGTCCACATGTACTATTTCAATTTCAATTTCAATTTCAATTTTATTTCCATTTCCATTGAATAAACAGGGAAAATTATATACAATACATTTACAGAACATATTTGTAACAATTTCAAAAAAAAAAACCCGTACAAGTGGTCGCGAGTAACAACAGAATTTCTTTTCTAAGGTATATACATATACATAATACAAAGATTAGAATGGAAATGGAGGGTCCCACTGAAAAGCAAAGCTTGTAGGGTATGGGACCCTCGGAAAATACGTACACAAAATCAAAGAAACCAATGTCAACTGACATGAAATTAACTTAGGAAGGAAAAAGAAAGAAAAAAAAAAAGGAAAAAGAAGAAAAAGGGGGAAATGAGACTATGGTACAACACACGCCATCGTGGACACACGCATACTGTACTTCATGATGTAAATGCAATAATAAAACAATAAAACGCTCCCTGGTTTGATATTGCGATTGATTGGGTGCATATACCGGTATGAATGCGTAGGAACGGATATAAAAAAGAGAAAGAGATTAGACTCACTGTTATGACACTGTTGTCCGGTACAATAAAAAAAGTATCTGAGGTAAACTTATGTTAGATTATTTTCCTCAAAAGATGATTTCTGTGTGATATCTTAATACTTGTAAAAAAAAAAATGACTTGATTGAGAATAAAACCGAACCTAATTTGGTTGTATATCGTAAGATTTCAATAGAAAGAATTTTAATTTGTTCTTAAAAAAATTCAAAGTTTGTGGTGTTACTATGTCGTTGGGAAGTGAGTTCCAATACTTTGGCCCCTCGTAGATGAAGGTTTGCTGAGCCAGCAAAGTCCTAAAAAAATGGCAAATGAAATTCGTCGGATTGCCTTGTGGGATAATTATGAACGGATTGATTTTTTGAAAACATTGATTCAAATATATATGGAAGATTATTTTTATTGTAATTATACATAAATTGCCCTAAATTAAACAAATACAAATCTTTAATTTTGAATATTTTATTTTCAAAAAATAAGGGATCAGTATGAGACAAATATGCAGTCTGACATATAATACGCAGTGACTTCTTTTGTAGCAGAAGTAACTTATCCAAAAGAGTTTGATATGTATTTCCCCATACAAGAATACCGTAATTTAAATAAGGCAATATGAGGGATGAATATAACGTAAGCAGGGACGACAAAGGAAGACAAAATTTAATCTTGTTGATTATACCAATATTTCGTGAAATAATCTTACATATACTATCAATATGAAATTTCCATGAAAGCTTATTATCAACTGTTTTTCCGAGAAATTTGATATAAGAAACATTTTCCAGTGGTGTGCCATCAAAAATAATATCAACAGGTAGTGCCTCAATGGAGTTGCTGAAAAGCATATATTTTGTTTTTTGAAGATTAAGAGATAATTTATTAGGTCTTATCCATTGAGCAACTTTTTCTAATTCAAAATTTAATGTATTTACAAGGGTAAAAGGATTATTATGCGAAAAAAATAAATTTGAATCATCCGCAAAGAGAATGAAAGAAAGAATATCTGGTGATCTACAAAAATCATTTATATAAATAAGAAACAGAAGCGGACCTAATAAACTTCCCTGTGGGACCCCACATTTAACATTTAACATTTTATTTTGTGAATTACAACCATTTAAAGAGACATATTGCTTCCTGTTCAAGAGGTAGCTCCTGAACCACTCCAAGGCCTTCCCACGGACTCCGTAATGGTGTAATTTATTAAGTAAAATATCATGATTAATGGTGTCGAAGGCCTTGGAGAAGTCCACGAACAAACCTATGAGATGTGAAGATTTGTCGATAGCATGTGCTACTTTTTCTGCAAAACTCAATAATGCATGTGAGGTGCTATGTTTTTCCCTAAAACCAAACTGAGAATTTGAGAGTATATTACTGAATTTCAAAAAAGTAATAGTTCTTTTATAAACAATTTTTCAAGAATTTTGGACAATGTACACAACAAAGAAATTGGTCTATAATTATTAACATCTAATTTGTCACCTTTTTAAAACAAAGGGATGACTTTTGCTATTTTCATACTTTCAGGAACAATACCATAAAAGAGAGATAAATTGAATATATGAGCTAAAGGATCCGCAATTGAAGATATTACCCCCTTCAGCAGAAAATTACTGATGTCATCGTGTCCAGCACTTTTTTTGGAACGAAAATCAGAAACGATATTGATTATCTCCTGACTATATGTTGGACTAAGAAACATAAAGTTTAAATTTGGTGGACCTAAAAATTCAAAAAAATGTTTATTTGAAAGAGGAATTTTGCTTGCAAGATTTTCCCCAATGGATGAAAAATGATTATTCAAAATATTACAAATATAATCAGGATCTTCATAAATTCTATCGGGAGAAGGCAGAATATTACAAAAAATATTATCAATAAGGGAGGCGGATTCATTAACTATACGCGTGGGCTTAGATATCAAAGGTAAGAAAGAAGCAGATAAAAATATTTCCAAAAAATCTTGTGAGATTGTATTTTGTTTCAATAAATTTATATTAAAATCTCCCATTATGAAACATTTTTTATGAATAAAAACTGGGTCCTTCATCAAGTTCGCAAAATATTCCAAAAATGATTTCATATTCGCACTGGGTGGTCTATACATTACACCTATGATTATATTTCTACTGCCAGGGTCCGTAATTTCAATAAAAAGAGATTCAATAACTTCAGTCATACAGTTGAGCTTATCACGAACTATATAATCATACTTTTGTGAAACATATAAAACAACGCCCCCACCCGCCCTAATTTGCCTGTTGTTAACTACAAAATCATATCTGTCGAGGGCGAAAGGAAGACTTACATCATTGGAAAGCCAGGTTTCGGTTAAACCTATTATCGAAAATTTTTGCCTGATGGGATTATCTAAAAGTAACCTCAGTTCTTCAAAATGTTTATTAATACTCCTAATATTAAAATGTATGAGTGAAAAAATAGTGTCATCATACTCCTTGACAACATTATTGAACTGGATAGTAAGATATTCCGAAGATGGACTTTGCAATTGGTTTTCTATATCAAAGTCATAATCAAATTCTTTCGACGATGTATTAAAACAATCTGAAACACAATTATCATAAAACATATCATTTTTATTAATATTTGCTTCTCTTTCTGCCAAGGAAGGTCCTACCGTATCAAAAAAGTCTTTATCATTAATTGAATTGAATGCAGTGTCTATTGGATTGTGTAGAACAGGGTGAGCGTGATTGCCATTGCTTGTGTCCACGAGGGCACCTGTCGAGGGCAGCACAGGGGATTTTGACATCTTGAATGTCTGTGATGTACGAGACTAAAATGAAAGAAAATGCTACATCTAGTTGGAAACAGAGTCAATGTAACATTAATCCCATACACGAGGTACCACGTTTATTACAGAATAACGTATTAGCAATTATCTAAGAGCGTCTCCAGCCTTGCTCTAATATATAATAGGAATTAGAATAAACCAGTTATCTATCTAGGCCTATTAGGAGAATCATGCATTATGGCGGAGGCATACCAGTCGCCATAGCGACATTTCTAGTTTTATAGTTTTATTCCCTTCAAGTGCATACACAGTTGAATTATGGTTGTAGGACTTATATTGATGTATAATTGCTTTCTAGTTTTTAATGAGTATTTGTACCGCATGTGAAATTGACACAAATCTACAGGTACTTAAGTCTTTCCAAATGGCATGACTATATCTGTATTGTCTCAAATTCATGTCACAAAAGACAGAAGAGGAAATAAAGATTCACTTGAAGGCAGAAAGCAGATTAATGAGGCTATATCATCACTGCATCTGATATGCCTATGTTGCCCTGTACTTCAGTCAAATTCAGCAAAGTTTATTGTTCATGCCAATAGCCCACAGGGAAGGAGGAGATGGATAAACCTTCTGTCGTATCATCCAATCCTCAACTCATGAGCCTCCTCATGGCAGACAGCTCACAGAAACCCAAGGAGGAGGAGGAAAAAAAGGTATAAGCTCTTTCATTTGAAGACAAGAACAGAACAAGTAACCATTGTTTTTGTTGCCTTCCCTATGGGCAATACTTCTCTTGATAACAGTTTCCATCAAAAGGGGACCTGTCAGTGTTGACATCAACAATAAGCCGTCTTGCTGTAAAGAAAATGAAAAGAAAAATGAGTAGAACCTTTTTTGATTCTGTGCATGCTTGAAGTGTTAACTCCACACCCTGTTCACGCTGGCTTAAAAGTATAAATGTAAAGTTAAACAAAATGATATGAATCATAAGATATAAGTCATAAAACTTTGACATTTAATGAGAAATTCATGGAATTTCAGAGTTTCAAACATTTTGCTTTTAAAGAATAGAATTAAACGGACAATAATAGAAGTTCAATCGAACTTGGATGTTAAATCAAAAATTAATGGAATTTCAAACTTTCATACATTCTCGCCAAAAAGTGATAATGGTTGCAATGTACCAGAGGTGCTGATGATATCAACTCAATACTCCTCCGTTGGTTGAGGCTCAAAAGTGTCATACAAATATCCTAGGCATTGCTGTGATACACTTCAATTTGAAGTATTTGACAGAGAAAATAAAGTTGTTGTGTCAGTATACATTCAAAGAAAATAAAAGGAAAATGTTCTATTGTGACTGTAGGTAAAAGTTTGTGATATCATGATTTTCATTAAATTAGACTTCTTTATTTCAAGCTTCACTTACTCTGGTATGTCCATATACGATGACTGATATTAACATACATCAATATTATTGAAGCAGTATCTGATTCGTTTTGTTTGTATACCACCACTTTGCCACTTGAAATTGATTCATCCACAAACATTGTGTATTCTCTCCATTCAGAGCTTTGCCGAGCGATTTGCAAAGAAGCCCGGTACATGGGATTGTGATGCATGCTACATCAACAACAAGGCAGACACACTGGCATGCGTGGCATGCACGACACCCAAGCCGGGTACAGAACCGACAAAGTTTGGTGCCACAGCGGCGCCTTCTGGCGGTGGCGTGTTCAAGGTGCCATCTGGTTTTGGTCTCGGCACCGCACCTCCTTCGCAGGGATTCACCTTTGGGCAAGGAGGCTCGGCAGCCCCTTCAAGTGGTTTTAGTTTTGGTGCCAAGACAGAGTCTGCCAACGGTGGTGCTGCTAGTGGTGCATCAAATGTTGGATTCAAGCTACCAGCAGAATTCAGTCTCTCAAAGTCAAAAGACGGTGCACAGCCATCTAGTGGGAGCAGTAAGGCAGGAGCTTCTAGTGACAACTCATTCAAGTTTCCTTCAGGTTCCGGCTTGGTCTCTCAGTCTTCTGCTGCATCAAGTGGAACCACAGATTCAAAGATAGGTGGTGCCGCAGCTTCAGCCCCGTCAGTGGGTCCCTTCGTGTTTGATGGTGGTAAGCCACCAGGAGCCTCCGATGGTGCAGCTGCCGCCAGCGGTTCCACCACCACAGACAAATTCAGCTTTGGCAGTGGGATGCAACAGTTCTCCTTGGGCAGTGCTGGGGCAGAAACTAAGCCAGGAGCAGGATTCTCATTTGCGAGTCCTGATGTCAAATCACAGCAGAAATCTGATGCTAAATCTGGTTTCCAGTTCTCAGATGTCCTCAAGGTCAGTGAAAACAAGTAATGAAACAAGTTATGGAGGGTGAAGGAAGAAAGTAAGCACCTGAATTTTCCATTCATTTCTGAACCAGAAGAACTACCTCCAAAAAAGGCTTTATGCTATATGTTCATGGTGTACACGGGTAATAATCTAGCACCAGCACTGTGAGGGCCAGTGTTGTGTTTTTTTTCCTCCTGCATTTACTTTGTGAATTTGCCTAATCATCATAGAGTCCATCATGGTACAACTGAATTAAATAGGAAAATTATATAATCCTATTTGTGAATAGTCAATTTTAGGAAATCTGTATGAACTATAAATGAAGAAAGCATGTCAGAGAATGTGTTCATCAGTGAATAATGAATCGTGAGTGGCCACTAATGGAAATGTTCCATTCTGTGTTTGTATCAATCAGGCCATGGGCAGCGAGTCGCCTGGAACGTCCAAGCCTGCATCCACCTCAGCATCCTCCCAGCCTCCGTTGAAGCCCGCCCTCACGTTTGCCGACCTGCCCAAGTCTCAGGGTGCCTCTTTCTCCTTCCGTATGGACATCAAGGAAGTGACGGCTAAGAGCCCCGCCAAGTCGCCTGGCGGGGGCCGCTCCCCGAAGACCTCCCTCTCCCGCGGACCAAGATCGCCAGGCATCGCTGGGGAAGAACAGTTTGAGGAGGTGGAGCAAGGGGATGACATCTACTTTGAGCCAATCTTTCAGATGCCGGATGACTATGTAGCAAAGACAGGTTGGGTAGTCGCCTTGAAAAATTTTCCATAATTCCCCAGCGGGAAATGGGACATTCATTTTGAAATTACATCGCACCTTCTCTTGTGAGAATACTGAGTAGGGTTTATACAACTAATGACCAATCCTGGTCGATGAGAACTAAATGAAGATATTGATGATAAGTGAGAGATGGACTTTGATTGAGAAATGTTGTACTTGGCTTTATTCTGGAATCTCAGAGCCCATATTTTAATACATTAAGAAGCATGTCTCCAAAAGATACCTGACAGAGCTTAAACTGACTTTGCAAACATGCCGCAGCAGTTAAGTTACAGCCATGTGCTGGCATGAATATGAGTGATTTAAGTTCTGTCTCCTAGCAACAGGAAAATGCCTCTTGCTCTTGAAGGAAACTGATGAAACTTATGGGAATCGTTATCTAATCTTACTGAACTTGGAGAGCAGCGTTGATATCAAATTTTTCTATTTGCACATGAACTTCAATTTGACTTACTAAAAAACAAAAGCAAAATTGGTTCCCAAGACACTCTTCAATTTATCAATTTATTCTCACTTTCATATTCTTTTTTATCATTTTGCATCCCTCTCACATGTCAAATTCTAATGGTTTTCCAGGCTTTAATGTGAGCTCAGACATTTAGGGAGCATGCTAAAGAAGTACCATTTTGACAAATTGGCATGTTTTTGTGTTTTCTTGCACATGCAATGTTCTGACTGCTTTAAACGGCTTCCATTTCCTCTTCCAACAGGAGAGGAGGGAGAGGAGGAGAAGTTCAAACATCGCGCCAAGCTGTTCCGCTACGACCTCGAGTCCAAGCAGTGGAAAGAGCGTGGCGTTGGTGACATCAAGCTGCTGTACAGTGCATCAGACCGATCCTACAGAATCTTAATGAGGAGGGACCAGGTATTGTTCACATTACGCTTTCAATTTTGCTTTATGTGAAGTGCTTCCTAACTACTATAAAAATTGTGATTATATGATTATGATAATGATGATGGTGGTGATGATGGTGATGGCGATGGTGGTGATGGTGATGATGGTGATGATGATGATGGTAATTCTGATGATGATGATGGTGATGGCGATGGTGATGATGGTGATGATGATGATGATGGTAATTCTGATGATGATGATGATGATGATGATGGTAATTCCGATGATGATGGCGATAGTGGTGATAGTGATGATGATGATGATGATGATGATGCTGATGATAAATGGTGATGATGATGATGATGATGATAACAGTGTCATTGTCATGTGTAGAATAGTTCCTCTTGCTCTTTTCACGTGCAGATAGTGTCGCAGAAATGGTAAAGAGCGAAAAGAAAATCGGACCTCATGTAGTATTAAGGAAACAGCATCTTTCTCAAGGGAACATGATAATCTAAAAACTGTCAAATCTGGGTACATGCAAATTCAACTACTCAAAATACACTCCTTGGTGTTCTTTATAAGCACCCCTTGTCTAATGCCGACATTGAGTTTGGTATGTGGGACTGGTGGTGCAAATTTCTTGTTCAGTTGCTACTAGTTGTCTGGCATTTGTGAATGTTTCCACTTCATAAAGGTATACACCAATTTGTCTTCATGATTAAGGATTGTATCATGTGTGATCATATGGTATGGTCTGTATCATAAAAAAACTAATAGAGTATATCTTCTTGCAATGTGGAATGGTGATATATACCACTACAAGTTTTTATAGTCTTCAGTCATTTCCAGTTCTTGTGTGAGATGTCAAGTTTGATGTCTCTTTCCGTGATTCTGTTAGATGTTTTTGAAATGCCCCCGAGTCTTACCTTGCCATTTATGACAAAATTGCAAGGAGAAACCAAGATGCAACCAGTACATTTCTATTCCACACATACCCATCCAGGTCTTCAAAGTCTGCGCCAATCACCATGTCACTCCATCCCTTGAGCTCCGGCCAATGAGCGGCTCGGACCGTGCATGGGTTTGGACAGCCATGGATGCCTCAGAAGGGGAGGTGGTCAATGAGCAGCTGGCCGTCCGCTTCAAGACTTCTGATGCGGCCAGAGACTTCAAACTTGCTATTGAGAAGGCCAAGGAAGACTTGGAGAAAAGCGAAAAGTCTGGAAAAGCTAATACTGCCACCAAAGGTTAGTTTACCCTCAGGAAATAAGGCAAGGGGCAGGGACTTCGTATAACATAGCATGTACTCTTTGGATGGTTTGTAACAGATGTGTTGTTTGCAAAGAGAAGGTTGTTTTAAATGGAAACACTATGTAGGTTTATAAAATTTGGACTGCAGTGAAAGCAAAAAGCACTTAGAAAGCTGTGAACAAATGATTATATATTATGTGATGATACTCATCATAGTCCCCCATGAGCATCTCAAAAGCAGACTCTTGAAATCTACATGGGATGTCAAACTGTGCTTTGACACATTGTATTTTGTATTTGATTGTGATTTATCGGTTTTGTAGGAGATGAGCCCAGTACGTCAGAGGTTCGGTCATGTGACCCAAAGTTGACAGGCGCCCTCACAGAGCTGATTAAAGCTTCCTCCTCCACGTCAGATGCAGCCGCGTCTCCGTCATCGTCTGCGGAGGCAGGAGCAAGTAAACCAGGTAAAATGATGTTGCAAAGAAGGAAATGATGTTGTTGAGCAATCCATGAGTAAAAGAGCAGCATCATGATGTTTTCAGTTAGGATTAGAAAGCACCGTTTTCCCCTGAAATCCATCCATGTTTCATCATGGTAGGGTGCTCCAAACCCATTGGCCCATGTTAAATGGAGCAACTTAATCTCTTGGGTGAGCAGAGTTATATGATTGGTACCAACCTATTAACCCTAACCCTACTTTCTTAATTGCTTTTGTAAAAGAGCTTTGATTATTAATATTTTGAATATTTTGGGGTAGATTATTAAATAGCTTAGATGCACTGTAAAACAGACTTTGCTTTGAGGTTGAGGTGAGGATTCAGGGTTGTAACATATTTTGGTGAGATTATGAGAAACCTCCTATGAAATATGAAAGAGCATGTAGTTTCAAGAGGGATTCAACGTTTATTTGATGAAAATTGGCCTTGAAATGGCTGAGATATCCAAAAAAGCGATCCTAATAAAATTGACAGGCCACGACTTTTATTAGATCTTTTTGTTTTTCCTTGTTTTTAGATTTTTCAGTCATTTCAAAACCGATGGTCATTAAGTACTTGGTAAACTTTTGATTCCCCTTAGAATTGTATGCTCTTTAACATTTCATAGAGTGGTTTCTAAATATCTCGCAAAACGTTACAAGCTGAATGTTCACCTCAACCAGTACTGTACAGTTCCTTTAGGAGAGTTACACTGAGACATTGGTTATGTTCTCCACATTGCTGAGTATTTTGTTGTGCAGGCTTTCTGCCTATAATTGAGATGTGGCATTGAATTGATAGGATGAGTTTCATTGTGTAGGACTGGTGCCATCTGCTGGTGTAGGGGAAGTCAATCCGGAGGAGGAGAGAGACATCCACTTCAACCCCATTGTTCAGCTTCCAGAGAAGGTTGACCTTGTTACTGGTGAAGAAGGGGAGGTCGCTGTCTTTTCGGCCCGTGGCAAACTCTACCGCTTCCACTCCGCCTCGCGTTCATGGAAGGAGCGCGGCGTCGGGGAAATCAAGGTTATGCACGCACCAGAACCTGATGCCTACCGCGTGGTGATGCGCCGTGACCAGGTGTACAAAGTCTGTGCCAACCACTACATCACCACGGCTATGACGCTGCACCCCATGTCGGGCAGCGACAGGGCGTGGGTGTGGCACGCCATGGATGCTGCTGATGGGGAGGCTGTCTCCGAGCAGCTGGCGATCCGCTTCAAGGAGAGCACCACGGCTACTTCCTTCAAGGAGGCCTTCGAGCGGGCGCAGGAAGCGTTGAGGCAGAAGGCCGGTGATGCAGGGCAGGAAACGGTGACGACCTCCAAGGCTGAAGGAGCCTCAGCGAGTAAGGCAGGAGATGGTACCGTGGCAACTGGCTCCAGCCAAGGTGATTAATGTGAGGAAATGTCTGAGAGGAAACACAATGTTGCTCTCACCTTGTACCTCTTTATCCACCCTTAGAACAAACAAACAAACAAGCTAACCTGTAGCAACCTCCACATAGTACTAGACTGTCTCTTCATCTGTGTGTTTTGTTCAACTGAACGATTTAGTTTAGTGTAAATGCATGCTTCAAAGTGAAGCTAAGCTTGTCAAAATGGATCATCAAACTCTACTAACTATGCCTGCAGGGAGATGCTTCACCAGTCTGTCAAACAGATTGTAAAGACGTATTCAAATTGATATTTCAATCCCTATTAAACCAAAGAGAAGTGTATTGCCTGACTTTGCCCACTTATCATAAAGCTTACCTAAAATTCAGTTGCTTTTTATCCTAATCAAACAGAGATGGAAAGGTTTCAAGAAGCCGTTGTTGCATAGACCAGGGACTCTCAAATGTGAGGTCCTTGGTTCAAGTCTTGCTGGCACCAGTGACTGTGCCCTGTAAAGGCAAGGAACCTTATACTCATTGTCCAGACCTTCTATGGGACTCAAAGCTGTCATGCTCAGAAGGAATTAAGCACTTTCCTCATGGCCAAATCAAATACATCCTGAACAGACAATGGAGACATACAGCAACACAGTACACTTCTCATTCTCCTCCTGTTTTCATTGTGAATTATCATGTTGCTGTCTTCAGAAAAACTGTTTCATCCCATACAAGCTACTTTTGAATCAAATATCCAAAGATAAAACCAAGAGCATCCCTCCTGCCGTCCGTGTTTCTTGTTGGTCTTTGTTTAGATCTAACAATTAAAGTAGGATTTTAGGTGCTCAACATTCCTCGACCCTGTGATCTGTTCAAGCTAAAAGATATCATCTTCTAGTTAATGAATTCCCTGCCATCTTTTTTCCATGGTGCAGTAGCAGAAAGAGAACTAATTTCTGCCCCATTTCGGCAGAATAAACAATAGTTGAAGTAGACCGCATGAGTGCTGATGATTCTGTGTGGATCACAAAATTTTCATTAGAATCATCTGGCTGTGCTTATCCATTGATAATTCTTTTTTTGTGTGTAAAAGTTTGTTTCGTGAAGTCTTGTATGGAATTTCTTGAATTTAGGAATATAATTGGAATGAACATTCCAATATATCAGCAGATTCTGAGGATATCACTTAAAATAGTATGATTACATCATGGAAAAAAAAATCATGGGTATAATCACTCCTTGTTATTTGTAGTATGTGAGTAGAGAAAATGCAATATATATTCTCTGTTCAAGTGCAATTTTCTTCTGTCTCCCTCTACCAATTAAATTTGTTAAGATCGCAACTGCTGATTCCTTTTTTCCGACATGTTAATTTATAGATCAGTAGTTGGGATCTTACCAAAATTAATTTGTAGAGGGAGATAAAGTGAAGAAACTCGCACTTGAACCTTCGCCCCTCTGAATAATATCTTCCTTTCATATATTCTCTGTTCCTCATTAATTGTAAATTGAGTTTGCTTTTGTAATATCTAATGCCTATAAGCTTCAAATTTTTGGAGAACAGCAAATAATTTGACAAGAAGAAAATGTTTTAATACCATTTGTAACTTGTTATTGTTAAAATATGAAAGGGTTGCAGATATTTCAGTGGCTGTAGTGATTAATAGAGAGGCCCTTAACTAAGTCATAGATAGCTACATTGTGTTGCAAATTTAGATTGAGCTTTGCTGTCAAAAAATTGCCTTCAGAATCTTGAATTCTTGACACGTTTTCAAGTTTATATTTCTTTCTGTCTATGTCCAGCTAGTATTGTAGAATTCCTGTTCAATTGGGGAACACAAATCTACTAGTTTCAGTAGAGACCTGGCTTGCAATTGGTGAAGATTGTTAGTTTGCACAAATTCCCACATCAGTTAAGATTATGAACTAGTAAATCAAAATAAAACTTTGATATCTCAGTATGTGATCACATAAAGCTCCATTATAAATGCAAGTATGATGGACTGATGACAAACACTTTGCTGATAGTGGCATTCAAGGGAACTTGTTTAGTTTAAACACAAATATCACATAGATGATGAACGTGTTTAAAGTATACATGTACACTTGCATAGTGACAACTTGTCTTATGTACCAGTAAAAAAAAACCACTGGTTAAATCTGTCTGCAATGGTTCTGGTTAAAACAAACTTCCTGTCCCTGTGTAAATAGAGACATAACTTTGTCTTGTCATAGCATTGCTGTCTATTTGACACGATGACTGCATGGGCTTCTGTTTAGTGTTTTGTAGTATACTTCACTATACAATGTCTCATTGTGCTTTATGTTTTTGTAGTACACTTCAGCATACAATATCTCATTGTGCTTTGTGTTTGTGTAGTGTACGTCATCATACAATGTCTCATTGTGCTTTATATTTTTGTAGTACACTTCATACAATTTCTCATTGTGCTCTGTGTTTGTGTAGTGTAACTCACCATACAATGTCTCATTGTGCTTTATGTTTTTGTAGTACACTTCACCATACAATTTCTCATTGTGCTCCGTGTTTGTGTAGTGTACCTCACCATACAAAGTCTCATTCTGCCTAGTGTTATTAATTTTCTAGTTGTGCTTCGTCAAGATCTCTTTTAATGCACGTGGCACCTTCCATTGATGTCTCTTGTGTCACAATTCACGCTCAATCCTGCCATGATGCAGTTATTGCTCTACCTGTGGCAGATGGTTTGAGGAAGTCAGAGCAATAATGATTTGTTTCTAATAATGACACTTTAGGACCCCATTTCATGAAAAATTGTTATGAGATGACAACTCTTACTGTAATGTCAAGTGTCATGGTAATGACAGGAATCCTGCTTCCTGATTTGCTGTTAATATGGGAAGTTGCTACGTGTATTTTATCAAGAGTTATTATCCTTGCATCTTTTATGAAATGGGACCCAGGTCAGAGACATCCATCAATACCTAGTTTGGTTCTTGATGGATGCAGGGGCTAGAGATACAGCACTCTCATTACAGTAATTGATATACAAACTGTAATTATAGTTACCAGTTGTCAACGCAGCAAAGGATTGTGCAAAAATTGTCCTTTTGTGGAGTTGGTAGGAGTTTTTTTTTCTAAGATGAAAATGGTTATGTTATATGTTTATCCCTGGCGCATCTGTCATTTAGCAAAGAAACACCTGTCCTTGCTAGGTGGTGCCCTTCTACAGTGTTTTGGCCTAGAAGGAGAGGATGGGACTAACCCCCAATGAAAAAGGAGATAGTGCCCATATTTGTGTATTTAGTTGGGGGAGGGAGGAGAGTGAGGGTGAGGCTCTAAATTGGTCATTGGGTCATTGGAGGACCAGAGGCTTGATTTTAGCTTATAGATCTATATCATTCTCTTCACCATTTGTCTGCTACATCCTCAATTCAGTTTTGTACATCTTTTTCTTTCTGCTTGTCTTCCCTGCTGAGCTATACCCTATGAAAACATTTAAGGTATGGTGGAGGGATGCATGCTTACTTGTGTATCTGTCATTTTTTAGAACATGTTCAACCCGACGATGAAGACTATGAAGAAGGAGAAGAAAAGGAAGATGAGGCGGAAGATGTCGAGGATGATGATGACGATGAGTATTATGAGGATGAGGAGGATTGTGATGATGAGGAAGATGATGAGTATGCATACGAAGATGACGAAGAGGACAATGATGATGATGATGATGACAATGACGATGCTGACAACGACGAAAAAGAGAAACCCGGTCCATCCATGCTGCACCTTTTCCGCGATAAATTTGTGGATTGGGGTAGTAAGGGAGATTCGGGATCATCAACCCCAACTTCAGGGACATCATCATCGTCAAACACCACAAGCAGCAGCTAGGAGTGTGAATATTTGATAGAACTGTGAGAAACTGCAAACTGATATATCATCTATGTGCCTACTACATACTGCATTGTTAGATTAAAAGTTTTCTGAAAGTGATAATCTTAGAGTAATCTTTTATCCACTGCCAGTGGTTGTCATGGCAATGTTATATCAATAACTTTCAAGGAAAGCAGCTTGGAGATGGAATGTTGAAGTAAGTCCAGAGGAACTACTAAGCACTGTAAGAACTGTAGAGTAAAAATCAATTTTGACAGCAAAATGGCTCTCTCTCTCTCTTATTTTCTTTAGATCTCTCATTCTATCACACACTTTCTTGTTGCTTAATCGTTATTTTTTTTTCTGTGTTCACAGTGTGAGAAATGCGTGCTCTTTGAGGACTTATTTGGATATTAGAACCAGCCCATCAAAATTTCTGTGCCTGCATCAAACCATTACAGTGCAAGAAAGGCATCCCCTTCAATAAACTTTATACATTCTATTGCAGCTAGATCAGCAATGTACACGTAGTTTGATTTTAATTTTGATACATATACAGTATCTAGGGTCCAAAGAAGCAAAATATTTGGAAATCGATGATGATTTGGTGTGCTTCATGTCTGAACTTAACAAATGACCTGAAATGGAGGCCAGACAAAATTTTTGATTACTTACTGAAGGGATGAAAAACTTTAACAGAATCTGTAAAAAGATGTAAAAAGTGAGGTTTCTGTACACATGGAAAATTGTCAATGCTTCATGTCACCTGTAATTTATCACTAGAGGTCCCATCCAAATTGAGAAGGTAGTCATTCCAACAGGATTTAGAGTTGATAGTGAGATGTCATGTAGGAGTTATCCATGGGGATCGACTGACTTGCAAGTGATGTCTACAGGTACTAATTCTCAATTCTGTCTAAGGATGTTATTGTCACCCTTATCCTTTTTCCGGGTTCTGAATATTATGCGCAGGTGTTCACATCTTCTTTGTCATGTGTTTATGATTCACTTATTTAAACTATGTACCCTCATAAGTGCAGCCGTCTATAAGGAGATAATTCATTTGAAATCTAAAATTTGATATTTGTTCAAAACCAAACCATTGATACTTGACCTACCATCTCTCCAAATTTCAAAGTATAATTCTACCTATGGTTTGAAATTTGAAAATCCTTGATTTTATATAGTGAATGTTATCTTCTTCTTCTTCTTTTTTTAAAGATCAACTTATTGCGTATACATGTCTCTCCCCTATGTTTGACTCTGATTCAATCTTCTGCAAAGTGAATCAGACGATGAGCTTTCTTTACCATTGTTGCGTTAAGTTTCTAACAGTTAAAATGGAAAACTAACCACTGGGAAGTGTAGAATCTGAAGAAGTGTAAAATACCAAAATTGAAAAATCAATATCTGGCAACTTTATCAGGCTTTGGCAGTGACAAATGACCCATGGATTACTGTATACTCTTGCATGTAGCTTCATGCATTGAAGCAAACTTTCTCTAGCATGTTTCAGGGACTCTTTATCATTTATATGTTGTTTTACTCCCCGTCTGATGGGAACATCGAACTTGACCATGTGAAGGCAAATTTTCCAGAGGAAGAATGTGATCAAGGACTGTGTAGTGTATCAAGCATGGTTTTAAATGGATACCATGATTGGCAAAGTATCATGTCGAGCTTGTCTTGGTATAAACTTTCCAAATTGCGCTGAATGTCTCATAAGGTTGGAATGAAGAGCTGAGTACATTGACAGATAATTACTCCAATGTGAAGTGAAACTACAACATACAATCTACTTTGAATAAAAACACAGACCTAGTTATTTGTATATGATGCAAGTCAATTAATGATAACATAACAATGTGTGTAATATGCATATATGAGTCCTTTAGATGAAAAAATATAAATGAAATTCATACGAAATGAGGAAAGTATAATTGTTGATCCATCCAAGATGGCATTGATTGAAAATTGGAGAGTCACTCAGTCAGTATATTCATAGATGATGATGATTATTTTGTTATTATCATCATTGTTAATATTATTATTATCATTATTTAGTAACTGACTGCTGTTTGTAGTCGCGATAATGAGTATCAATCTATTCGTGAAGAAAGTTGAGTCTGTCTGCACTCATTGCAGTGTGTATACATTGAAATCATTGTATTGTCAAGTCTGTCCAGAGAGAATGAATGCTAAATAAAGATTGGCATGTTTTGTTTAAAGTGATAAAGAGCTTGATTGTTATCATCCTTTTAGAATTTACATGTAAGTCAAGCTTCTGTTAAAGGGATCCTATAGTTTTGGTTGAGAAATAACCTCTGGTTTCTAACACATTTTAGTGAGATGATGAGAAACCTCATGTGAAATAAGAAAAAACATGTAATTCCAAGAGGAATTCAATGTTTATTTGAATTTGAATTTTATTTATTCAGCATAAAAACAACAGAGAAAGACAATGATGAGCAGTCATGACAGACACAGAGAAAAAAAAACATAACTTTGGAATACATAAAGCTGAAGGGAAGTAGCCAACGAGGAATTAAGTTTCCTTAAAATCTGGCCGACCCAGAAAATCCATTTTAAAAAATGCATTGGTGGTAAATTTTTCATATTTATTTAAAAAAAAATGAGATGAACAGATATACCGTTGCAAGACAAAACATAAAGCAATACAGCATGATATACAATACACTACATCTACATTACAAAGACAATACGAATAAAGTGAGTTACGATCATTAGATAGAATACATGTATTGCCAGCCAAGCATGTCAAAAACTTAGGAATTATAATTTTGTATAAAATTCTCCTTAAGTTTACGTTTGAATACATTAAAAGAGGTAACTTTACGAATATCATCTGGTATTGAGTTCCATATAAGCGGACCTTGATAAAACACAGATTTCTGAAATAGTGATGTTCTAACATTTGGGATATGAAAATTCTTAGCGTTTCTGGTATAATATAAATGAATATTGCAATTTAAGGTGAAATAATGCATCAGAGAATCGGGTAAAAGCTTTCTATGCCATAGAAACATAAGATTACCTAAAATATATTTATATCTGTCATACAACTTTAAAATCTTTTGGGAATTAAAAATTGGTGAAGTGTGAGCTAAATAAGTTGAATGGTTTATAACCCTTATTGCACGTTTTTGTAGTTTAAAAAGTCTGTCTATGTATATATTTGCAGCACTTCCCCAAACAGAAAGACCAAATTCAAAAAAGGCGCAATAATTGCATTATATATCATTTTAAGAACAACAGTGGGTAAAAAGTTAAGTCGAAAAAGTATCCCAATATTTTTTGAAATTTTGTTGCATATAATATTTATGTGATCTTTCCAAGTCAATTTATTATCAATAGTGATTCCTAAAAATTGCAAAGACACTTCATGCTTAATTTCAGATCCTGCTGAATATATACTAATATCCTTGACATCAACATTTCTATTGGTGAATATCATAAAATGTGTTTTACTTGTATTTACTGATAATTTATTCATAGATAACCATTCAGAAATTATACTTAGCTCATTATTGACTATGATTTGAAATGTTTGGGGATCATTATGAGATATAAAAATACTGGTGTCATCAGCAAACAATATATATCTAAAAACCTCAGACGTATTACATAAGTCATTCATATATAAAAGAAACAAAAGAGGTCCCAAGATTGACCCTTGGGGTACTCCACGCTTCAATTCTTTAGATTTAGATTGAAAACCATCCACAACAACATATTGCACTCTGTCGGATAAATAACTGCGGAACAAATCTAAAACAACTCCTCTTATGCCATACAAATACATCTTACTAAGTAAAATATCATGATCAAGACTATCAAAAGCCTTACTCAAATCCAAAAATATGCCGATTAAAATTTCCTCATTTTCTATTGCACACATCACATTTTGAATAAAATTGATTAAAGCATGAGAAGTGGAGTGCCTCTCCCTAAAACCATATTGGTTTGAAGTGAATATATTGCACTCTTTGATAAAGGATAATAAACGAACATAAATGCATTTCTCAAAAATCTTGGAAAAAAGAGATAAAACAGATATCGGGCGGTAGTTACTTAAAATCTCTTGAGATCCTTTTTTAAAAACAGGTATTACACGTGCTATTTTCAGTTTATCTGGGAAGACACCAGCATCTAAACACTTATTGAATATTGCACACAGAGGTTCACATAAATAATCGATAACTCTTTTCAAAACACAAATTGCAATTCCATCTGAACCTGGGCTTGTATCATTCTTAAAATTCTTCACAATGTCAACAATTTCATCAGGAGATATTGGTTTAAAAAATGCAGATTTCTCATTTTTGATAATATAATTTACATTAGGTGACTTCTTATCATCATCGAACTTACGTTTCAAATCATAACCAACATTAGCAAAATACTCATTAAAAACATCAGGAATTATATTCTTATCTGAAATCAATTCATTATCAACAATAATCTTATCAACACAGGATTTCTTTTTATGTTTTCCCAAAGCCCTATTAATAACTTTCCACGTTTTACTACTGTCACCATGTGCAGCCTGAAATTGAATCTTATAATACAGTTTTTTTGCCTGCTTAATTTTATTAACAACTTTGTTTCTAATTTTCTTATACACCCTTTTTCTATAATCAGTTGGATTCTTTAAATATAACTTATACAAACGGTTTTTCTTTTTTATAATCTTTCGAATTTCATCATTAAACCAAGGTGCACTTTTATTACTTTTGCTTTCCTTTAAATCAATGCGTTTTAAAGGAAAATATACATCATAATAATCTAAAAATACATTTATGAATTCATTATAACAATCATTGGCATTAGGAATTGTGATATTCCATTGGAAACTATTCAGATGCTGCGCGAAT
Source organism: Diadema antillarum (assembly GCF_040938485.1). Lineage (NCBI taxonomy): Eukaryota > Metazoa > Echinodermata > Echinoidea > Diadematoida > Diadematidae > Diadema > Diadema antillarum. Next base: position 213,836 of record NW_027272230.1, read on the forward strand.
CTAATTATATTCATCTCACTGATTTCACGTTTATGAAAACATTTTTCTTTAAAAACAATAGAAATTTTATTACAAATACAATATATGGGAAAATGATCGCTTACATCACATAAAAAAAGCCCCGATGAAGATACATTCACACTATCCTCATTTGTAAATATATTGTCAATTAACGAAACCGAGTCTGGAGTAATCCTTGTAGGATATTTGATAAGAGGAAACATATTATGAATGTAGTACATGTATGATTTACTTACTATAGACCTCAGATACATTGGAATATTCTTTGCAAGTGTCATTTTTTCTTCTTCAAAACACTTTTTTTTTTGTCGTAATAATGTGATAGCTCGATTTTAAAGAATGAAGTTGTATCATTAAAGAGCAGTCTGAACTGCATAACAATGTTCAACATGGAGGATGAAACACTGATGCATACCAAAGTCTCCACAATTATGTGGTCACTATTAAGAACTGTACAACCAAAATCCCCAATACACAGTAAATTCGGTGTACTACTAACACTGATGGAGAAATTGAGCACATTAAGACCGGTCACTCACACAGACACACAACTGAGGAATTCCTGCCTATGAAACTTAACCCTATTATAACTGGGCTATTGGAGACCAAGTTTTTACTGGGGGGGGGGGGGGGGGGTCAATTTATTTGACCCCCCCCCCCCCTTTCAGATCTCGGCCGCCGATCGCGCGATCGCCTCAAAATTTTGCCTGCATATAGATCCGGATGTCAACTACAAGTTTATATGGTCATTCAAAAAAAAAAATATTTTATAATTCTTAATAAATTAATTATGCTAATTTACGCATGAAATCATATTTTAACCTACAACTCCATTAAAAAGATTAAAGGATTGCTAAATTTTTGTGTCAGAGTTCCTCAAGACACATCAAACAATTTTCTTGTAAAAAATAGCACAGTCAAAATCAGTTTCTTTTGTTTTCTATTGTTTTGTTAATTTCTTATGTATTTTAGTGTTTTTTCGACCATTTGTTTTCTATTTTTTTGCCAAAATTTAATGCAGGCACTTTTTCAAGCTTATCTACATTAGAATTGATTAATTTCAATTGTTAAAAGTTGCAATGATATAATTTATATCAATTAATAAAAAAAAAACCCACAATTTGCACTGGATTTGCACACGCGAAATCATGAATTTGAGCTGTTTTCGGGTTGACATGCATGTGCAAAACATTGCGTAACTTTAGAACAGTGTGCCCGGACGACGCAAATTTGATCTTAAAATATGCGGGAGACTTCAATGAAAAAAGTTATGAAACGACGCGGCAAAATCTTTGCGCGCTGCGGAATCGTGGCGCGAAATGTCGAGGGGGGGGGGGGGGTTCAATTTGACCCCCCCTCCACCCGTTTGAAATAGGGTTAATGGAGGGAGCAGGTGAATTAATTAAATGCTTCGTTAATAGGCTGTAGGAAAAGAAACATCCATAAATTGCAAAACATTATCGAAACGATCTATTATATCCCCATTCCACAGATATTTTTTTTTTTCTCATCGGTCACTCATCAGAAGCAAGGTTTGTTGCTTCTGGTCACCCCCGAAGTGTATCGGATCGCAATCTGATAAATCTGACATGGTTGGTCGACTATCAGATCAGTTTCAGACATGTCGCGCGTGATCCTCATTGGACGATCTTGCCTCATCGGATCACCGCCCGACATGTCTGACGCTGACCTGATAGTCGCCTAACAAGTCGGATTCATCGGACTGCGGTCCGATACACTTCTGTGGGTGGCTTGAAGCAATATTGAATAAATTTAGCTTCCAATGTGTGACGGTTGAGAGAAAACCTCTGTGGAATGGGGGTATAAGGCAACATTTATTCATTATAAATGCGTATTTATAAATTCGCTTAAACATGGTAGAAATACAATGTAGGCCTAGTACTGATTTCCATATATTTCCATTTTATTCTACTTTCTCGTGATATGTTTGTACATTGCCACTCTTTATTGAAAATGAAATAAACGAAACGAAGCTAGATGGCAAAAAACAACAGACAGGTTCCCAACTCTGTTGATCTATCGCCCATAATGATTGTCTTTAAGTGATTCGTGTGATCGCACTTCCTTCTTTTCCCCTCATTCTTGTGATGTGTGTCCAGGTCGAAAGGGCAGAGTTGTTCCAATCGTGGACGTCCTCATCACTAGTAGCAATTTTTTTTTTTTTTTGCTATACTCCTATACATAATCTTTTGACGAGATAATAATGTCACATACGAGTTGGAATTCCTCTTTTTGATATTCGTTTGTTATGTGTGACAGGATGCAGCGCTCACCGATGATTTCGAGATCGTTTAACCCTAATCAGGCCGGGCTTTTTTGGCTATGCTAAGACCGGAGGGGGGCGGATTCCGCCTCCTCCCCCCCCCCCCCCCCGAGATCTCGGCCATCATAGGTGCAATCGTGACGAAATTTGGCATGCGTGACACCCACGTCATAATCTACAAGATTGTACCATAATATTTTTGAAACAATCAAATCTTAATTTTAATTATTTATGCAAATTAAGCTCAAGATCATATTTTAGCCTAATTAAAAGCATTGAGAGCCTACTTTATGGTCTGTAAATCTGTTTTGGCATATTCAACAATTGTACACCACAAAAACTTCCAAAAGTCATTTCAATTTTTATGTATTTCATTGTTTTCAGAATTTCTTATGTATTTCTTTGTTTTTCAACTATTGTTTTTTTTCCTGTGCTTTTTATTAGAGATTGTCGCTAACCACTTTTCTACCATAATTAGCATAAAATTTATCAATGAAAATGATTAATTGTAAAAATAATCAGGTTTTTATGACTTTCATGACAGAGCACTGTTCTCCATTGTATAGGAAATGTACACAAAATCACAAAATTGTGACTGTTTTGGGGCGACATGCCCGGGCAGAGACTCCAATCCCAAGCACATTCTGATCTGGAGATTCTCCCGCCCGAAACCCCTAGCAAACGGGAGACTCCAAGTTGGTGTGTGCGAAGCGCGAAGTTCCTAGGGTTCTAGATGTTCCCTGGTGCTATCTAAGGCTTATTTTTTCAACATACGATAACAATAAGTAAGAAATCCTTTCCACCGGGAGACACAGAGCCAGGGCGGGAGAAATCAAATCTCAAACGGGAGAACGGGAGATTTTGCAAAAATGGGCTTTCGGCGGGAGATCTCCCGTCGAAAACGGGAGAGTTGGAGTCTCTGCTTGATGCCGTTACAAAAATGGGCGTGGCTTCATAAAAATATGCGCGGACGTTGCAAATTTGGTCTGAAAAGTTGCGCGAGACTTGAACGAAGAAAGTCGAGAAGCCTCGCGACGAGATCTTCTCGCGTTACAGAATTATAGCGCGAAACGTCGGGGGGGGGGGGGGGGGGGGGCGGCGGATTCTGCCTGCCCCCCCCCCCCCCTTTAGGGTTAAACGGGATCACTGTACATAGCCCTCCTTTATTGCTCAAATTACGTGTAATATAAAATGATAAAACAAGTCCTATGGGTAAAATGACAGATTTTGCATCAGTAGGACACCTACTAGAAACATGATTTTTTTTTTTCAATGGAGTTGCTGCAACCACATAGGCTAAATGCACATTAATTAAGACTAGTGTGCCAATGTTATCACCTCGCAACTTTCTCATCGGTTCAAAAAATATCATGAAGATCATGAAGTAGCTAAGAGCTATTTATCCAAGAATGTCCGTACTGTTCGTTTGTTACAAAAGAATGAAATGTTTAAACTTGACAGAAATACTGTCTCTTCCCAGTTTCAAAATTCTTTCCAACAGACGGGTAATCCAAGCAAATAATCACAGAAATTCAATTTTCCTGACCGTAACAGCTATCAATCATTAACGTATCAAAGATCAATGACTACATAACAGTGTTCGTGACATTTTGCTTGTATGGCTTCGTGCTGATATTGTTATTGTGCTTTAAACTCACATTCAAGTTTATTTCCGGCTGACGAGGACATAGCTAATGTGCTTCCCGAAGTACAAAGTTCAACATAGGTGAGTGTACCGTCTGTGTGCGACTGCGTGTATTTGGGTGTCTTACTAGCTGGAATGGGGAAGAAAGTAGCCAGTAGCAAGAAAACGCCAGAATACGATACAAGATCGCACAGTTTCTCATTCAAAGTTTTCTTGTTCAAAACATCATAAATTAAATAGAAATCTTTAATGCTATCTCATTTTTTTCGTATTGCTAATAAACTAATTCCCCTTAGTCTCAAAACATCTTGATTCTATACATTATACATGTTATAACGGAGGGTTTCTCATTGTTCGTTTGAACGCACGACTCAAGACATGCATGTTTTATATACGCGGGTATGTTATTTTCAGCTACACAAAATGAGTTCCCCTCATTGATGAAAAAAAAAAAACATTTCGCTTGAACTCGACTATCTACATTTGCCGTTAGAAACTATAACTTCGTAGCAACCCCACCTCTCCCCCCCCAAAAAAGCAACAAAACAAAACTTTAGCCAAGCAGTCTATCAAATATTACTGACTCAACACTTCGAACGCGATACCCCATCTCGTAAAACAGAATAAAAACTTCCAAAAGTATAAACCTACACATCACCCACTGATATGAGATAAATTATGATCATTGCAAACTGTATAAGGACCTTTTGCCACAGACTCAACTCTCACGCTTTCGGCGGGAGATCTTGCGCTTTCAGGGCATTTTTTTTATAGCATTCCTTACTTCTGTTGAGTTTGAGTTTTTCCAGCTTTAGCTGTGTGTCTCCCGTTTAAGATGTATTTCTCCCGCCCAACTTTCGTTTTGTAATAGACACCTTTGTATATCATATTTAATGCCAAACACGCATAGAGAGCATATCCCTAGAGCACAGAGGTCATACAGCACATTGTGTTGTAGGTCGATCCATTCCTAGCAGCCTAGAGGTTGATTGATTGATTTTATTTCCACAAAATAAAATATGTACATTAATTTTTATTGAACAATTCAAGGAAATTATCACAAAAGTACGTGAAATTGCGGCTGGATGGCCCTACTCAGCTCCGCCCTCATGGTGGAGCTGTTCTACCAAGGGGTCCAAAAGAAAACACTCGGCATATTCGAAGTTAACATGCAAATTTGTATCAACTTATACTACTCTATACACAAAATCAAAATAACATCCATTATTACACTTCAGTTATTCTATGAACACTATTTCCATAATGGAAATAAACAAAATCAAGGAATTCAACAAATATACATCTACGCTTCAAAGAAAAAAAAAGAAGGGGAAAAAAGTACATAATTTATACAAATATACACTTAAATTTAAAATCTAATGCTATTATATTAACACCATCCTCTATAAGTAAAACATTTTCTTAGAATATTAAACCTAAAATGCGATATTAATACAACATTTTTCAAAAGTCCCTCATTTCCCTCTGTTATTGGGAAGTATATAAGTTTCGCTGCATCGAGAATATGTCCCACTGAAGTGAACTTATTCACAGTAATATATTTGGAGCCCTTTATCATATCTGCCGATTGCCGCATATCTATCATGTCTTATATAGTCATTTTAAGGATTTATTGAATTAGAGATTTATTTATTTCTTAATTCTTAGTCACAGTACGTGACATTTGAAGTTCTTTATGATACCTGCTGCCATTTTTTTTCATGATTATCATGGCTTATTTTAAGTGCTTTATTAAATATCTTTATTCTTATGTTTTCTTTTAATTTGTTTTGTTTGGTTGGTTTTTTTTTACCATGCACCAAATGTTATCATCGGGCCACAAAAAATGAAATGTGATGATTGGTTGACAAAGAAAAAAATGCTAGTGTCGAGCTGTGGATATACAAATACCTAGGCCTATAAAGTATTCATACCCTATCGTTGGAAACTGCATTATCCTGCCTAGTTTACAGGAAAAAAACCCCGAAACGATGTTATTTTTGCTCTCCCAGTATTGAGCAATATTACATGTACAAAGACGGGCTAGAACTGAAATTGCGCAACACTCATGCAAGCGAACCGGTGGGAACCAGTTCACTATTTTCGCAGGATAGCAAGAATTAGGCAGGAATGGAAAAATTTTCGTCGAAGGAGTCGGTGACAAACTTGCCGAGTTTCATTACAGACGGTAAAGTATAGCACCAACCTTTACTTCACTGAAACTTTACTTATTTTCAAACAACATTGTGAATCTCATTTTGATGATCGCTAGCTCGAACGTTAAGTAGCAGAGGTTACTCGCAACTGCATTGGAAAGTGTTTGGATTCAACAAAAATATTCACTGTCCATAGAGCCGGGTATACTTTTGTTTATCATTGGCTTTACAATATCACCTTGCCATTGTCTGTGACCAAAGGCAGGGATCATGATTCAACTATAATATTTTTGGGTTTGACCTCTATATGAATGACAATCGATCTGACACGATGTGATTTGGATATCGTCTAATATCATGCTGATTTGTGCTTGTCGCATTGTCATTATGTTTCCTATAGTATACCAATGTTTATTTCATTCTCATATACTTCGATATTGACTTTATTACTTGCAATGAACGAAGGTCAAACACGTCTATACATTCAAGACAAATTTAAGCTGACCCAGATAATTTAGAATATTGTGTTAATATTCAATTCTGATTGATTTGACATTAGACACTGAGACAGATTTAAATATCCAAGATTTTATTGACCATCATTGTAAATATCACTCACCTTGGATTTCAACTTCACTCAGTCTCAATCTCAAATTTATTCACCCCGCTTCTAATTAACACTTACCGTATAATAACCATTTCAGTCTTTTTCATGCTAGCACCAAAGTCTTAAAAAGTCTTCGATGCCCTGGAATTACTTAGGCATCTCCGTAATTAACCGTTTCCCCTTTTACTTAGGAACATACAGCGACGTGGCTTCATTCAGATTTTCAACCAATTTTTTGTTTACAAAATTGTAACTTCATGCACACCGATCGTGCACATGGTAAAGGATGCGTAAGAATGTAGAATTTTATTTGTATAAACAACACAGATTTAAACCTAGACCTGATATTTACACTGAGAGGGTCGAAGAATTATTTCTTTAGGTAATCGTAATGAAAATATGTATATAGTAGTCATTGATCATAAGCTCCTATAGCAATGATGGGGAGAGACTCTCCTTGAAGAAAATTTCGAAATCTTGCGAGAAAATAAGAATGTTTATTTTTTTGGTGACTATGAAATTGAAATACTAAAGTGCAACTCAGCACAACATCACCAGATTCAGTACCATACCCCAGTCAAAGACACGAGTCAGACCCTATATAACAGACAACAAATTCTCCAAACAAAAATATCAGCACCAAAATCCATCCATGGTACATAATTCACTCAGATACTTCATTTAACAATTTTGTGATATGTAAACAACGTAATGATTTGTAGGCCTATTCAACTCCCAGGAATAACCATGGATCTCAACTCAAAGAATCCCAAGGTTATATAGATTTATTCAGTATCAGCTTAGAAGTACATTCTTTATCGGGTAAGTGTTGCGTTCATTTCATGAAAAGATTAATGTTTCACTATGACAATGGCCGTGGATTACATCAGCTGATAATAGTAAATATACCTATCTTAATCTGAAAAACAGGACCAAAAAAGTTTCAAAATAAGTGAACTACTCCAATTTGTTAACAACATGTAATGAATATCGTTCCAATAAACTCGAACGATAAATGATCTTGTCCAAAAAAAAGAAGAAAAAATCAGATGTTATTGAAGATTGGTGGATTAGTGGATGTTAAAATCCCATCGGAGAATGTCATGTGGTCATGACGAAAACCTACTTATGAGTATACAAATTTCTGATGCACCAAACAGGTGGTTGAATAGTCACGTGACAAACTTTGAGAAGTTTCAGGTGCGAGCTTTCAGACTGCACAAACATCGAGAATGAGTCCGGCCAATTTCCCGAATTTGAGCTAGAAGTTTCGGGAAGTTTGCGGTCACACAGGCATTCTGAGATCTTAACGATCGTGAACTCATACTTCGCTATGTAAATTATTGGATCCGAATGACCAGCCAGACTCTTATACTAACCTGCTCTGTATATGCAAATTGGTTACCTTTTCAAATCTCACAAATAAAAGATATTGCCCACGAAAATTGAAAAACGATGTTGATGGAACGTGGAAATAATAGAATTTCATCGGCATGACACTTTGTATACTTATCTAAGCTCAACGAGGAGAATTGAAGAGGGAAGCGACATATGGGGCTTGTAAGGAGGGCAAAAAGTGAAGAGTGGGGGGACAGTAATGGGCTAGAAGTTGAAGTTGCACTAGTGGAGACGGTAGAGAAAGGAACAGAGAGAGTGGTAAGGAAGAATAGAGTGAGAATCAAGTAAGATGTTCGGACATCGTTAGAAGAGGAAAGATGAAAAAGAAGGGAAGAGGAAGAGGGAGGAGTTGAATGTTGGAGAATCATGGAGATAGGAGAGAGAAGTGAAGATTCATGAAACCAAGAGAAGAACGAAGTCGTCGAACAGTGTGGCTATGGAATGTGGAATAAATGGAGAAAGGACGAATAATCCCGTAAAGGAAAGGTAAGTAGAGGAGAGATGAAACTATGTTGAGAGAAGGGAGAGAGAGAGAGAGAGAGAGGGAGAGGGAGAGGGAGGGGTGGGGGGGGGGGGGAGAAGACAAAGAAAAGAAGAAGAAAAAGAACAAATTGAAATTCAAGAAGTAAAGGAGAGGGAGCTTGGGTGGATCCTAGAAATAAATGATCCCTCTCGTTTACTTCTTGAATTTCAATTTGTTCTTTTTCTTCTTTTCTTTGTTTTCTCCCCCTGCTAAACAACGATCCGGTTAAGGACTACATACACATGGTGTCACCGTAAATCTTTCTCCCTCATTTACTTCACCAAGCAAACCTTCAAACAACACAAAATCTGTTGTTAGATTGTCGACGTAGATATGTAGTATCGTCACTTATGTTCAATGTCGATCAATCAACCTTAATATTAGCGGCACGTTTGTCTCCACCATGCATCCCCTCAACCGGTACTCTATTCAGCGTCAAGCAAGCCCGTCACCATTGCCAATAATTATCGGTGCACCAGTGTAGAGTGGGCAGTACTGCCAAATCAGTCGATAAAGGATATTCATGAGGTGAACGAGGAAGAGGACGACCCACAACGAAACAAGATGGTCTCTCTACCGGACATCGGCGACATGACTGTCAATGGCGAGGTACATGAGGAGGTCGAGAAGGTGGTCTTCTTCCAACGTGCCAAACTCTTCCGCTTCGACCGCAACGCCAAAGCCTGGAAGGAACGCGGAGTCGGTGACATCATGATTGTGAAGAACCCAAAGACCAACCATGCTCGCATCCTCATGAGGAGAGAACAGGACCTTGAGGTAATATATCTCTAATTTTCAAAGAGAAATAAGTTCGTCTGAATAACTTTCCTCCTAGAGGGTCAGTCTGAGATTTCATGAGTGAGCAGTAACAGTAGGTCTGCAGTATCAGCTCTGGTTCTTATAGCAGAACAAGAAACTGAAGGACAAGTATGCTATTGCAGTTTGACGTGGTATCTTTAAATACAGAGCTTCGGCAGCAATAGACTGATGGTGATAAGGAAACGGAGGCACAATTTGAAAAGCCAAGGTGTATTTGGAGAACGTTGTCTAAATTCTGCTCGAAGATGTTGATGACTTTCATCCAACCATCATTGTATGGAAGACTCCAATACGTAACAAAATAATGACTAAACATTCATCCAAGCATGGATGCTAAACAATACCAAGATCTTGGCGTGTCACAAGTTATAAAGGATGTACGGTATGTGTCTTTGTCCTGTGGGTATGTGCGTTTTGAAAATAATCACGTAATTATAAATAAGAAGATAGTCTAAACTTAACCTTAATCTTGACATTACGAAATGTGGTGGCGTTGCGGTCATTGCGCATCACGTTTATAATAAGAAGGTCCACAATTAAGGCTCCCTTGCTCCCTATCTCATCAATACTCCCCGGCCAGCTGTGCGTCAACCAACGCATCACAGCAGAGATGGTGTTAATGTTGGCCTTCGAAACCTCCTGGGTCTTGACCACTAATGACTTCGCTGATGAGGAGCCCAGGCTGGAGCAGCTGTCCTTCAAGTTCAAGCATGCCGACACGGCGCGTCAGTTCAAAGAGATGTTCACCAAGGTGCAGGAGATGACTGCCGATGAGAAACCCGAAGCAAGTCAAGATGTCGCAAATGAGGTAAGACTTTTCCAAAACAAACAGGAATCCTTTTCGGACATATTGTATGCGTTTTTCTTCATTCCATTCTGTCAATCTTTCATTTATGCATTTAGACAAGCAATAACTGATAGCGATATTTCTGGGCAGTAAAATTATGCAGTACAATTCTGTTATAGAGAATATTCAAAGTAATGAATTTCCTGCGTCCAGTTGTTTACGTCGATGTAGGGCAAATTGTCAATCAGTTGCAACATAGAGAATAATCCGTCAGAAAATCACAAAGAAATACTATAATTTTGAACGCTACTTTGCAGCTGAGTCCGGAACCAAGTCCTTGTCGTTTGGCGGCTGAGATGCGGGCCTTGAACATGTCGCACACTTTTCTCTTGGAGCAGAACCAGCGTCTTTTGCAGAGGGAGGAGAAACTTTTGGAGTCCAACCAGGAGCTCACGAAACAAATTCAGGAGCTCATAAAAGAAGTCCTGCAGCTCAAGGCATGCATCATTTCCATGGCAACGGACTAACGGTTTGTCTGTATGGATGCAAATTCTTGGTGGTGGTAGTGATGATGAGGACTAACTGTGCATTAAGAGTTTGTTGCTTGACCCAAGTCTTCAAAGGCATTATTTACCATTTGCAGATGAAACAAAAACCTAGCTTTAGTGCTTCAAAATAGTTGTAAAATGTGAGTTAGGAATAGAAACAACCAATGTACAAATTTTAATCAGTATAATCAATGTTTTGTTAAATAAAAGTATTGTTAAATATACGAAATATGAACAATAGTTATAATAAAATTGTTTCTAGACTAAACCGTCTACAGTTATGGTTTAGTGAGAGAGATATTGATATCTCCTTATATTTTAGGCTTTATTTTAATTAATCTAATTTAATATCCATGCAATATGTGTATTGCCAACGGCAAAATAACAGTACAAAGAAACGCATCTTATTTCATGCAAGATTCGCAAAATCAAGGGGCTGACAAAAAGCGAACTTATATGATGTGTTTCAACGATGCATTTTACAACACTTGGAAAATAAGTAAACATTAAGCAAATTAACCGGTGCAAATTTACCAGTCCAACTTAACCAGTGCAAAATAATCAGTGCAAATTATGCACTTACCGTTATATCTCTGGTAACATGACGCACGGAGGGGCAATAGACCCAGCAAAGAATGGTAAAGAGTGCGAGGGGAAGGAAGCGGGTAGACAGAGGGAGAGAGAGAAGGAGAGAGGGAGAGAGAGAGAAAAAAAAAAGGGGGGGATAGAATGAGTGAAAGCAGGTCAGTGCAGGTCAGTACATCATCGATAAACTGCGAAACACGAAGAATTCCGAGTCAGGGAAACTTATTATGGGTTACATATATAATTGATAAGAATTTCTGTAAATTCATACGAAATGGTAACTGGGAGGACCTTTCATATTTTTCTTTCATATATCTGCTATGCCATATTATTTAAGCGGTGTTACCCTCTTCTGAATCATAGAGAATTAAGTCTTGATCTTGAAAAAGACCAAAATTAATGATTGGTTTTGCAAACTTAACATTTCTAACATCTATTTACTTGTTCATCTATTTTTTTAATCAATGAATATTGCCAAATTACTGCAGCACTCACTGTTTAAACTATTTACTTTTGTGACCAGAGAGACATTCGGGAAATAAAGCTCCAGCAAGAAGTGATCGGCGTGCGACTTGCAACCTCGCCCATCGTCCCGCCCAAAAGCAAAGGTACTTCCCTATCTGCTATCAACACCAGCCTCCCAGGCCATGACTGCAGTTGCCCAGACGGCCCCTGTTCTATTTCACTATGAAGGAGGGGGGGGGGGGGGGGGGGGGGGAGGGGGGATGGTGGAGGGGATGTCCCAAGATTATGATGATGTCATAAAGTAAAAAGCCAGGGCATGTTCATGTTGACATTGAAAAACATGACAACAGAGATTTCATGAAAATTGGTTTCAAATTTGAGTTTCAATTGGAGTTACAAAGAAATCAGATGATTTTGAAGAGAAGCGTGTTTTTTTTAAAGCAGTGACAGTTGCAGTATTATGGTGCTAAGGCGATAAGTTACCAAGTAAAGTCACACATTAATTGGGAATTGAAGTAGGTAGATTGAAAAAAAAAAGCCTTAAAAAACTTAATGGGTCGTCAAGGCCATTAAAGACTTAAGATTATCTGTTCTTGCCATGGAAAAACATGCCAGTAAATTGTCTGTAGCATGGCTATGATTTCTGTGAAGAGAAAAACCGAGGAATTATGAGTGATGGAGCTGTACAGAGCATCAACCCAGCAGAAGATTGCACAAATATTGTCCTTATGTGGGGTCAGTTGAAATTTGAGATTGAAGTACTTGCGAAACATTATTTATAAGTGGTGTGTTTGTCATACAGTAAAAAACAAAGTCCTTGCATATTTTGATTCATGCTCAGTTGCTGATAACGTTAATGCATGGGAAATTTTGAAAGTGCCGTCTTGAATCATTGCGTGATTTTTAGTGGCTATTTTTGGAATTTGTGTGAAAAGCTGTCCTGTATAAGTATCTAGATGGGAGAGAAAAGTAAATGGGAGAGAGGAAAAAGAATTACATCACATTGTCTTTGTTTCATGGTTTCTGTGTTTCGTAAATGTCTTTTGTATTATTCCCTCGTGACACCTCTGGTGTGCTTTATATGTAATGTTGAAAAGTAGTGAATGTTGATGATGAGTATTGAAATCCTATCAGTCATTCACCTACAGATGTCTCCAAAATTGTGCTCCAACTAACGTCCAGACACTAATCTCATGCTATATCAGTCTAAACGATACGGAATACGGTCTAGCCAAGACCCAACCCGGCTGTATCTTTCCCAGGAGTCTTACTCTGACAGAAGAAAAATCCTTCTCTTTTGCTGCCCCACAGATGGAAATCAACTGCCCCAGAAGTATCCAAGAATCACCATCTCTATCAGTGGTCCAAAAATCCCTTTCAATAGTTGATTGATCAGATATGTACATTTTGTATTTTTCATTTGTTATTTTCTGTATCCACTCAATGTTATTTTGATGCTATCATTTGGTGAAGCACTTTGATGCATGTTTACTCGTAAGAGCGCAATATAAGTACCTATATTGTATTGTATTGTAGCACTTATTGGCACTAAACTCATTTTTTTTTTTCAATTGAAGCAGGCTCAATCACCAGTGGGACTCCACCAAAGTCCCAAGGATCCAGCCCAGCCATGTTCTCCCCGAGCCCTGCTGCCCAGCCCAAGGGCCTCTCCGCCTCTGAAAGACGTGCGGAGAATCTGACTCCATCCTCCAAGACCCCATCCGGTAGCAATGAGAACATTGCACAGCCTCAGCAGGGACTGTTTAGGCCAAACGTTGCACAGGGCCAGAGTCAGGGTCCGAATATGGCCAAGCCGCCCTCCCAACTGCAGGTAATTGGCGCAGTGAAAGACGAACAAATTGTGTTGTAATGTAAAAGCTGCATGTTCACGTAGAGACACTTTCGGAAAGGGGGAGGTGGCGGACATTTTCAGGAGATGTTGATTTTGCAGTTTGACATCGATGCCTGTCCAGTCACTCCGCGAGTGCATCAGGCGGTGATATTTTCGTATGTTGTTGATTCCCCCCCCCCCAAGAAGTGATACGTGAAATTCGCAAACTTAAACCCATGTGAAAATAACAGCTTTTACAATATTATGATTCACGATTGCTGATGTAAAAGGCTTGAGGGTAGCATTGATCATTTTAGTGTTAAATGGTCAAATGGTAATTATGCTACATCTTTGGCCCAATTCATGTTTGTAACCAAACAGTTTTCAAGCTTTTCCGCTGTCACTTCCACTGCTGCTGCCACAAAGCCCAGCCAAAACTTCAACTTCTTCTCGCCAAGCATCATCAACACTACGGCTGCCACAAAGCCCAGCCTAATCTTTAACATCTTCTCACCGAGCACCATCAAACCGGCGCCCTCCCTGGCCAAGCCAGTGACCACTTATGCAGCGGCGTCTCCCTTTGCTAGGTTCTCCTTTGGCGTTACCTCGACGACCGCATCCGTTTCCTCCACCATTCCCACTGCCAGTGTCTTCAAACCTGCCGGGAGTGTCAAAGCATCACCAGCATTCACCTCGCATCTGGGCGCTTCTCCTGCCGTGGTACCAGCCATCAAGCCTTGTCTGATACAGGACCCCTGGACTCTGTCCCCATACCCGGGATTCTACTCATTTCCCAAGACACACCCAGAAAGCCCCCTGGCAGAGCAGAGCTCTCAATCACAGAGGAAGCCGGGTCAGAACCCGCTCGCGACAGACTCGCCAAAGACAGTCACTTTCAAGCCTGAAATTGATGGTAAGACTTTTCCCGCTTACTCAGCAATCATGTGTCATGTGTTCAGATGCATCAAAGTTTTCCTATTTTTTAATAAGAATTAAAAGCAAAATGAGCTGAGATCAAGTGATAGTTCATGTTGTCCAGATTACATGATTGACTAAAATGTCTTCAACAGAAATCATATGATTTGTTTTTAAATTTACTTATGAGATTCTAGAAATGGTAGAGAATAGTATCTTTTCAGAGGCGCAGATTTTTTTTTATAAAACATACGAATGTAAAATACTGAACTCTCCAAAATTTGTTTAGCTTCAGAACTGAGGTAACAGAAACTGAACCAAAGGAACTCATTTTGTTGCACAAGGTGTGATTGTTATCATGGTAAGACCTGAAGAGGTTGGAGTAGTTCTGTTCAGAATCGGGGTTGTATATGAAATATATTTACAAAGATTGTAGTAACAATGAAATGTGTGTGCCCGTATGTGATTATTACCACGATGAGGCTGGATCCATTCCGATCAGAATACATCCTCTCGCGATGCTAACAAGTGAAATCCTTTTTATTTCATTATCATTATTATCATTATTGCCTTTGCTCTTGTCCTCAGCAGATGATGATGTGATCTTTGTATCCATGACTGGCCCCACTAGGATGCAGCGAGCCAGAGCTGAAAAGCTCCTCCTCCCACCAGGGTTCTATCTCTACGAAAATGCCCCGCCTTGCAAGGGGTGCATCGGCTGCTTGGAGGACGTAGACATCCAGTCCCTCTACAAGAGGAATCAACGAGGAGCGGAGGCCGCTCCCGTGGTCAGACTCAAGGGTGAGGATCTTTTTTTTTTTGGGGGGGGGGGGAGGGGAAGGGGAAGGGGAGGTGATGTCCAAAGATTGTGATGATGCAATTTAAGTGAAAAGCCAGGGCATGTTTATGTTGACATGAAAAAAAAAATGACAGCAGAGAAGTAATGAAAATTGGAGTCAGAGTTTCAAAGAAATCAGGTTATTTCAAAGAGAAACATGTTTTTGTAAAGCAGTAACAGTTGCATTAACATGGTATTAAGGCGATAAGTTACCTAGTCAAGTCACATATTATATGGGACTTGAAGTAGGTAAATTGAAATTAAAAAAAAAAACTTCAAGGAAACCAAAAACCAAAGAGCAATATGGATTGGGTGAAAGCAGCAATATTTGTAGAACACATCAGTGAAAGTTTGAGAAAAATTGGACAATCGATTCAAAAGTTATGAATTTTTAAAATTTTAGTATTGGAACCACTGAATAAGGCATTTTGTAAGGAGACTACTTTAGTTTATGACATCATGTATGAACAGCAATGTAAAGAAAATACCAAGAAAATTCAACATGCTTTCACCTTTCTAGCGTAATGGAAGAGCACTTGACTAATCGCTTTCAGAAAGCGAGAGAAATAATTACTACCATTAACATTATGTCAGTATCAAGTTGACGTTGAGTGTACTCTTCATGAAAAATGAATTTTTGTGGAAACCTGTGATTTCTGTGAAGAGAAAAACCAAGGAATTATGAATGATGGACCTGTACAGAGCATCAACCAAGCAGAAGATTGCACAAATATTGTCCTTATGTGGGGTCAGTCGAAATTTGAGATTGAAATATTTGCGAAACATTATTTATAAGTGGTGTGTTTGTCATACAGTAAAAAACAAAGTCCTTGCATATTTTGATTCATGCTCAGTTGCTGATAACGTTAATGCATAGGAAATTTTGAAAGTGCCGTCTTGAATCATTGCGTGATTTTTTTGGTAGCTATTTTTGGAATTTGTGTGAATAGCTGTCCTGTATAAGTATCTAGATGGGAGAGAATAGTAAATGGGAGAGAGGAAAAAGAATTACATCACATTGTCTTTGTTTCATGGTTTCTGTGTTTCGTAAATGTCTGTTGTATTATTCCCTCGTGACACCTCTGGTGTGCTTTATGTGTGATGTTGAAAAGGAGTGAATGTTGATGATGAGTATTGAAATCCTATCAGTCATTCACCTACAGATGTCTCCAAAATTGTGCTCCAACTAACGTCCAGACACTAATCTCATGCTATATCAGTCTAAACGACACGGAATACGGTCTAGCCAAGACCCAACCCGGCTGTATCTTTCCCAGGAGTCTTACTCTGATAGAAGAAAAATCCTTCTCTTTTGCTGCCCCACACTTGGAAATCAACTGCCCCAGAAGTATCCAAGAATCACCATCTCTATCAGTGGTCCAAAAATCCCTTTCAATAGTTGATTGATCAGATATGTTCATTTTGTATTTTTCATTTGTTATTTTCTGTATCCGCTCAATGTAAGTTTGATACAATCATTTGGTGAAGCACTTTGATGCATGTTTACTTGTAAGAGCGCAATATAAGTACCTATATTGTATTGTATTGTAGCACTTATTGGCACTAAACTCATTTTTTTTTCCAATTGAAGCAGGCTCAATCACCAGTGGGACTCCACCAAAGTCCCAAGGATCCAGCCCAGCCATATTCTCCCCGAGCCCTGCTGCCCGGCCCAAGGGCCTCTCCGCCTCTGAAAGACGTGCGGAGAATCTGACTCCATCCTCCAAGACCCCATCCGGTAGCAATGAGAACATTGCACAGCCTCAGCAGGGACTGTTTAGGCCAAACGTTGCACAGGGCCAGAGTCAGGGTCTGAATATGGCCAAGCCGCCCTCCCAACTGCAGGTAATTGGCGCAGTGAAAGACGAACAAACTGTGTTGTAATGTAAAAGCTGCATGTTCACGTAGATACACTTTCGGAAAGGGGGAGGTGGCGGACATTTTCAGGAGATGTTGATTTTGCAGTTTGACATCGATGCCTGTCCAGTCACTCCGCGAGTGCATCAGGCGGTGATATTTTCGTATGTTGTTGATTCACCCCCCAAGAAGTGATACGTGAAATTCGCAAACTTAAACCCATGTGAAAATAACAGCTTTTACAATATTATGATTCACGATTGCTGATGTAAAAGGCTTGAGGGTAGCATTGATCATTTTAGTGTTAAATGGTCAAATGGTAATAATTATGCTACATCTTTGGCCCAATTCATGTTTGTAACCAAACAGTTCTCAAGCTCTTCCGCTGTCACTTCCACTGCTGCTGCCACAAAGCCCAGCCAATACTTCAACTTCTTCTCGCCAAGCATCATCAACACTACGGTTGCCACAAAGCCCAGCCTAATCTTTAACATCTTCTCGCCGAGCACCATCAAACCGGTGCCCTCCCTGGCCAAGCCAGTGACCACTTCCGCAGCGACGTCTCCCGTTGCTGGGTTCTCCTTCGGCGTTACCTCGACGACCGCATCCGCTTCCTCCACCATTCCCACTGCCAGTGTCTTCAAACCTGCCGGGAGTGCCAAAGCATCACCAGCATCCACCTCGCATCTGGGCGCTTCTCCTGCCGTGGTACCAGCCATCAAGCCTTGTCTGGTACAGGACCCCTGGACTCTGTCCCCATACCCGGGATTCTACTCATTTCCCAAGACACACCCAGAAAGCCCCCTGGCAGAGCAGAGCTCTCGATCACAGAGGAAGCCGGGTCAGAACCCGCTCGCGAGAGACTCGCCAAAGACAGTCACTTTCAAACCTGAAATTGATGGTAAGACTTTTCCCGCTTACTCAGCAATCATGTGTCATGTGTTCAGATGCATCAAAGTTTTCCTATTTTTTAATAAGAATTAAAAGCATAATGAGCTGAGATCAAGTGATAATTCATGTTGTCCAGATTACATGATTGACTAAAATGTCTTCAACAGAAATCATATGATTTGTTTTTAAATTTACTTATGAGATTCTAGAAATGGTAGAGAATAGTATCTTTTCAGAGGCGCAGATTTTTTTTTATAAAACATACGAATGTAAAATACTGAACTCTCCAAAATTTGTTTAGCTTCAGAACTGAGGTAACAGAAACTGAACCAAAGGAACTCATTTTGTTGCACAAGGTGTGATTGTTATCATGGTAAGACCTGAAGAGGTTGGAGTAGTTCTGTTCAGAATCGGGGTTGTATATGAAATATATTTACAAAGATTGTAGTAACAATGAAATGTGTGTGCCCGTATGTGATTATTACCACGATGAGGCTGGATCCATTCCGATCAGAATACATCCTCTCGCGATGCTAACAAGTGAAATCCTTTTTATTTCATTATCATTATTATCATTATTGCCTTTGCTCTTGTCCTCAGCAGATGATGATGTGATCTTTGTATCCATGACTGGCCCCACTAGGATGCAGCGAGCCAGAGCTGAAAAGCTCCTCCTCCCACCAGGGTTCTATCTCTACGAAAATGCCCCGCCTTGCAAGGGGTGCATCGGCTGCTTGGAGGACGTAGACATCCAGTCCCTCTACAAGAGGAATCAACGAGGAGCGGAGGCCGCTCCCGTGGTCAGACTCAAGGGTGAGGATCTTTTTTTTTTTTGGGGGGGGGGGGAGGGGAAGGGGAAGGGGAGGTGATGTCCAAAGATTGTGATGATGCAATTTAAGTGAAAAGCCAGGGCATGTTTATGTTGACATGAAAAAAAAATGACAGCAGAGAAGTAATGAAAATTGGAGTCAGAGTTTCAAAGAAATCAGGTTATTTCAAAGAGAAACATGTTTTTGTAAAGCAGTAACAGTTGCATTAACATGGTATAAGGCGATAAGTTACCTAGTTAAGTCACATATTATATGGGACTTGAAGTAGGTAAATTGAAATTTAAAAAAAAAAAACTTAAAAAAAAACTTCAAGGAAACCCAAACCCAAAGAGCAATATGAATTGGGTGAAAGCAGCAATATTTGTTGAACACATCAGTGAAAGTTTGAGGAAAATTGGACAATCAAGTCAAAAGTTATGAAATTTTAAAATTTTAGTATTGGAACCACTGGATAAGGCATTTTGTAAGGAGACTACTTTAGTTTATGACATCATGTATGAACAGCAATGTAAAGAAAATACCAAGAAAATTCAACATGCTTTCACTTTTCTAGCGTAATGAAAGAGCACTTGATTAGTCGCTTTCAGAAAGCGAGAGGAATAATTACTACCATTAACATAATTATGTCAGTATCAAGTTGACGTTGAGTGTAATTTTCGTGAAAAATGAATTTTTGTGGAATTCTGTGATTTCTTTGAAGAGAAAAACCAAGGAATTATGAGTGATGGAGCTGTACCTAGCAGAAGATTGCACAAATATTGTCCTTATGTGGGGTCAGTTGAAATTTGAGATTGAAATATTTGCAATACATATTTATGAGTGGTGTGTTAGTCACACAGTAAAAACAAAGTCCTTGCATGGTGATACTTATTAAGATAAATTTTCAAGTGCTGAACGAAGTACCAATGCATCTTCAGTGTTATATGTCACAGGTTTTTTCTGTTCAGTGTTGTGGACAAGAAGTAAAACATAAAACCTCAGAAACTTTGAAACCACCTGTTAGATCTCAGGTGTTCAGCACGCCAGCACATCTCTACTCTTCTTTTAGCTGTAAAGTGGCTCCCAATGTCTTGCATGAAAGACGTGCTTATTCATGAGCAAATTGTATTGAATAGTTCTGTGTCCATCCATTTGTTTCTGCTAGACTCCAAACAGGCCGCTTTTGGTGCATCTAGAGGTTCCCTTTCCTTTGGGAATGTGGTAGCTGCAGCCAAGCCATCAAGTAAGCTCCAACCTTGTTCGTCGTTTTAAAAAAAACACTAAGAGAAACATGACAATTTTGTTTCGCTCATTGCTCTCAGTTCTGTTTTGTTTTAGTTGATGGAGGGGGATATCCAGTTTTGTTCTTAAAATTCTATTTTTTAGCTCTTCAGTATGTATCCATAGAAACCTAAATAAAGCTTATACATGTCACAAACATGGTTTTATATCAGGCATGACTTTAAGAATATATTTCTGTGTACATCTTGGACCCATATTGTTACTCAGAATGAGAATCAAATATTGCAATGGTTTATTTGCTGTACTCGAAATTTGAGACCCACGTCACATGCAGAGCTGTAAACTAGCATACCAGTTTTATTTTATTCATTTTTTTACATCAGAAATGGAAAGTACATTTCTGAATCCTATATGTGGGTGATTTTTTCCCCTAGAATTTTGATTAAAATGTTTGGTTTGTGCAAGTTTCCTGTTTTTGAAGTACAAAATTATTCTCTCTTCAGAATGTGTGTGTTTTGTTTTCTATGTTTTATTTCTGTAGATAAGTAATTATGGTACTGTATGCAGCATTTTTTAGCGATTGATTTTTTTTTTCGAATCAGGATTTTCTGACAATTTTGTGTGTGGTTAAATTCATGATCATGGAGTTTAGTAATGAATGGAGAAAAGTACTTGTGCAAATACCATTCATGTTCTGATCTGAGTTAATATTTTCGTGTGTGGTTAAATTTGTGATTAGCACCCAACTCCCCAAATTAGCAAAAATGAAATTCCTGTGAAATATATGCCGTATACAGGAATTTATGTGCAGATGTTGTTAGCCCTGCAAGTGACTTCATCTTGTAATCTTTTGTTGTTTGCTTACAGGTAGTGGTGGTATATTTGGTGGAGGGGACTCCGCTGGTGGGATTTCCTTTGCTTCGCTGGCTGCCAATCAGTCCAGTGGCTTTGGCTCAGTATTTGGCAAAAAATGTATGTCACAGATTGTGTATGTGTGTGTGTGTGTGTGCGTGTGTGTGTGTGAGGAGTTTTTCCGTTTGTTTAGGTATTTGTTTGTCTATCAGTAATACCCCATCTTCTCTTGAACTGTGTGAAAGTAACTTTTTCCTTTTTTTTTTTACTTTTTAGCATATCAATGGACGTAGTTAGCACATCATTGATTTTTACTCTCATTATTGCTTTATCACTCTGATCAGCTTCAAGCAAGCCCTTCACATTTGCTAATGCCGGTGCACCGGTGTTTGGAGGTGCTGCCAAGTCGACTGACAAGGATGATATGGGCGTGGCGGAAGAGGAGTATGACCCCCACTACGAGCCAATCATCACGCTGCCGGACATCGGCACGATCGCCACAGGGGAAGAGGATGAGGAGATGATGTTCCGCCACCGCGCGAAGCTCTTCCGCTATGACCGCAGCGCCAAAGCCTGGAAGGAACGCGGAGTTGGCGACATCAAGATTGTGAAGAACCCGAAGACCAACCATGCCCGCATCCTCATGAGGAGAGACAAGATCTTCAAGGTAATAATATGCAGTTTTAGAGTAGACATACCAGTAAAAAGATAATGCCGTGGTTGCCATGGAGACAAGAGCACACTTCTAGAGTGTCTTTGATTTCACGGACTTCAAGAGTACAGTATAGCTATAATATTGTAATCACCTGTATCACTCGTGGTGGAAAGCTTGCGTCTAAAAAAGGAAAGAAAATCACTTTTATCTTCATTATCTAAACTGACCCCGATTCCAATCCTCATACCATGTCACCCTTTCCCGACTCAGCTGTGTGCCAACCACCGCATCACAGCAGAGATGGAGTTAAAACCAATGATGGCCTCGGAAACCGCTTGGGTGTGGACCGCCAACGACTTCGCTGAGGAGGAGCCCAGGTTTGAGCAGCTGGCTGTCAAGTTCCAGCGCGCGGACACGGCGCGTCAGTTCAAGGAGATGTTCACCAAGGCGCAGGATTTGATTGCTGACAAGACGCCAAAGGCAACCCAAGATGTTGCAAAAGAGGCAAGACTTTTCCGAAATAAACTTATGTGTATGGGATTGTGTGTGGGCATCTGTGTGCGTTATTTTGTGTATTTTGTCCTATGTGCTATTTCGCAAATTGAGGAGCTCGCAATTGACGTATGATTTTACCCGATATCACTTGTAATTGTCATTGAAAACGCGATAACGAAAATTTAAAGGAAATTCAGTTTTCACTTTTCTGGAACAACGCATAAAGAGCACTTGACTCAAACCTCTTCCAGAAAGCAAGGGAATGATATCAACCTTAATACTTGTCATTAACAAGTTTGGGGAGGGATGTCTTTACATTTTATAAAATATGAGTTTTGTGAATTCTCTTTGTATTTAATTCTGTTGTTGTACATACGTGACATCACAAACTGTACACTCTGAAAAAACCCGAGTTAGAACTGACCCGGAACTGGATCCGTTGGGGTCACACACCGTTCCGGGTCAGAAATGACTTGGAATTTGGTCATGAAGACCCCGAGTGGGGTCACCCTGACCTAAGTCATGACTCTGAATGGGTCATATCTGACCCCATTCCTTGTCAATTCTGACCCGGAACGGTGTGTGACCCCAACGGACCCAGTTCCGGGTCAGATCTGACTCGGATGTTTTAAGAATGTAGTAGTTTTGGTTGCAATTAACGTGAAGCAATGTCGTCAGCTCAATACTCTTCCCCTGGTAGAGGCATGAAAGTCTTGTACAAATCCACTTATTTTGACAAAATTATAAAAAAAGACTAACTTTCAAGTGCGCTTTGTCTGATTCAAATGAAATGGTTAATAATTTCTTGGTTTGATTATATAGTTATTAAAGTCAACTTGATAATAATCTGTCATTGCACTTTGAAAGAGAGCAAGATATCTATAGGAGTCACAAGATGACATTTTTTTAGTAAAAACCAAAAATGCATAATGTTGTTAGGCTAAAAACATAATCTTGAAAACTAAATCTGGAATAACTCGAAAATGTACCAAGCATACGTCCAAATGAGATTGACTCGTTGAGCTGCTGTAGTAAACCAGTTGAGCTGCAGATTTTATTACTACACGTATTTCCCATAATCACTTGCCCGAGTATGCTCGGGACTTATACTCTTTAACGGGCTACATGTGAGCAGGAATTTGAAGTATGTGACAGATTAAAAAAAAAATCATACGACCGAGAAAATTTCCTATTTTGTTGTATCATTATTCAAAGACAATAGACTGAAAAAGTTTCATTGGGACTGTAGGAAAGAGTTTATAATATCAGAACTTTTATTACTTTAGATCTCTCAGTCTTAATCTGCAGACATATCCATATACTGTGACTGATATCGATGTAAAAATAAAGCAGTATCTGGTTCTTTTGTTTTCTCACCACAACGTTTCCAGTTTAAATGAATTTATCCACAAACACTTTGTACTCTCTCCACTCAGAGCTTTGCCGAGCGATTTGCAAAGAAGCCCGGTACATGGGATTGTGATGCGTGCTACATCAACAACAAGGCAGACACACAGGCATGCGTGGCATGCATGGCACCCAAGCCGGGTACAGAACCGACAAAGTCGGGTGCCACAGCGGCACCTTCTGGCGGCGGCGTGTTCAAGGTATCATCTGGTTTTGGTCTCGGCACCGTACCCCCTTCGCAAGGATTCACCTTTGAGCAAGAAGGCTCGGTAGCCCCTTCAAGTGGTTTTAGTTTTGACGCCAAGGCGGAGTTTGTCAAAGGCGGCGCTTCTGGTGGTGCATCGAATATTGAATTCAAGCTACCAGTAGCTAAGAGCCCAATCAAGTCGCCGGACGGGGGCCGCTCCCCAAAGACATTCCTCTCCTTGGGACCGAGGCCTCCAGGCATCAACATATCAAGTGGTACAATCGAGTCAAAGAAAAGTGGTGCCACAGCTTCAACCCAGTCAATCAGTCTCTTATGCTCTGGTGGCAGTAAGCCATCAGTCAGTCCCTTCCAATTTGGTAGCAGTGAGCCATCAGTCAGTTCCTTCAACTTTGGTAAGGGTGAACCGTCAGTTAGTTCCTTCAACTTTGGTAGCGGTAAGCCGTCAGTCAGTTCCTTTAACTTTGGTAGCGGTAAGCCGTCAGTCAGTTCCTTTAACTTTGGTAGAGGTAAGCCGTCAGTCAGTTCCTTCAACTTTGGTAGCGGTAAGCCGTCAGTCAGTTCCTTCAACTTTGGTAGAGGTAAGCCGTCAGTCAGTTCCTTCAACTTTGGTAGAGGTAAGCCGTCAGTCAGTTCCTTCAACTTTGGTAGAGGTAAGCCGTCAGTCAGTTCCTTTAACTTTGGTAGCGGTTAGCCGTCAGTCAGTTCCTTTAACTTTGGTAGCGGTAAGCCGTCAGTCAGTTCCTTCAACTTTGGTAGCGGTTAGCCGTCAGTCAGTTCCTTTAACTTTGGTAGCGGTAAGCCGTCAGTCAGTTCCTTCAACTTTGGTAGCGGTAAGCCGTCAGTCAGTTCCTTTAACTTTGGTAGCGGTTAGCCGTCAGTCAGTTCCTTCAACTTTGGTAGCGGTAAGCCGTCAGTCAGTTCCTTCAACTTTGGTAGCGGTAAGCCGTCAGTCAGTTCCTTTAACTTTGGTAGCGGTTAGCCGTCAGTCAGTTCCTTCAACTTTGGTAGCGGTAAGCCGTCAGTCAGTTCCTTTAACTTTGGTAGCGGTTAGCCGTCAGTCAGTTCCTTCAACTTTGGTAGCGGTTAGCCGTCAGTCAGTTCCTTCAACTTTGGTAGCGGTAAGCCGTCAGTCAGTTCCTTTAACTTTGGTAGCGGTAAGCAGTCAGTCAGTTCCTTCAACTTTGGTAGAGGTAAGAAGTCAGTCAGTTCCTTTAACTTTGGTAGCGGTAAGCCGTCAGTCAGTTCCTTTAACTTTGGTAGCGGTTAGCCGTCAGTCAGTTCCTTCAACTTTGGTAGCGGTAAGCCGTCAGTCAGTTCCTTCAACTTTGGTAGAGGTAAGCCGTCAGTCAGTTCCTTTAACTTTGGTAGCGGTAAGCCGTCAGTCAGTTCCTTCAACTTTGGTAGCGGTAAGCCGTCAGTCAGTTCCTTTAACTTTGGTAGCGGTTAGCCGTCAGTCAGTTTCTTCAACTTTGGTAGAGGTAAGCCGTCGGTCAGTTCCTTTAACTTTGGTAGCGGTTAGCCGTCAGTCAGTTCCTTCAACTTTGGTAGCGGTAAGCCGTCAGTCAGTTCCTTTAACTTTGGTAGAGGTTAGCCGTCAGTCAGTTCCTTTAACTTTGGTAGCGGTAAGCCGTCAGTCAGTTCCTTCAACTTTGGTAGCGGTAAGCCGTCAGTCAGTTCCTTTAACTTTGGTAGCGGTTAGCCGTCAGTCAGTTCCTTTAACTTTGGTAGCGGTTAGCCGTCAGTCAGTTCCTTTAACTTTGGTGGCGGTTAGCCGTCAGTTAGTTCCTTCAACTTTGGTAGAGGTAAGCCGTCAGTCAGTTCCTTCAACTTTGGTAGCGGTAAGCCGTCAGTCAGTTCCTTCAACTTTGGTAGCGGTTAGCCATCAATGAGTCCCTTCAATTTCAGTAGCAGTTAGCCATCAATCAGTCCCTTCAACTTTGGTAGCAGTAAGAAGCCATCAATAAGTCCTTTCTGCTTTGGTTACAGTGAACCATCAATCAGTCCCTTCCACTTCACTAGCGGTGAGCAATCAATCAGTCCCTACCATTTCAGCCATCAGTCAGTTTCTTCCACTTCAGTATAGCGGTTAGCCATCAATCAGTCTCTTCTGCATGGGTAGCGGTTAGCCATCAATTAGTCCATTCTGCTTTGTTAGCGGTGAGCCATCAATCAGTCCCTTCTGCTTTGGTAGCGGTTAGCCATCAATCAGTTCCTTCTGCTTTGGTAGCGGTTAGCCATCAATCAGTCCCTTTCACTTTAGTGGCGGTTAGCCATCAATCAGTCCCTGTCACTTTGGTAGCGGTTAGCCATCAATCAGTTATTTCCGCTTTGGTAGCGGTAAGCCATCAATCAGTCCCTTCTGCTTCGGTAGCAATGAGCCATCAATCAGTCCTTTCCGCTGTGGTAGCAATGATCTAGCCATCAATCAGTTCCTTACGCTTGGGTAGCGGTGAACCATCAGTCAGTCCCTTCCACTTTGGTAGCGGTGAGCCATCAATCAGTCCCTTCTGCTTTGGTAGCGGTTTGCCATCAAGCAGTCCCTTTCACTTTGGTAGCGGTTAGCCATCAATCAGTCCCTTCTGCTTTGGTAGCTGTTTGCCATCAAGCAGTCCCTTTCACTTTGGTAGCGGTTAGCCATCAATCAGTCCCTTCTGCTTCTGTAGCGGTTGGCCATCAATTAGTCCCTTCTGCTTTGGTAGCGGTAAGCCATCAATCAGTCCCTTCTGCTTTGGTAGCGGTTAGCCATCAATCAGTCCCTTCTGCTTTGGTAGCGGTTAGCCATCAATCAATCCCTTCTGCTTCGGTAGCGGTGAGCCATCAGTCAGTCCCTTCTGCTTTGGCAGCAATGAGCCGTCAATCAGACGTCCCTTTCACTTTGGTAGCGGTGAGCCATCAATCAGTCCCTTCTGCTTTGGTAGCGGTTAGCCATCAATCATTCCATTCTGCTTTGGTATATAGCGGTTTGCCATCAAGCAGTCCCTTTCACTTTGGTAGCGGTTAGCCATCAATCAGTCCCTTCCGCTTTTGTAGCGATGAGCCATCAGTCAGTTCCTTCCGCTTTGGTAGCGGCGAGCCATCAGTCAGTTCCTTCCGCTTTGGTAGCAGTGAGCCATCAGTCAGTCTCTTCTGCTTTGGTAGCAATGAGCCATTAATCAGTCCCTTCCACTTTAGTAGCAGTGAGCCATCAGTCAGTCCTTCCGCTTTGGTAGCGGTGAATCATCAATCGGTTCCTTCCGCTTTGATAGCGGTGAACCATTAGTAAGTTCCTTCCGCTTTGATAGCGGTGAGGCATTAGTCAGTTCCTTCCGCTTTGGTAGCAGTGAGCCATCAGTCAGTCCCTTCTGCTTTGATAGCAATGAGCCATTAATCAGTCCCTTCCAGTTTGGTAGCAGTGAGCCATCAGTCAGTCCTTCCGCTTTAGTAGCGGTGAGTCATCAATCAGTTCCTTCCGCTTTTGTAGCGGTGAGCCATTAGTAAGTTCCTTCCGCTTTGGTAGCGATGAGCCATCAATCAGTCCCTTCACCTTTGGTAGCAGCTCCCACTAGTGGTTCCACAGACACAGACAAGTTCAGCCTCGGCAGTGGGATGGAGGAGCTGAAATTCTCATATGGCAATTCCAAGGTTGAACCCGAGCCAGCCAGAGTAGGCCTATTCTCATCTGTTAGTCCTGGTGCAAAATCACAGCTTAAATCCGGGTTCTAGTTCTCGGATATTTTCAAGGTCAGAGAAAAAGAAAATGAAGATAGAAAGTGATGTTCCATTGTTGCTGTTGTTGTTTTTGTTTTTGCAGGGATAGTAGGGAGGCAGCAATTAATATCTATAGTACATGTACCTTTCATTTCTAATACAAATGGAGTTCCCAAAGCTTTGGAATAACAGGATATACATCATGAACACCATTGACAATCTGGCATCAGCTTTTTGAGGAGTAATTTTGTGGTTTTTACCTTTGGGGTGTACTTTGTAAACTTTCCATATTATCGGCAAGTGTATCTGTGGAACATAGTGAATTACTGCTGTATTTCTGTTATATTTGCTGAGATATTTTCTGAGAGACCAATGAGTTAATTGTACAGATGTGAAATATGTTACCTTTGTTATGCAATGTTGACAGGGAAAGCAAGGTTCCATTATTTACTTTTTGACAGCTTTAATATTATCATATATTTGTTCTTATATATATATATATATATATATATATACACACACATTATACATATTAGGATTTATAAACAATGGGTAATTAATTCTACCTTTTTTCTCTACCCCATATAGGTTTTAACAAATATGTGATCATGCCCATTGGTATGATTTGCAAAGTATTTTTTCAATAATATTTTCTGTTGTTGTTGATTTAAAGAAAGAAAAGAGAGGGAAAAATGGGACCTTATACAAATAATTTGCCCCAGACAGCACTTAACATGAAACAAACATTATAAATTTCACAGAGATATAAACAAGGATATTGAATATACTAAGTCTCCACGAAGGAGCTCATAACGTCTCCACAAGGGAGCTCATATTGTCTCCACAAAGGAGCTCATTACGTCTCCACGAGAAAGCTCATACACATACTAATATCAGAGGTAAACCCAAAGTAATATACAGTATTTGAATAAAGCACACACACAATGATATTATGTACGGAATATATAAGATAGCTATAGCAGTGTCATTGTTTCGAGAGAACGAAGAAAAGAAAAGAAGAAAAAAAGAAAAACATTTATACACTGTTTATATCATCGATAGTGCTCTGAGCATCACAACAATGATTCGGGAAAAATCCAGAGACGTCGATATAGCAAGGTAGATTTGCAGCAAAACAACGGAAACAAGTTGTACAAATATAATCGTTGTTCGATGACGTATGAGTATACCTGCTTAGAAAATCTACGTTTGCATATGATAATACATATATCTTGAAAATCCACCACTGCAATTGATAATGCATACATTATACAACATTCCCAAAATGCATGCCACAGCAAACAATGTAAGAAAAATATTATTAATAATTAATGTATGATATAATGCATAACACATAATACAGACAACGCAAAAAAAAATATCTTGAAATCTACGTTTGCAAAATGATAGTGCATACATTTTGCAGGACTTCGCAAAGTCCATGCTACAGCATATTACGCAATCTTGAATATTGTGATATTTGTTGGTTTCCTTGACACAGGTGATAACTGCATCCAGAGCCTTTTGGTTTGCGAGTATTAAAAGCAGAGATGCTGGGTGATTGCTTATGGATAGCACGTGTGAGATTCGTACGTTTATGTGTGTGTTGTTTGCAGTGTAATAAATAATGTTCAACGGTTTCCAATTCATTGCATATTGAGCAAAGACCAGTGGGATGCTTACGGATGATACGATAAAAAGTTGCAAATCTACCTCTGCCCATGCAGAGTCGGTGAGTTATTATTTCATCGCGTCTCCTACGACTTTCAAAGGTGAAGGAGTTTGAGGCACAGGGTTGGATACTGAAAAGATGGCGTCCTTTATTCGAAGAGCGCCATAAGGCGTTCCAAGCGTCAAGACACCTATGCTCAATTACATATCGTATAATTATCATCAACATTTAGAGGAACACTGATTGTAATATTCTTATTCATTTAAGAAGGACTTCATTGGGAAGGTCAAGGATATCTGAGGTGTGGTTATTCAAAAGTGCCAAGGCACTGAGAGAGTCTGAGAAAATAACGCTGAATGGAGGGCGGTCTTTGGACATGAACTGTGAAGGGAGAGATCAATATTGGGATGTTCAGTGGACCAAGGGGGACTGGGATAAACATGCATCGGTTGCAGCTTTAGAAAAGTGTCCGTAAGCGTTTTGATTCGTAGAGCGAAAGGAAGCTTGTTTTGTGGCCATTTATTCGATGAAAATTGCCTGCATTTGACAATGGCTTCTCGGGCGGGGTGAAGTGGGGACAGTGTGTATATATAGGCGCAGTAATTAAAGGCCGCCCTTTCGAGGCGGTATATGGAGTGGAGGTTCGTTACATTCCACTTGAAGTGCATGCAGGGTAGTTGATGGTAACGCTCCGGTGCATATTCGAAGGGCGTTCTGTAGACGAATACAGAAACCTGTGGGAGAGACTGGTCGAGAGTGAAAAATAACCACTTTAGACTTACTAGTAGACAGAGAGAATCCATACTGTGTCATCCAATCAGAGATGCTATTCACATCGGACTGGAGTTTTGTATTGATGTGACAAAGATTGATGGAAGAACGCCATATAGCGATGTCGCTAGCGTACATAGATACACTTGATGCACAACAATGTATAATTTCATCAATAAACAGATTGAATAAAAGAGGACTAATGACGCTGCCTTGCGGGAGGCCAGCTTGGCATGTACGAATGTCTGAAAGTGTGGAGTTTATCTGTACCTGAAAAGTTCGCGAGTCCAAAAAACTGTACCCAGCTTAGAAATCGACCTCGAAGTCCCACTGACTGAAGTCAGGAAAGTAGTGCATGATGATTAACAGAGTCAAAGGCTTGACAAATGTCAAGAAAGATAGCGACCGTATACCCTTTACTGAATAGGGATTTCCTTACTTCGGACTCTAAGCACAGGAGATTAATGAAAATTCTACGATGTCGGAGGAAAGCAGACTGACGGGAAGAGATTAGATCATATCTATCAATAATGTATAACGAGACTCTACGGACAATCATACGTTCCATGAGTTTACATATGATAGGTGTGAGAGATATTGGGCGGTAGGAGCTGATGGAGTGTTTGTCCTTGCCAGGCTTCAACATGGGCTTGATAATGGAGTGCTTCCACTGGGGCGGGATAACAGACGTTTCCCAACTCATAATTATAATCTCTAACAGGGAGCAAATCATATTGTCAGTTAAATGGCTTAACAATTACTGTTTGTTGATTCCATCAACCCCGGGAGTGGAGTTCTTAGAAGCTTTTATCACTGTTTCGAGCTCTTTGGCAGTGAAAGGAGAGGAGAATCGTTGTCATATATATGATGGGGGTTTGGAAGTAGGGCGAGGGAGAGTGGGAGTTTAAGAAGGCTTTTGAGAGAAAGCAACTGCCATAGCATTGGCGATAAAGTGGGCGTCATGAGTATAAGTGTTGTTTATAACTATGGGTGGGAAAGTACTCCTTGTGTTATTGTTAGACAATAGTTTTACTTTGCACCATACATCTAAGAGTGGGGAAAACGGTTCAAAGAGTTGCAAAAAGTAGTGAAATGAGCACGTCTGGCTGATCTAATGCAGCGTCTGGCTGTAGCATTAGATTGTAGATAACTACCAGGTAAGTGATTAAGTCATTGTAAAGATATGACTTATTAAGCTTGCGTTAGGCACGATCACGGTTGCGGACAGCTTTTGAACAAGCCGCCGACCACCAGGGAAGAGGTGGGCGACAGGTCGGGGTCTGGAGGGGAATAGAAGCATTAGCAGCTTGAGTAATACATTGTAGAAAAAGATCATGCAAATCGTAGATATTAGCTGGACGGGAGCTGTATGAATGATATGACAATTCTAATTCACGCTGATATAATTCCCAATTTGCTCTTCGGAAAGCCCAACGGGGCGGGAGATTGTCATAATTTTGAGGGGAAGAGCGAGGTTTGGAAAGCCGCTTCAACGGCAAAGAAAAATGAACATTACAGGTCATAAGGTCAGGTAGTGATCACTTCCGAGGGAAAAATGGGATACCGACCAGTTACAGTGGGGGGCTAATGACGGAGGAACAAGAGTGAGGTCAATTGACGTGGAAGACCCTCTAGCAATGTCAAAGCGGGTTGCTGAGGAATCGTTAAGTATAACAATATCGTGATCATTACAAAATTCAAAGATTACTTTTCCGTTGAGGTCCTTGGTGGTTCCTCCCCATGCATGATGACTATGGGCGTTAAAATCTCATCCAATGACATAGTAGGCAGGCAGTAGACTGTGAGAGAAAGTAAATCTTGTGTGGACAATCTTTTAAGGGATTGTAAAAATTTACCACAGTAACAGAAACATTTCTATACAAAATATTGACTTTCGATCCCTCTAGATGAGGGAGATAATGAACTTTGCTGAAATTTACGTCTTGATGAATAAAAATTGCACAGCCACCTCCACGTGAGGAGAGTACGCGATTGCGCCACAGAGCAGTATAGGGATGGAGAAATTTGTGTCATGACACCAGGTCTCTTGCACGAGGATAACATGTGGGGGTGAAGGGGAAGGGTAGATGTGGTGAGTCAGTTCCGCGCCATTAGAGGGGAGCCCTCTGGCGTTCCACTGCCAAATTATAAGGTTCAGATCCATTATTGGTTCTGATGTAGGAGTTCGTATATCTTTTCCTGGGAAACGACCACATCAAAGTAAGTGTTTGCAGATTGATGAACAACCAACATGATTCTCTTGTGATCAGAATCAGCCGCATCAAGATTGTTAATAACTGTGCTCACGAAAGAGACTAGTTTTTCCACCAGGAGGAATGGATGTTGCAGGAGGGAGTTGCCGTTTGTTTGTTTGTGTGGAGGCCGATTTGTATCTATAGGGACAGGGAGGATTCTGTGAACCTGTGCCCTGTCAGTAGACGGTTGGGATTGAGTAGGTGCATGGGTCACACTCGCACTGAAAGGATGTTAGCGAGAAGTGGTGATGGAGGAGGTGGTAGGGTTGGACTTTGAATTATGAATGGGAGCAGGTATGCTGGATTGAGGGGGGGTCGAGAATCGGGCACATTAGGACCTGGGAGATGTCGCGGGTCAGATATGGATCTGGGTTAGAATTCATAGCTTGGGTGTTGGATTGGGTGACGTGTAGTTTTTGGCAGCTTCAGCATAGGAAACATGATTGAAAGTGGAGTAATTTTGTACTTTACGATGAAGTTTGAACCTTGGGCAACTAGCGTAGGCCGCGCTATGGGGGCGCCCCCGCATCGCAGAAATTTTGGATTGGATTTGGACGGGCAGGAGGAGAGATCATCGTTTTCTCCACACCTTACACAACGCTGCTTGATATGTATCCTTTGTATGACCAAACCGCCGGCAGTGAAAACAGCGAGAAACAGGGGGAACATATACACTTACTGGGAAAGTTTCTTGCCAATGCACACCGATTCTGGAAGTGAGGGGCAGTCGAAAGAGAGAACGAGTACATTGGTTGGGGTAGGACCATCGTTTGATCGTTTTGTGACGCGCTTTAACTTCGGTCACATCCTGGCCCGCCAGCGCCTCCTCGATGTCTTGTTTCGTTATTTCGGGCGAGACGCGTTTGATGGCACCTTTTAGAACAGGGGAGATTGACTTGTCGTTAGTGACACGAAATGGGGTTTTGCAGAATTCATTCAGTTCCATTAGAGTACGAACCTGTTTAGGATTGAAACATTTGATGGTGAAAGATTTTTGTTTACGTTGGACTTGAGACACTTTTCCTATTGACTTGTTGATTTCACGTGCGACTTGGATGGGGTTGACAAGAGTAATGTTTTTGACGGTTCCAATAATAGTTACATACGGGTTGAACGGAGGACGGGAGGGTGTGTGAACTGTGAAACTGTTCGGATTCATCATCGGAGCAGGGTTGGGAATTAGGCCGCTGTCTCTTTCGTGAAACGTCAGTAAAACCGGCACACTTTTAGCTGTGGCAACACAAATCGAACAAACCAGCAGTTTACATAAGTATACCTAGAATCAGATGTACTTCTGATATCTAGATGTAAATACATACATTGGATATACAATAACACAGGAATAGACGGATAATACTTATACTTCACAAATAAACTGCATGTAAGTCAAACTAAGATATATGGATAATACTAACAATGGATAGGTAACGCAAGAACAATGTAAATAGGCCTACGCGTCAAGACAACAACAACAACAACAAAGATAATAATGAATCAATATACTGTTCGTTGCAATGAAAAATAAAAATTCAAAAAATAAAAATTCTTACCAGGTATATATAACATCAACACAACAAAGTAGTTAAGTAAGTGATAACATGTATAAATCACGCAACACTATAGGGCGGAAGCTATGAGCAGCGGACGTGCACGCACTGCGACATACTGCAAGCAGTGCTTGACTGCCGCGAGTCGAACAACTTACGATGATATGCGTTGTCCTTTGGGTTCAGATCCGCAGTCAAAATTCCGAAACAAATTATCACACAATGATCAAATAAATTAAAACAAGCTCACTCATATAATCAGGAAGAACAAACAGTGGTCAGTCAAAGCTGAAAGGCAGAAAATAGATACAAAAATTCGGTTAATAGTTCAAGTAGAACAGCAGGAGCACCACGGCACGTCCGCACCCTTCGGCCTGCAAGAATAGAATCCTTTCTCTTCACATCTCATTGTAACTCAAGATTAAACATTTCCTTCGATGTGACAATGTCACAGTCCAAAATAAAGCCCATCATGATGCCATAGAATTAAGAGCGTCAGATAATCTATTGACAGTTAGTTTCACGAAGACTGTACCTATCAAAGAAGAAGTAGGCGCAGTGAATAATGAATAGTGAGGGTCCATTGACGGAGATGCTCCAATCTGTGTTTGTGTCCATCAGGCCATGGGCAACCAGTCGCCTGGAACGTCCAAGCATGCATCCACCTCGGCTTCTTTCCAGTCTCCGTTAAAACCCATCCTCACGTTTGCCGACCTGGCCTAGTCGCAGGACTCCTCCTTCTCCTTCCGTATGGACGTCAGAGAAGTGACGGCTAAGAGCCCCGCAAAGATGTCCATCCCCTTGTGACCTAGGAGGTAGGCGAAGGCGATTATGTTCCCCCGGCCGGAGAAAGACTCCTGAGGACGGAATCTCCCTGGCCGATTTCGGGATATAATGTCGAAGGACGTAATATCCTGCTACTTTGAGCCAATCTTTCACATGCGGGATGATTATCATAGCAAAGTCGAGTCGAGCAATCACTTAGAAAATTTCTACATTATTCCCAGCGGGGAATGATGGTGCGAGTTATATAGAATAGGGTTTATCCCACTAACGAGGCACTCTTGGACAAATGGAAGGGATAAATGATTTCATAAAAGAGGAGAGATTTACTTTGAGAATTCTTTGTGACTGCCTTTATTCCGGAATATCAAAGCCCTCATTTCAATTCATCAAGGTAGAGTATATCCAAGGGTGCCCAGCAAAGCTTAAACTGACTTGGCAAACAGGCCCATATGTAGTGGCATGAACAAAGTGTTAGAAGTTAATCATCTTAGCCAGGCGCGCCGGAAGCAGTTTTGGATTGGGGGGGGGGGGGGGGGGGCAAATATTGGAGGGGGCTCACGATAGACCATACATATGTTACACAATATACACATACACACACACACACACACACATATATATACATATATATATATGTGTGTGTGTGTGTGTGTGTGTACAGTGGCGTACCGTGGGTCGAGACATTGGGGGGGGGGGGCACCTTGTGGAAAAGTAATTTTGAGGGTGTGTATGCTTGTGCGTGTGTGCGTGCGCTGTCAGTCTGCAAACGTAATGGGACAACAACACATTACGGAATGTGATACATTCAACAACGCAGTCATTGAGCAACATTGGAAGTTTTCCTTACATGGATTATGGAATGACGGTGTGAAACGACAAATTACTGTCAGCAACATCAGGAGAATTGCATAACAATAAAATGCGAGCGAGCTTGAAAATTTTGACATTTTACAGTCCCCAAACTGCCGTTTGTAGCTATATCTTTCGCTTTTGAAATTAAGGGGGTGGGGGGCGGTGGCGCACCGGGTGCAACTGCTGGCAATTACTGGCAGCAACATTAGGAGAATGACATAACGATTCAATGCGAGCGAGCGAAGCGAGCGAGCTTCAAAATTTGGACATTCTGCAGTCCAAAAACTGCCGTTTGTAGCTATGTATTTCGCTTGGAAATTAAGGGGGGTGCGCATCGGGCTCAACTGCTGGCAATTACAGCCAGCAACGTTAGGAGAATGGCATAACGATTAAATGCGAGCGAGCAAAGCGAGCGAGCTTGAAAATTTTGACATTTTACAGTCCCCAAACTGCCGTTTGTAGCTACCGTAAAGTTCCGTGTATAAGACGCACTATTTTTTCGTCGGAAAACGTTGAAAATCGGGGGTGCGTCGTATACACGGGTACAGTCGAATCGAGGAAAAAAATCCGTCATGTACACCCAATTTTATAAGGCCAACTTGGGGCCATGTATGCCCATCGACGTTTGGAAGGTAAGCAATCACTAGAACTTACGGATAAAAGAGCGATCTTTCAATCTGGACACCCACAAAAGCTGCAAATACGAGATACACTTACATCAGCCTTGTGCAGTAACGATGTATCAATCTGGCCATAGACAACAGCTGTAACAGCACTGCTGTATGCTACCGATGTCAGTCTACCAAGCTACCAACAGCCAACCTAGTAGCTGGAATACGCGATGTACAGGTATCATTACTAAATTACCGATACTGTAAAACTTATCAATGTACTAGTATCAATATGACCATAGACAAAAGCTGTAAAATACGGAGTAGGATCGACACTATGTCACCGTAAATATGAACGATGTGTGAAGCATGCATGCATATCCATGTCGTTCGTTTGCTCTTCATTTCACGAGTGCAAGACCAGCTAGGATAGCATAGCTACACTGTGCTGTAGCTAGCTAGTAGCAAGCCTTTGGCAAAGGCAGCAGCTGCAGAGAGGCTTTTGCAATGGACTCGCGTGCACACAGCGATCGGATCGAAGCGCGCTAACCCGTTGCGCGCTGTGTGTGCAAGTCCATTGCTCTCTGTGTGCGTGTGCTGAAATTATAGCGAGCTGCCTTTTGCAAAAGGCTAGCACTGTGCATACAAGCATGGTACAATAGACACACATGTTACTGGTAACAGTGCATGAGTGTAATTACCGTACGCACCGTACGTCTTGCCGTATGATCCCTCTGCTACACTTGTTGATGTTTTTCTTATTTTTCGTGATGAACCTTCCAGTCTGACATGCGTCAATATGCGAGATACCCTCTGCTATGTATGACAGCAAAGATCGTACTGTATACTCATGAGTACGATATGCATGACACATGTACCACGATTGAAAGGCGAAACAATAGCAAGTGAGTACCGAGACAAGTCTCGCATTTTGCGTCTTCCGTATTTTGTTGATACCCGATGAATACCGTTAAAAGAAAATATAAAAGGAAACGAAAAATAGAGCAAATACACGCTGCATTCTAGGGAAATATTGAGCTGAAATAACATGTATGACACACGCAATATTTGCGTGGACATTTTCGTGTGTTTTTTTTTTTTTTAATTTTAGGTCCGAAATTAGGGGTGCGTCTTATATACGGGTGCGTCTTATACACGGAACTTTACGGTATATATTTTTTTCACTTTGGAAATTAAGGGGGGGGGGGGGGGCGGCCCAGGCGCAACTGCTGGCAATTACTGGCAGTAACATTCTCTTTTACAATGGCATAACGATTAAATGCCAAGGAGCTTGAAAATTTTGACATTTTACAGTATAAAAACTGCCGTTTGTAGCTATACTCTTTTTCGCTTTGGACATTGAGGGGGGGGGGGGACGCACCGTGCGCAACTGCTGGCAATTACTGGCAGCAACATCAGGAGAATGGCATAGCGATTGAATGCGAGCGAGCGGAGCGAGCGAGCTTGAAAATTTTGACATTTTACAGTCCCAAAACTGCCGTTTGTAGCTATATTTTTTCGCTTTGGAAATTAAGAAGGGGGGGGGGGGCGTTGGGCGTTGCGGGCGGGGGTTAAAACTATTTTCCCGGAGCGCTACCTACGTCAGGTGTCACGTTAGTAACAACTAGCGGTGGAAGTGGGACGTATGGTAGATTTTTTTTTTTCTCAAGGGAGGGGGGGGGGGAGGCACACGTATAAAAATTACAAAACAAAGAAGAATTTTTAAGAACTTGCTTCAAAAGGAGGGTTGGCAAGGGCCAGTTGTGCCCGCCTCTAAATCCGCCAGTGCTTAAAGCTAACATTTTGATATTTACACGATTTTCCATTGCCAAAAGCCTCTAAAATCTGCGACGGTTACCGTTGAATGCGGTTGAGATAATCTGCTCACACGCAACGAAAAACGAATGTCTAAACATTTATGAGAGTTAGAATTACTAGTCTTAGCTAATAGATTTCCCTATTTGTATTGTATCTATATCTATATATATATATATATATATATATATACATACAGTGTATATTTACTTTATTTCATTTATTTTATGTCTTTATTTATTTATTATGATTATTATTTATCTATTTATTTTATTTTATTTTTTTTTTTGGGGGGGGGCTTTTTTTTTTGGGGGGGGGGGGGGCAAAAACGCGTTTCCCCCCCCCCCCACTTTTTGGATTGGGGGGGGGGGGGGGCCGGCCGCCCCCCCTGCCCCCCCCCCCCCCCCCCCCACTTCCGGCGCCTATGATCTTAGCAACAGGATAACGCCGTTTGCGCTGAAACTGATGGAACTATGGGAAAAATATCATTGAAACTTACATAGTTCGATTTCAATTCTGACATTTAGTATTTGCAGTTGAAGGTGTGGGAATCAATGATGATTTGATGTGCTTGATATCTGAATGTTAATGACCTGAGATAGAGGCCAGACAAAATTTTCGTTTACTAATTAGAGGAATTAAAAACTTTAACAGAACCTATCAGGTGTGAAAATTGAGGTTTTATGTATAAGGAAATTTTAAACGCGTCATGTTAACTGAAATTGATCAGTAGAGGACCCTTTTAAATTGAGAAGGTAGTCATTCCAACAGGATTTAGAATTGATGGTAAGATGACATGTAGGAATTATCTATTTGGATCACCTGACTTGCCAAGTAACTACTACTATAGTATTTCTCAATTTCTGTCTCCTTACCAAGAGTGTGAGGAAACGATCATCACCCTTCTCCTGTTTCAGGGTTCTGAATATTATTTTTGGCTCTTCACATCTTGCCTATGATTTATTTCTGAAAACCATGTATACCTCATAAATATGCAGACGTTTAGGAGAAAATTCATTTGAAATTTAATCTTTGATATTTCTTGAAAACCAAACGTTTGATATTTGACGTAACCTCTCTCCAAATTTCAAAGTCACCAATGGTTTGAAATCTGATATTCCTCAGATTTTATAGGAAAAGTTATCGTGCTTCTTCTTCTTCTTTTTTGTTTTTTGTTTTTGGTAGTCGGCCTATTCTGTATACAATGTCTATGTCTCTCTCCTAGGTTTGATTGGATTCAATCATCTGTAAACTGATTCGGGAGGTAGACTTTCTTTATCATTGCTGTAGTAGGTTTCTAACAAATTATTGAAAGGAAAATTGATTGCAGAAAAGCTTAGACATTGTCAGAGGCTAAACAAGTCTATGTCATCAAAGTGAGAAAACTGATACACGGCAGCTTTATAAGGCTTTGGTAGTTGACAAATGGCCATGGATTACCGTATGATTTCACCTAGCTTCATGTATTGAAACAAACTTTTTCTTGCATGTGTATAAGACTCTTTATGTCATCTTACTCCCACTGTGATGAGAACGTGAACTCGACCATTTGAAGTTCTCCAGAAGGAGAATGTGATCAACGAATGTGTTTCAATGGAGCAAGTAAAGTCCGAAGTGGACACTGTTTGTTCCGTTCCTTCCTTTAGTTGAATAAAAAATTGTTATAAGGCGTGTTATGTTCAGAGGCCGTTGTCCAAGTCAAGCGTTTTGCTTTTAACGGTCTCCTCTACCTGTTCACTTAAAGATCTGAAATGATATCTATGTATGATTTCACATGATTATATATTTGTAATGCGACATTTTGTTTATATTTTCATGACTTGTGAATAATATGTTCGATATTGTCATACTTATCTTCCGTTACGTACAAATGGAGAAATAAAGCTTACTGAAACTTAAACTGAAACAACTGATTGGCAAATGATACTGCTGTGGATACATTTTCTAAATTGCGGTGAACGTCTCATAGAGCAGCAATGAAAATCTGATTGCATTTAGTTCCTCCAATGAAAATGAAACCACAACATGCAATCTACTTTAGATAAAACCCAGACCTAGTTATATGTATATGATAGTATGAAATATGCATATGATTCCTTAAGACACGAGAATATATCTATGAAATTCATGCGAGATGAGGAAAGTACAATTGTTGATCCATCAAAGATGGCGTTCATTCGGAATTGGAGGGTCGGTATATTGATGATGATGATGATGATTATTGTTATACTACATGTATTATCATTATTATTATTATTATTTGGTAACTTGATTAATTATTATTGCGATAATAATGATAATGATAATAATAATAATAATGATAATAATAGTCAGTTCTTAGAAACGCATAGTACCATAACCATAACCAAAACCAAATCTATCACAAATTTCTCTATTCAAACATGTAATCAAACATGTAAACAACAGCGATAATGAGTTTCAATAAATTCTTCAAGAAAGTTGAGCCTGTCTGCACTCATTGCAGTGTGTATACATTGAAATCATTGTATTGTCAAGTATGTCCAGACAGAATAAATGCTAAATATTGGCATGTTTTGTTTTAAGTGATAAAGGGCTTGATTGTTATCCTCCTTTTGGACTTTGCTTGATATTCGTAAGTCAAAGTTCTGTTAAAGAGGAAAATCCAGTCCAAACATAAGTTAGTCTGATAAAAAAGAGTAAATTATTACAAGTTCAACGGTAATATTTTGATCGAAATTAGGTGAAAAATAAGGAAGTTAAGACATTTTGAAGTTTCGCTAATCTCCTGTGGAAACAATTCTTGAACGGTCAATATGAATATGCAAATGGTAAAGTGAGCATGTCATACCCTCACAACTTGCCATACAGTTTGTTCATAGTATTTTGGATTTTCCAGTTTTTCATTCAAACGCAATTATGCCTGGGGCTCAAATCCAGATATATATAACTGAGCATGTCATACACTCACAACTTGCTATGCACTATTATTTGTACATAGTATTTTGGATTTTCCAGTTTTTCATTCAAACGCAATTATGCCCAAGGCTCAAATCCTGATAAATCTAACTGATCACTATTCTGAAGTTATTCAACCAGGAATATCATCATGTTTTAGACTTCAAGGACAAAACCACTTTTTTATGTACACGATCAACGGAAAATTGTGAGGTTATGACATGGCCAGCTCACTCATTTGCATATTCATATCCACTGTAGAAGAACTGTTTTGCAGAAATAAGCAAACTTCAAAATCTCATAAATTTCATAAATTCCTAATTTTTCATCGGATTTCAATCAAATTTTTACCATTGAATGTTTTATTCTTTTTTATCAGACTAACCTATTTTTGGACCGGAATTCCTCTTTATAGGGATCCTATAGTTTTGTTGAGGAAAAACCTCGGGTTTTTAACATTCTTTTAGTGAGATGGTGACAAACCTTTAATGAAATACGAAAGAGCATGTAATTTCAAGAGGAATTAAATGTTTATTTGTTAAAAATTGGTTTTGAAATGGCTGAGATATCCAAAAAAAGAGAAATCCTAATGGAAGGTGGGACCCACCGTTCAGTACGATCGCTTTGTTTTACTTTGTTTTTGGATGTCTCAGCAATTCCATAACCAATTTTCATCAAAATAATCTTTGAATTCCTTTTAGAATGGTATGCTCTGTAATACATTTGTATTTCATTTCGGTAACTCGCAAAAAGTTAAAAGCCAAATACTCATCTCCATCAATACTATACCAACCCTTTAAATGTAAATCAATCATAATGATTTAAGATTCAAGATTCAAGATTCAAATTTATTTTCACTTCCATAAAATAGAAAAAGAAATTATATACATTGCATATGTACAGGATATTTGTAATGATTGCAGAATGTGATTTGACAAAATACATATGAAAATGAG
The DNA here is from genome assembly GCF_040938485.1 of Diadema antillarum. Classification (NCBI taxonomy): domain Eukaryota; kingdom Metazoa; phylum Echinodermata; class Echinoidea; order Diadematoida; family Diadematidae; genus Diadema; species Diadema antillarum. The sequence goes on from NW_027272230.1 coordinate 255,563, forward strand.
AAACAAATGAAAAAAAAAACCACGCAATTATATCTTTGTTAATGTATACATAAAACGTATAATACAAGTCAACTAAGGACATGAAGGATGAGGATGGAAGTGGAGGGTCCCACTAAGAAGCAGAGCTTGTACGATATGGGGCCCTCAGAAAATGCACAAGACAGCAATATAAAACAAAATAAAACGAACCGATGTCAACTGACATCAAAATAATTGGGAAGGGAAAAAGAAAGAAAAAAAAAGGAAAAAAAAAAGGGGGGGGGGGAATACAGCAAGTGCCATCGTGGACGCAAGCAATCTGGATTCCATGATGTAAAATTAGTGATGAAATACAACCTGGATTGAATATAATGCAAAAAATTTATACATAATTATATTGGTAAGAATGCAGGAGAAAGAGAGAATAGACACATCGATATATTTATGCGGAACACTGACAGGAACATAATTATAAGGAGGACTTATGTAAAAAAAAAAAAGTTCATAATAATTGTTTAATATTCAAAGAAAATGATGACCTGACTGAGATGGTAAAACGAAACTAACTCGGTCGGATCTTGTAAGATTTCAATGAAAATAATCTTAATTTATTTCAGAGGAGTTCAGAGATTGAGCTGTTGTAACATTGTTGTGAAGTGAATTCCAATACCTTGATCCATCGTAGATGAATATGTTTTGAGCCAACAAAGTTCTCAGAAATGACAAATGGAAGTCATTTGATCGCATTGTTGGATTATTGTAAACGGATTGATTTCTTTGAAACATTGTTTCGAATATTTTTTGGAAGATTATTTTTGTTATTTACTTCCAATAGACCTCAGGTACATAAGAATATTCTTGCGTAGTGTCATTTTTTCTTTAAAACCCTTTTTTTTTCTAACAATGTGATAGCTCGATTTTAAAGATTGAGGTTGTATCATTCAAAAGCGGTCTGAACTGTATACCAATGTTTAGCATGGAGGATGAAACACTAAAGCATACAAGTCTTCAGAATAAGTTGTCACTATCAAGAACTGAGAACAAAATATGTTTTACTGTACAACCAAAATTCCTCGATAGTATACAAATGATGCACAGGATAGAGTGCGTTAGTGGAGGCCTAGCGCATTCGAGGGTATTTACAATTGTGAAACATGCACGAACACGAAATAATCCTGTGCATCATTTGTTTTATAAAATGGGTCGAAAATTCGAAAACTAACAGCATTTTTCAGCGTTTTTCACGTACCTTTGTGGGTCAAGACGTCCGAAGATGTTCGTCCCAAACATTTACGCACGTCGCACTCGGAAATCCCGCACATATAAGTATGATGGGGAGTTGGGTTTCCGGACACTTAAGTTCCCGCATGAAAACTTACTTATTTTACATAGAATATGCACCCTTTACCTTCGTCGAGTGCGACGTGCGTAAATGTTTGGGACGAACATCTTCGGACATCTTGACCCACAAAGGTGCGTGAAAAATACTGTTAGTTTTCGAATTTTCGACCCATTTTATAAAACAAATGATGCACAGGATTATTTCGTGGCGTTAGTGGAGATGCAGCTCACTCTCGGGTATTTACAATGTAGTGCAACATGCACTCGGCTTCGCCTCGTGCATGTTTCACAATTGTAAATACAAAAATTGTACAATTGTACTTCCAAACTAGAATCATTGTTTAAAAATGTCTTTCGAAAGAAAAAAAAATACATCCTACAGTGAAATGTCTTATGAAAAGTTTGTAATTTTTGTTCAAATGATATATCAACTTTCCGATACATGTGTATGAACTATTGTCATTCCATATTTTTTTTTCTCAACAATGAAAATAAAAATTCTGAAATCTTTACAAAATACCTGGTACATGTACGACAATGAACTATATGATAAGAGATCCAACTGGATATGCAGGTCATTGATATACACGTAACTCTGAACTGAGAATAGTAGATCATCACACTTTGACATCTTGACAGCATTTTTTTTTTTTACCAAGCGTACAGTGTATTTATAAACCGGTAATGAATTCAACCACCTCCGTGTTTCAAATGATTTGTTTATCACGTAATTCAAGATTGAGGTCATATTTTCAGTTCCATGCAAAATTAGAAAATTTATAGTAAATTTGAACCTTGAAAAATTATGTAAAAACACTGATCAATTCAGTGCTTATTTACGTCGATGTAGGGCAATTTGTCAATCAGTTGCAATGAAAAACATCTCGACGGAAGAAAATCATGAATTTGAACCTTGAAAATTTGAAATACTGTGTTACTTTCGGAAATTGAGCCCAAAGGCCTATTCGCAATTCGATGCACTGTGTAGAATTACGCGCATTTTGCTCTCGCGAATCTTAGTTCCTTGCGATATTTGTTTTATGTACGCGAAATCTCTCAAACATGGAGCTTTTATCCGGTCTGTAACGGAAATCTCACATTTTGCCGTTGAGCAACCCGACTATACAGTATTCTGAGTTTGAAGATGATTAAGTGTAGCAGCATTTGAGTAGAGGCAAATAGATTTTATCTAAAAAAATGGAATTAAAAATCAGTCATCTGTTTTAGATACCGAGACGCAACGTGGTTACCACTCTGTTTGTTTGTTTGTTTGTTTGTTTCTCACAAAAGTTGCTCTGAACAATCACAAAGCATGCCGGAGGCTTGCCCTATCGAGCAACAGCTGAGGAATTCCTGCCTATGAAACTTAATGGAGGGACCAAGTGAATTAATTAAATACTTCCTTAATAGGTTATAGGAAAAGAAACATCCATAAAATGTAACATATTACAGAAACGGTCTAACCATACCTCCATTCCACAGAGGTTTGCTTGTTTGTTTGTTTTTTTCTCATCGGTCACTCATCAGAAGCAAAGAATATTGCTTCTGGCCACCCACCCAACTGTATCGTATCGCAATCTGATAAATCTGGCATGGTTGGTCGACTATCAGGTCAGAGTCAGACATGTCGCGCGTGATCCTCATTGGATGATCTTGCCTCATCGGATCACCGCTCGACGACACTGACCTGAAAGTCGCTTAACAAGTCGGATTCATCGGACTGTGGTCCGATACACTTATGTGGGTGGCTGGAAGCGATAAGCGTAGTTACTAGATCCGATACTAGTAAATTTATTTCCATAAATTGTTCTTTTCTCGTGATATGTTTGTACATTGCCACTCTTCGTTAGAATTAAAATAAGCGAAACGAAAAAAAAAAACGAAACAAAGCTAGATTGCAGCAAAAAAACAACAGAAAGGTTCCCAACTCTGTTGATATGTCGCACATTATGATTGCCTTTAAGTGATTCGTGTGATCGCACTTCCTATTCCTTTCTCCTCGTTCTTGTGCTGTGTCTCCCGGTCGAAAGGACAGAATTGTTCCAAATCGTGGACGTCCTTATCACCAGCAACATTTTTTCCTATTCTCCTGTAAATAATCTTTTGACTATATGTGATATGCCACATACGCATTTGAATGCTGTTTGATATATTCATTTGTTATGTGTGACAGAATGCAGCGCTCATCCGATGATTTCGAGAACCGTTTAAACAGGATCACTGTAAAGAATTAGATAGCCCTCGTTTATCACTCAAATTGATCTTAAATGATGAAATAAGTCCTACACATGTATAGGTAAATTGCCAGAGATTATACATTAACCAGTATAGCACCCAATAGAATCATAGATTCTTCCAATGGAGGTCCGGCAACCATCAAAGGCACATTAATGTGCCAATGTTTTCACCTCGCAACTTTCCCATCGTTTATTTTTTCACAAAAATACCGTGAAGATCATGTACTAGCTAAAAGCTTATTTATCCAAGAATATCCTTATTGTTAGTTTGTTACAAAAGAATGAAATGTTTAAACTTGACAGAAATAATACATCTTCCCAGTTTCAAAATTCTTCCAAATTGAAGCAAATAATCACACTTAATTTTCCCTACCGTAACAGCTGTCAATCATTAACGTATCGAAAATCAAGGACTGCATAACAGTGTTCGTGACATTCTGCTTGTATGGCTTCGTGCTGATATTGTTATTGTGCTTTAAAGGGACCGTATAGTTTTGGTTGAGACCTAATTTCAGGTTTCTAAATTTTTTTTTGGTGAGATAATGAGAAACCTCTTATGAAATATGAAAGAGCTTGTATAATTCTGTGAGGAATTCAACATTTATTCGATGAAAATTGGTTTTGAAATGGCTGAGATATCCAAAAAGGAGCGATTCTAATCAAGTGTGGGACCCACACTTTACGATCGCTTTGTTTACTTTGTTTTTGGATGTTTCAGTCATTGCAAACCCAATTTTCATCAAATAAACTTTGAATTCCTCTTAAAATAGTATGTTCTGTACTATATCATAAGGGTTTTCTTGGTATCTAGTAAAAGTTAAAAGCCCAATTCTCATCTCCACCAATACTGTACCATCCCTTTAAACTCAAATTCAAGTTTATTTTCCTGCTGACGAGGAAACAGCTAATGTGCTTCCCGAAGTACAAAGTTCAACATAAATGTTTCTTCCTCTCGGTGCGTACGTGATGAGAAAAGGTGAGTGTACCGTCTGTGTGCGACTGCGTGTATTTGGGTGTCTTACTAGCTGGAATGGGGAAAAAAGTAGCTAGTAGCCGGAAAACGCCAGAATACGATACAAGATCACAAAGTTTCTCATTCAAAGTTTTCTTATTCAAAACATCATAGATTAAGTAGAAATCTTTAATGCTATCTCATTTTTTCGTATTGCTACTAAACTAATTCCGCTTAGTCTCAAAACGACTTTATTCTATACACATTTATATAACGGAGGGTTCCTGATTATTCGTTTGAACACGCGACTAAAGATACGCATGTTTTATACGCGGGTATATTCATTTACAACTACAACAAAATGAGTTTCCCTCATTGATGAAAAAAAAAATATTTCGCTTGAACTCGATTATCTACACTAGCCGTCAGAGACTACAACTTCGTAGCCCCCCCCCCCTCCTAAATAAAACTTTTGAACGCGATACCCGAAAACCGAACAGAATACTAAATTCGAAAAAGTATAAACCTGTACATCTCCCATTGATATCAAATGATATTATCATTGTAACTGTAGGACCTTTTGCCAGAGACTCAACTCTCACGCTTTTTGTGGGAGATCTCTCGCTTTCAGACCACTTTCTTATGATATTCCTTACTTCTGTTTGAGTTTGAGTTTTTTCCGCTCTAGCTGTGTGTCTCCCGTTTAAAATGTATTTCTCCCGCCCAACTTTAGTTTTGTCATAGACACCTCTAGGTTAAGAAATAATGCCAAACACTATAGATAGCGTATCACTTGAGCACAGAGGTCATACAGCACATCGTGTTGTAGGTCGATCTATGCCTAAAGGTTGATTCATTGATTGATTTTATTAGAACATTACAATACAAAGAAATTATCGCAAAAGTACGTGAAATTGCGGCTGGATGGCCCTACTCAGCTCCGCCCTCATGGTGGAGCTGTTCTACCATGTCTACCGAGGGGTCCAGAAGAAAACATACTCGGTGTATCCGAAATTGAAATACAAATTTGTATCAACTTAAACTAATCTACACAAAATCAATTATCCATTATTACACTTCATTTATTCTATGAATACTACAGTAATTGTATTACCACAATGGATATAAGCCAAATCAATGAATTCAACAAAATTTAATATACACCTACGCTTCGAAGAAAAAAAGAAGAAAAAGGAAAAAAGTACAAATACACTTAAATTGAAAATTTAATGCTATTATATACCCTCGATTCTCTATAACTTAAAAAAAAAATCTTAAAGTACCCTAAAATGCGATATTATTGATACAACATTTTTCGAAAGTCCCTCATTTCCCTCGGTTATTGGCAGTATATAAGTTTCGCTGCATCGAGAATATGTCACACTAAAGTGAACTTATTCACAGTAATGTATTAGGAGGCCCTTATCATATCTGCTGATTTCCGCATAACTACAATATAGCTTATGAATTATATAGTTATTTAAAGGTTTTATTGAATTAGACTTTAACTTCTAAGTTCTTAGTCACAGGACTTGACATTCGAAGTACTTTATGATACACGGTGCTAATTTTTAAGTGATTCTCATATGACTTTAGTCTTTTGTGTAATTTTTCTTGTCTTGGCCACCAAATTTCATTGTCGAGCAAACAACAGTGAAATTTGATGATTTTGTTTGCCACCAATAAAGCAATCGTTGGTATGGAGCTTTGGATATATACGTATAAAATATTAATACATTATCATTGGAAACTGCATTGTACTGCCTGTTTTATAGGAAAGAACCTTTTCCTCCCCATATTGAGCAATGATAACCGTAGATCGTAAGACCTTTGACATATTGCATGTACATAGACTGGCGAGAACTGAAATTACGCAACACCCGAGCGAACCGGTGGGAACCAGTTCATTATTTTCGCAGGATAGCAAGAAGGCAGGAATGGAAATATTTTCGTCGAAGGAGTTGGTGACAAACTTGCCGAGTTTCATTACAGACGGTAAAGTATAGCACCATTATTCCAACCTCACCTGAACTTTTGATTACTTATTTTCAAACAACAGAGTGAATCTCAGTTTGATGATCGCTATCGTTATATAGCTCGAACGTTAAGTAGCAGAGGTAACTAGCAACTGCATCGGAAAGTGTTTTGATGCAACAAAAAGTTCCCACGGTCTACGACCAAAGGCATGAATCAGCGTTTACCAGTAATTCAACTACAATATTTTGTTGGTTTTGCTCATAAAGGAATGGTAATCTATATATGTTTTGATCAGGATATTGTCTAATATAATGCTGGCTTTGCTTGTTGCATTGTCATATGTTTCCTGTGTACCAATGTTTATCTTATTCTCATACACAATATTGTACTTGGATATTGACTTTATTACTTGTAATGAATGAAGGTGAAACAGGTCTATATACATTCCAGACGTGGCTCACCCACGTAATTGAGAATATTGTATTAATATTAAATTCTGACTGGCTTAACATCAGACATTGCGACGGATTTAAATATCCAAGATTCTGTTGAGCGTCATTGTAAATGTCACTCACCTGGTGATTTCAACTTCACTCGGATCAGTAAAGATCTCAAATTTATTCTTTCCGCTCTTACCGTATAAAAACCATTTCAGTCTTTTTCATGCAAACGCCAAAAGTATTAAAAAGTCTTCGATGCCTTGGAATTTTCCGTATCTTAGTGATCAAAGATTTTTGCCTTTTTTTCCCCCTTACGGATATAACTGACAGAGACGTGGCTGCATTCAAATTTTCAAATTTTGTTTACAAACTATTATAACTTCATGCACACCTATCGCGCACATGGCAAAGGAGGCGTACAAATATAGATTTGTTTGGTATAACTACCACAGATTTAAACCTAGACCTGATATTTACATTGAGAGGGTCTAAGAATTATTTTTTTAGGTAATCAGAATGAAAATATATATACAGTGTATATATATATTCCTCAAAACGATTACCATATAATGGTAGTTATTGATCATAAGCTCCTAGCAATAATGTGGAGAGATTCTCTTGTAAGGAAATTTCGAAATCTTTCAAGAAAATAAGAATGTTTATTCGATGGGTGACTGAAATTGACTTATACTATTAAAGTGAAACTCAGCACAACATCACCAGTCCCAGTCAAACGGATTTTATCAGCACATCGTGCATCGTTAGGATGATTTACTCAGACACTCCATACCATTTACCAATTTTGTGATAGGCCTATGTAAACAATTCGATTTTTTTTGGTTAACGCCCAGGAGTAACCATAAATCTCACTGCAAAGAATCCCAAGAAAATATGAATGTACTAAATATCAACCTAGTTAGAAGTATAATAATGATTAATTGGGTGTGAATAAGTGTTGCGTTCATTTCATGAAAAGATTCATGTTTCGATATGACAGTGACCGTGGATTACATAAGACATAATCAGCTGATAATGCGCTCCATACACACTCGCAATCAGCTGTATGAATTATCTCTTTACAGATCTTGATAAATAAACAGAATAAAACGTTTCAAAATAAGTAAACTAATCCAATATTTTCAAATAAACTCGAACAAAATAAACTAAAGGGAACTTTTTGGCATGCAATAAATGATCTTGTCAAAAAAAAAAATCCCGATGTTATCAAAAATGATGGAATAATTGATGTTAAAAATTCATCGGAGACGGTCATGTGGTCATGACGAAATAAGCGTAAACCTACATTCACATTGATTCTCCAACATGTGGTTGAATGGTCACGTGACAAATTTCAAAAAGTTTCAGTTGCGAGCTTTAAGTCTGCACTAAACATTCTGGCAAATTTCCCTAGTTTGAGTGAGAAGTCTCGGGAAGCTTCCGGTCACATAGGCAACACTCTAAGATCTAAAGATCGCGCACTTAAACTTCGCTATCTAAATGATTGGATCCGTATGGCCAGCCAGATTCTAATTTCCACACTTGATGACAAGATACATTATGTTACCCCGCTTCTGTATGTACATGATGTAGGACCTACATGAAAATTGGTTACCTTTTCAGCTAGTATTATCTCACAAATCTCGCATAAATAAAAGATACTACCAACGACAGAAAAATGGTCTTGATGGTAGACACCTACCTGGAAATCATTAAATTTCATCGACATGGCTCTTCATATATCCATATTTAATCTCAACAAAAAAGAAGAAATAGAAGATATCCTGATAGAATATTGATAAGGATATATCCTGATAGAATATTGATAAGGATATATCCTGACATCTTAAAAACACATAGGTGCCTACTATACGAATATACGCACACATGTATACAAATTTGTAGTTAAGTCATCCTACGTACGCAGTATTACCATATTAGATGTTCAACGTCGATCAGTCAACCTTAATATTAGCAGCACGCATGTCTCCACCATCCCCTCAACCGTCACCCTGTTCAGCGTCACGCAAGCCCCTTCACCTTTTCCAATATCGATGCACCAGTGCAGGGCAGCGCTGCCTAATCAGCGGACAAAGGGTATTCATGAAGAGGGCGACCCCACAACGAACCAAAGATGGTTTCTCTACCGCACATTAACGACATGACTGCCAACGGCGAGGTACATGAGGAGGTTGAGAAGGTGCTGTTCCGCCAACGTGCCAAACTCTTCCGCTTCGACCGCAACGCCAAGGTTTGGAAAGGTTGCGAAGTCGGCGACATTAAGATTGTGAGAAACCCAAAGACCAACCATGCTCGCATCCTCATGAGGAGAGACCAGAACTTTGAGGTAATAGTTATGTACTTCTAATTTTCAAAGAGAAGGAAATTCATCTGAATATTACATTCTGACTTCATAGACTGTCCAAACTTAAGATGTGTCTAATATTCCATGCGTGAGCAGTGACAGCGCAATAAACTGAAGGAAAAGTATGCATATTGCAGTTTGGCGTGATGTCTTTAAATACGAAACATCATTAAAAATGGACATAAGAAGACAGAGGTACAATTCGAAAAGCCATGGTGTGGTGTAAAAAACATTGTCTAAATTACTTATGAATTGTCGATGACTTGCATCTAAACAGGATTGTATGGATGAGCAAACATTCAACAAAATGATGACTAAACATTTATCCACCACTCATGCTAAACATTACAAGAATCTTATTGTGTCACTAGTTGCAAAAGATGTGAAGTATGTGGGTATGTACTGTATGGGTTGCATACGTTTGAAAAGTTATCTTGTTATTGTAAATGATAAGCAGCCTGTCTGAATATGACATGTGGTGGCGCTGTGGTCAAGTGGGCTGCGCATCACACTTAAGGGAAGTATTTCCACAGTTTAAATAAGGATCCCTCGCTCCCTATCTCCTCATCAACATATTCCCGGCTAGCTGTGTGTCAACCAAAGCATCACAGCAGAGATGGTGTTGGAGCCCATGTTGGCCTTGGAGACCGCATGGGTGTGGACCGCCAACGACTTCGCTGAGGAGGAGTCCAGGTTGGAGCAGCTGGCAGTCAAGTTCAAACATGTCGACACAGCGCGTCAGTTCAAGGAGATGTTCACCAAGGCGCAGATGATCGCCGATAAGGAGCCTGAGGCAAGCCAAGATGTTACAAACAAGGTACAAACAAACAAAAAATACAAAAAACCTATCTGTATATTTTGTATTCGCGTTTCTGCATTTCATTGTGCCAATAGATCATTTATATATATATATATATATATATATATATATATACATATATATAAATAATTATATATATATATATATATATATATATAATCATATATATATATATATATATATCATATACATATATATCATATATACACATATATGTGAGATATGAGAAAGAAAGGAGAAATCGGTGCGTAGCTTTGACATCATTATTCCTCATACTGTTCCTCCTTTTCGGCAAAGCGCAAGAGTTGAAAAATTGGTCTCCGCCGGGAATCGAGCCCGGGTCTTTGGCATGGAACGCCAACGCCTTATATATATATATATATTTTTTTTTTTTTTTCAGAAATAAAAAATAGTTCGAAGTGTTTTTTGGTCCGCAAAGTTTTGCAGGGTAGAATTATCCTTGCCAAAAGCCCTCCCACAAGGAAATGAAAAAAAAAATGTTGATGCTCTTTATCCTTTGCAGCTGAGCCCGGATCCAACGGTGTTTCGCACTTTCCTCTTGGAGCAGAACCAGCGATTGGTGCAGAGGGAGGAGAAACTCCTGGAGTCCAACCAGGAGCTCATGAAACAAGTTCACGGACTCATGAAACAAGTCCAGGAGCTCATGAAACAAGTTCTCCAGCTCACGGTATTTTGGTATCATTTCCATGGCAACGGACTGTTGTTCTGCCTGTATGAGTGCAGTTATTGCTGCCATGGTGGTGGTGATGACAATATTGTTTGATGCTTGATCTTAATCTTCAACCTATGTGTTCTGAGCTGGTAGTCAATTGGGATGATGTTAATGTTTCTCAGTGTTTGAATAACTGCCAAGTTATGAAAGAACATTTTGTGGAGGGCATATGATTATGGTTGGTATGTTGAAATGAAGGTGTCGCTATGAAAATTTCATTCAATTAAAGTAATTCGAACGGATGTATCAAGATAATTTGCTTGCAACCCAGTATTTTAGAGTGGCTGGTAGCTGTTTAATTTGAAAGTTAAATCTGTTGCATTATTTAATCTACCTATGATGCCATGTCGTTTGACATGCGTTACCCTTTCTGAATCACAGTGAACTTGATAATAACAAAAATGCCGACAGTTATTGTTGTTATTGTTGTCGTTTTTTAAAACCTGTACTGACTGTTCATATAGTATTTACTTTTCATGGAAAGTTTGTTTTCGTTGTGTGACCAGAAAGACCTTCAGGAAATGAAACTCCAGCAAGAAGTGATCGGCATGCGACTTCCAACCACGCCCATCGTCCCGCCCCAAAACCAGGGGGCTTCCCTATCTACCCAGCACACAACTCCAACCACCCAGCCCGCGACTCAAGCCACCCAGCCCACGAGTCAAGCCACCTCGCCTACGACTCAGGCCGCTCAGCATACGACTCAAGCCACCCAGCACACGAATCAAACCACCCAGCACACATCTCCAGCCATCCAACCCACGATTCCGGCCACCCAGCCCACGACTCCAGGAACCCAGCCCACGATTCCAGCAACCCAGCTCTTGACTCCAGCCACCCAGTCCATGACTCAAGCCACCCAGCCCATGACTTCAGCCATCCAGTCCATGACTCCAGCAACCCAGCCCATGACTCCAGCGACCCAGCCCATGACTCCAGGCACACAGCCCATGACTCCAGCTACCAGGCCAAAAACTCAAACCACCCAGCCCATGACTCCAGCGACCCAGCCCATGACTCCAGGCACACAGCCCATGACTCCAGCGACCAGGCCAAAAACTCAAACCACCCAGCCCATGACTCCAGCCACACAACCCTCGACTCAAACCACCAAGCCCACGACTCAAACCAACCAGTCCACGACTCAAGCCACCAAGCCCATGACTCAAGCCACCCAGCACACGACTCAAGCCACCCACTCCATGACTCCAACCACACAACCCTCGACTCCAGCCACACAGCCCAAGACTCCCCACCATCCACAACAGCTTCTGTTGAATGAAAGTATGGCAGAAGTAGAGCCAGATCTCAGATGTTAATTTCTTTACACTTTTATTTCCAAATTGTTGTACTCAATTTTTTTATATTTCTAAGTATTCATGCAAGTGTACCCCATATACTTGTTTAAAATTAATGAAAGTACTATTGGTAAACAGTAACTGGAATCGTACTTTCAGATGCTTATGATTTCGATAGGAATTAAAAAACAAAACCAACTAGACATTGCAGCGATATTACAATCATAAATATGAATATTTTCTGATGGAAGTAAGAAAATTTCTCTTCTGATTTGCTGCTCATGATGTAACTCTCAGAATTTTGGCATTGCACGGAATCGTTGATTTGCGGACAGATGATTTATCTCGCTTCGCTCTCTTCATTTTCGAAATCACAATTCAAAGGTTAAATGAAATGAAAATAGAAATAGGATTTTAGATTCTTGCCAGGCTGCTGAGTTTTTCGCTGTGCAGGCTTTCACCCTATAATTGAGATGTGGCATAGAATTTATTGGATGATATTTTCTTGTGTAGAACCGGTGTCACCTACCGGTGGAGGGAAGGTGAACCCAGAGAAGGAGAGAGACGTCCACCCCATCGTTCAGCTCCCAGAGAAGGTTGACCTTGTTACTAGGGAGGAAGGGGAGGTTGCCGTCTTTTCGGCTCGTGGCAAACTCTACCGCTTCCACTCTGTCTCGCGTTCGTGGAAGGAACGTGGCGTCGGGGTCATCAAGATTATGCACGCGCCGGAATCGGATGCCTACCGCGTGGTGATGCCCTGTAACCAGGTATACAAAGTCCGCGCCAACCAAAACACCACGGCCACGACGCTGCATCCCTTGTCCGACAACGACCGGTGGTGGGTCTGGCACGCCATGGATGCTGCTGACGGTGAGCCTGACTCTGAGCAAACGGCGATCCGCTTTAAGGAGAGCACCACGGCTACTTCCTTCAAGGAGGCCTTCGAGCGGGCGCAGGAAGCATTGCGGCAGAAGGCTGGTGATGCAGGTCAGGAAACGGTTACCACGTCTACGGATGAAGGAGCCTCGGCGAGTAAGACGGTAGATGGTGCCATGGCAACTGACTCCAGCCAAGGTGATGAATATGAGAAATTTATTGTCTGCACGTCTGGAAACCTTCATTCAGATTTTTTTTTCCATTTTAATTGGAATTTAAAACAAAACAAGTAGAAATTGGGGCGATATTACAATCATGAATATGAATATTTTCTGATAAAAATAAGAAGATTTCTCTTCTCATTTGCTGCTCATGTGACTCTGAGAAATTTTGGATTGAACAGAATCGTTAGTATGCGAACAGATGTTAACCCCGCTTTACTTTCTTACATTTTCGAAATCATAATTCAGAGATTAATAATACGCAATTAGAAACTTAGATTAGATATTTTATTGTGTAGAACCGGTGTCATCTACTGGTGGAGAGGAGATAAACCCAGAGGAGAGAGACAACCACTTCGACCCCATCGTTCAGCCGCCAGAGAAGGTCAACCTTGTTACCGGTGAGGAAGGGGAGGTTGCCGTCTTTTCGGCTCGTGGTAAACTCTACCGCTTCCACTCTGCTTCGCGTTGGTGGAAGGAGCGTGGCGTCGGGGACATCAAGATAATGCACTCGCTGGAATCGGATGCCTACCGCGTGGTGATGCGCCGCGACCAGGTAAACACAATCTGTGCCAACCACTACATCACCACGGCCATGACGCTGCACCCCATGTCGAGCAGCGACCGGGCGTGGGTGTGGAACGCCATGGATGTTGCTGACGGGGAGGCCGTCTCCGAGCAGCTGGCGATCCGCTTCAAGGAGAGCACCACGGCTGCTTCCTTCAAGGAGGCGTTCGAGCGGGCCCAGGAAGCATTGCGGCAGAGGGCTGGTGATACGGGGCTGGAGACGATTACCACGTCAACGGCTGAAGAAGCCTCGGCGAGTAAGACGGTAGATGGTGCCATGGCAACCGACTCCAGCCAAGGTGCTTAATATGAGAAATTTATTGTCTGCACGTCTGGAAACCGTCATTCAGATGTTTTTCCCCATTTTAGTATGAATTAAAAACGAGACAGTGAAATTGGGGCAATATTACAATCATGAATAATGATTATTTTCTGATAGAAATAAGACGATTTCTCTTCTTATTTGCTGCTCATGTGACTCTCAGAAAGTTTGGATTGAACGGAATCATTAATATGCGGACAGATGTTAATTTTGCGGACAGATGATAAGCTTGCTTTACTTCTTACATTTTCGAAATCACAATTCAAAGATTACGCAATCAGAAACTTAGATTTTATACTCTTGCCAGGCTGCAGAGTTTTTTGCTGTACAGGATTTCTTCCTATAACTGAGATGTATCATAGAATTAACTTGATAATATTTTAATGTGTAGAACCGGTGTCATCTACTGGTGGAGAGGAGATAAACCCAGAGGAGAGAGACAACCACTTCGACCCCATCATTCAGCCGCCAGAGAAGGTCGACCTTGTTACCGGTGAGGAAGGGGAGGTTGCCGTCTTTTCGGCTCGTGGCAGACTCTATCGCTTCCACTCTGCCTCGCGTTCGTGGAAGGAACGTGGCGTCGGGGATATCAAGATTATGCACGCGCCGAAATCGGATGCCTACCGCGTGGTGATGCGCCGCGACCAGGTAAACACAGTTTGTGCCAACCACTTCATCACCAAAGTCATGACGATGCTGCCCATGTCGGGCAGCGACCGGGAGTGGGTGTGGAACGCCATGGATGCTGCTGACGGGGAGGCCGTCTCCGAGCAGCTGGCGGTCCGCTTCAAGGAGAGCACCACGGCTGTTTCCTTCAAGGAGGTCTTCGAACGGGCGCAGGAAGCGTTGCGGCAGAAGGCTGGTGATGCGGGGCAGGAGACGATTACCACGTCTACGGCTGAAGAAGCCTCGGCGAGTAAGACGGTAGATGGTGCCATGGCAACTGACTCTAGCCAAGGTGCTTAATATGAGGAATTTATTGTCTGCACGTCTGGAAACCTTCATTCAGATTTGTTTTCCATTTTGATAGGAATTAAAAACAAAACAAGTAGAAATTGGGGCGATATTGCAATCATGAATATGAATATTTTCTGATGAAAATAAGAAGATTTCTCTTCTTATTTGCTGCTCATGTGACTCTGAGAAATTTTGGATTGAACGGAATCGTTAATATGCGAACAGATGTTAACCCCGCTTTGCTTTCTTACTTTTTCGAAATCATAATTCAAAGATAAATAATACGCAATTAGAAACTTAGATTTTATATTCTTGCCAGGCTGCTGAGCTTTTCGCTGTTCAGGCTTTCTTCCTATAATTGAGATGTGTCATAGAATTAATTGGATGGTATTTTATTGTGTAGAACCGGTGTCATCTACTGGTGGAGAGGAGATAAACCCAGAGGAGAGAGACAACCACTTCGACCCCATCGTTCAGCCGCCAGAGAAGGTCGACCTTGTTACCGGTGAGGAAGGGGAGGTTGCCGTCTTTTCGGCTCGTGGCAGACTCTATTGCTTCCAGTCTGCCTCGCGTTCGTGGAAGGAGCGTGGCGTCGGGGATATCAAGATTATGCACGCGCCGAAATCGGATGCCTACCGCGTGGAGATGCGCCGCGACCAGGTAAACACAATCTGTGCCAACCACTACATCACCAAAGCCATGACGATGCTGCCCACGTTGGACAGCGACCGGGCGTGGGTGTGGCACGCCATGGATGCTGCTGACGGGGAGGGTGTCTCTGAGCAGCTGGCGATCCGCTTCGAGGAGAGCACCACGGCTGTTTCCTTCAAGGAGGTCTTCGAGCGGGCGCAGGAAGCGTTGCGGCAGAAGGCTGGTGACGCGGAGCAGGAAACGGCTACCACGTCTACGGCCGAAGGAGCCTCGACGAACATTGCGAGTAAGGCGGCAGATGGTGCAACGGCAACTGAATCCAGCCAAGGTGATATAAAAATATGAGGAATTTATTGTCTGCACGACCTTATACCTCTTTGTTCACCCCGAGAAAAACAATAAGAATATTATTTATCCCGTAGCAACCTCCAAAAACTACTAGAGGGACTCTTGATCTATTTAACACAGTCCCCTGCGAGCATCTCAAACGTAGGATGTAAAATTTTGTGCTTGAAAACATTACGTTCCTATTTCTTATTGTCATCGTGATGTTATCGGTTTCGCAGGAGATGATCCCAACACGCCAGAGGTTCGGTCATGTGACCCGATACCGACAAGTGGGCTTACAGATGCGCCTAGAGCTCTCTCCCCCACGAGAGAGGCAGCTGAGTCTCCATCGTCTGCCGAAGCAGGAGTAAACAAACCAGGTAAAATTATCTAACAAAGAGAGGAATAATGCTGCCGAGTAATCTTGAGTAAAAGATCAATGTGACATCCATCTGTTTCCCCAAGAAATTCATACAAGTGCCATTTATTGGCCAGGTTGACACAAGTCTGAATAAAAAACGAGTTTTTGTCTTCAATAATAAGTACAAAAATTAGTTTGTGAAATATGTTTCCCTTACCAAGTATCGACCGGTACTTTTGAGAGACTTATTACAACAAGATATTGGTTATGTCCTCGAGACTGCAGAGCTTATCGTTGCACGGATGTGTAATTGAATTAATAGGATGAATTTGATTATTTAGGACCAGTGTCGTCTACTGGTGGAGGGGAGGTAAACCTGGAGCAGGAGAGATTCATCTACGTTATGCTTTGCCATGTATTATGTTTGTGGTGGCCTTCCATAGACGTTACCGTCTTGGCGTGGAAAATTTGACCCTCTGCACTTCTAGCTTTCAACTTCAGTGGAACTGTTGATGTGTGTGTGTTTTTTTTTTGAAACTTTGTGTCAGACAAGTCTCAACAAACTGTGAACAACAGACGTTCTCAAGAATTTTAAAGCCATTTTCCACACAGCATCATAACTATGACCGACGATTGCATAAGTTTTTGTTACCTCGCTTGAAGGCAGGAGCACATGTCCTCATTCTTGCATAATTAACTGCTTGTCCTCTAACAAGTTACTTGCCTTGCAGTATCATGGGGAAACCAAAGTGGTGTGAGCGTTGTGTTTGAAGTCAAACGTTACTGTCAGGCTAAGAAAAACTTTGTTGATGTCTTGTTGCTATCAAATACGTGTCAGTAAATATTTGCAACATGCCTACGCTTATCGTAAAGAGAAATGTGTAAAAATAGGGCGTTTACGGAATTAATCCAGTATGACCTTGTTTGACTTTTGTCTTTGTTTTTGAAAGATGCGAGAATGGCCACTGCTCAGTGCTTCTAGATTATCGGGTCCACTGTGTAGGTAATACCAAGGAGGTTTTATGCATGGAGTTCCAACTGGATGTAATTATTCAAACAGTTGTCAGATTTCTATTGATGTACAAAAGAATTCCACCATTGCACTTGTGCCTTTGATGATCGATGTTCGACGCCGCTGTCTTGCTGAGCAATCTGAACATTCATTTTGATCGCTATAATGTTGGCCATATTTTGCTTATCTATTTATTAGATGAAATGAAATTTCACTTAATGATAAAGCATATTTAAAACAAAAGTCCAGAAAGTCCAGAAATTTGTGCAACAGCGTAAATCAGAGCTATATCATGTAAAATGTTTAAAACTGTACCATCCTGGGAAGCTGGATTTATCACTTTTCCGCTTAATTTCCACAAATGAAACTAATATGGAATAATCTTCAAGTATTAATTCTTTCTTGATAGATATATCAGATTAGTGTAAGGGTATGCCCAGTCGAGTAATTTTCATCTTTATTTCAGCATTTTTTGCTCAATTTCTATTCGCGCATCCTCGTGTCTGTACCACCTACCTTTTTATAAGAAGGGATAGCGAAAAGTAATTACCCTCACAAAGACATATCTTCCTTTGAAAGTGGCTGGTGATTATGCAGTGAGACACGAGTCAATTGTCTTCGTATCTGCGCGGCAGATCCTGTTTGGCACATGCTTCAAATATTTTTTAGCGGCGGTTTCGAACATCTAGCAAAGTAATTAAGACGGTTGTGACTCCATTCCGCATTCTCTACAACCTCCTTGATAATACAGTATGAGTAAGGTATTGACTGGAAGCGCGTACGTACAGTACGTATCGACTAGCTATGATTCTCACGCATGCAAGTACATTCGTTCCAACGAGGTGACTGCAGGGATCAAGGATATATCGCTCTCTCTTTCCTTTTTTAAGTTTGTAGGATTTTTTTTTTTTTTAGGTGAAAGTATGTAGTTATGTATGTATCTACGTCATTTTGATTTACTTTCCTAGTCACTTAACATTTACCATTCTAATTAAGTCAGGACCAACTCCGCTAGCTTAAACAGTTCTGTAAAACCTGGTTGCCCAGGCAACCACTCCGAAGCTCCGTTTCCGCGCTGTACACATGTATGAGACCACACACTCCGCACACACGCTTCCTCGTTCTTTTGCCGGTACTACGCGTTTCTGATCTCGCCATTAGTATTTCGACAACTGAGCAGTGGCCTGATATAATTTTTTTTTTCCGACTCCACTTTCCTGTCGCTTTTATGTCTTTTACAAAGTCTATTTCTAACCCTCGAAATTCGTACTGTCTATGTTCTCTCTCGAATTGCTGTCTACGATCGAATTATAAGTCCTTTTAAGGGCTCCGTTATCGGTAGTCATGTCTCCCAATGACAAGGTAACAAAGCAAGCAATTATAAGGCTGCCCTGACCATGCTACCCTGGCACACAGAGTCCGAAGTACCATCCAATGGTTCTATTTATCACAGTCCCCTGATGAGAGCATCCCAAACGTAGGATGTAAAATTTTGTGCTTGAAAACATTACGTTCCTATTTTTTATTTTGATCATGATGTTATCGGTTTCGCAGGAGATGATCCCAACACGCCAGAGGTTCGGTCATGTGACATGATATCGACAAGTGGGCTTACAGATGCGCCTAAAGCTCTCTCCCCCACGAGAGAGGCAGCTGAGTCTCCATCGTCTGCCGAAGCAGGAGTCAACAAACCAGGTAAAATTACACAACAAAGAGAGAAATAAAGTAATCACGAGAAAAAGAGCAATATGACACCCACCTCGTACCCCTAGAAATAATTCATCCAAGTGTCATTGTTTGTGATTTGGCAGGGTGCTCCGAACCTGCTGGCTCGTTTTTACGGGACTATTACTGAAGCACTTCACCCCCTTTTACACTTTCATGGATTGCTTCACAGATGACCACGGATCGTCATCCGTGATGTTCCGGCATGCAAAATATTGATTTTCCCCTCAATGCCGGCATGATCGGTGTGAATACGATCCCAACTGGGTGTCTACACGGACAAATACGGAGTCTAGACGGTCAAGTAAGGTGCTAAGCCCCTGTCACACTTTGCTGGATAGACCCACCGTACACAAAACGGACGATATTTTGCTCATCCGTTGTTCAAATCGTTTTAGAGGAGCGTACGTGCACGGTATAGGCGCCGCACCAAACGAAGAAACAACGACCCTGAGGCGATTGTGTACAGGACAGTGAAACGTGCGCAAACGAAGCAGAAACGAATATGAACAGCTTGCCTAAAGGACAAAATGCACGAGGAACAAATAGGTGACGCATGAGACGTACATCGAACGTCAGATATCCATTGACGTGACTGCTATCGGGATATACAATTTGGAGCGTCCACCACTCGACCAGTTCTGCTTCTACTACCTGTACACTTCACTTCACATATCATATCAGCCACCATCAATATGCTACGGGATCGAAGGCCAAGACTTCTCAATAGTTGGCTACTTGACGTCTCCTTCTTAATATGTTGGCTACTTGTTGCTAGACTTTGACACCGCTTTCTTCATTTTGGTCCCAAATATCACGTACATGCAGATTTACCCAAAAGTTTCTCACTTTTAATACACAAAATCACTTTCATTCATGCCCGATGTTACTTCACAAATTTAACCTTCTCTATTTTTCTTTCTTATTGAATTTTTTTTTTCAGATGTTCTTTATGATTAACAGCCGGATGATTGTCTTGATTTTCTCAAGTAAAGGCACATAATATTCTTCATTGACCTCATCCATTGCATTTGAAAATCATGAAGTCATAATACACTATTTTGACATTCAGAATATCAATGTCAGCAATACATTTTTTCAAATTTGGACATTGACTCAAGGTTTGAAGCAGTCTCTATTTTCTCTCAAACAGCTCATTCTCAGGTCAAAGTTCACTCATAACTTGTAACCTGTGAATATCCAACAGTTTATCTCAGCCGATGCCCAGTCATATCGAATATACTGCATTGCCCCATGATAGCAAATCTGATCAATGCTGTCCTTTTTTACTGGCAAAACCTACAACTAGTGTATTATAGGTGATGATAGTTATGCATGCTTCCATAAATTTGGTTCAGATCTCTGCAGTTCCTCAGTATATACTAAACTGACTGAAAATCTTGCTTTTCCGAAAGACTTGTTGTCCTGTCACGGAGGGGTGAGAAGCCCACCCCAAAGCACAAATGATGGTCTTTCCGACCTTGAAGCATATGATGCATTTTGCTTTCTTTTTGATGTGCCTCTCACCTTTTCACCTGAAACACAACATTTGCTTGGTAAATTCGGGGAGACTTAGCAAAAGTAGTTCGAATTTGTTTCGACTTTGTGTCTATGACAATTGCTTATACAAACCAAATTGCCTGTCTCTCTCAGGACCAATTTGCCACTTCGTGGACCGCATCCGCCTTCTCTGTTGCTTACTTTCCCTCCTCCAGGCGCCAATATACTTTTGGAGTGCCATGTTGGCATTCTGCAGCGACGAACTCTACGGGAGGCCTAGCGGATCAAAACGAGAGGAAAGTGACGCGACAAGGTACAGTACAGATACAGGAGAAAACGTGCAACTATAGGACAAGGGTAGTATCGCGCTTTCCGTTTTTGGCGAGGAAAAACTTTGTGCATGCACAAAGTTTTTTGACCGCTCTGACGAACATCCCCGGAAGACAAACGTCCATCCAAAGGATAAAAAGGACATCAAACGCATTTTAACGGATATCAACGGATGTCAAAAATCTACGTTCGGTTCCCATGCGTTTGCCTTATCTGTACGGAGCTAACACGGATATCAAGAAGGGGGCACGTATGCAACTGGGTCCCTTCTCAGTCTTTACACGGATATCCCTCAAATGTTGACAGATAACATTTGCTTTTGCTTTTGACACTTCATCACTCTCGGGTGACATGCCTCCACGAGTTAAATATAACAAGCACACCATAGGAAATCTACAGCAGCCTACATACGCCTCTGCTTGTCGACATCATAAAGGCAAATCTCTTTGTTGCGGGAACATCATGACAGAAGCAAAGCGAAACAAAACAAAACAAATCAAAACACAAACAACTGCAAGAGATATGTGTGGATAACTGAAGCTTCTCAGGCGACCACTATGTGAACAGTATGAGGGGTCGATGGCTGTACTGATTGGGGAAGATGTGAGCAAATTTCATGGACTTTATGAGCCTGTATTGGCAAAATACATTGTACGTGTACATGAATTTTTCATCCCGGATGAAACCGATGCTAATACGAACGTCCCGATGTCTTCGAATTCACTGATTGTCCCGGAATGAGTACGGAGGCAACACGGAGTAGTCGGTGCCTACAAGGAAGTAATACGGAGGCACCACAGAGTACACGGTGCCAACAAGGAAGAGTTCGTATTGATTTTCATCTGTAATGTCCGGGATGAAAAATTAAGCAAGCTTAAGCGGACATGCCGGATGATCAAGGATAATGCCGGATGACTTCACGGAGTCAACACGGTCATGCCGGAAACAGTACGGATGATCCAGGATCGAGGATCCGTGGTCAACCGTGATGCGATCCGTGGAAGTGTATTACCCATTTGACTCAAACAGGTCTACTTAACAGTAGACCTCCTCATGCCTCACCAAGATCGGTTTTCTAATAATCCACAGGAAGTCTCAGCTGCATCAAAACGGATCCAGAATTTTTAGGCGCAAAACTGGATCTGCAGCACCAACTAGCACGACCATTTCCACACATGATACAAAGAGGAAGACAAATGGCATTTGCTGGCTTGCTTACTTGCTTGTTTTCTTGTTTCATTTCCACATGGAAAGATGACTGGATAGCCCATATTCAGCTGCAATAGCTGGTTTCCATGGAGTCCAGTAGGATGTAAGGCGAGACCGCTCTCCATTCTTGCCAAACAAAATACAACAGCATAACACTGGCTTCAGTTCCTAGGCCTCCTGGCAAGTCTCAACAAAGACACAGTCCCAGAATGCAGACGGAGACTGGAGAAAATGCAAATAGATCTCCTTAGGCAGTATCGTCCCCTCAGGAAGCCTATAATTCTACTTCCATGGTCTAATCAAAAGCATTATCAGTCTGACGAAAGCAAAAGGCAGAAGCCCTCCGTATATGGATCTACCGTCAATATCTTCAGGTCGGGAAGTCATTTCTGCAGCCAACACAATCTCTTACAGTGTTTTCAGACGGGTCTAGGGCAATTACCCCCTGGGCAATTACCCCAGACCCTTCCCCTGAGCCTAACCTAAATCCTGAACCTAAACCTAACCCAAACTCCAATCTCTTTCTGCTTGTCATCTCCGCTAAAAATTTTTAAAGTTAGGTGGAGGGAGCAGCTAACTTGTGTACCTGTCATTTTTTAGATCACGCTCCACCCGATGATGAAGACCACGGAGAAGAAGAAGAAGAAGAGGAAGAAGAAGAAGAAGGAGAAGAAGAACGGGAGGAGGAGGAGGAGGAGGAGGAAGGAGAGAAAGATGAGGCGGGAGATCATGAGGATGATGACGATGAGCATTACGAGGAGGTTGGCGATGATGAGGATGATGGTGAGTATGCCTACGAAGATGATGAAGTGGATAACGACGACCAGGAGAAGTTATATATTTTATTTTATTTCCACATTAAACGCAACAATCATATCACAGTTTCAAGTCATAGTACATTGTATAAACATTTCCTCGTGATTAAATAAAATAAACTGAAACTGCAACTGACCAATTAAGTCTATTAGGCTTCATATGCCCGCAGCCCCTGCCCTAAAAAAAGAAAGAAAGAAAAGAAACGAAAAGAAAAGAAAATTAAAGAAAAAAAAAACAGAAAAGAAAAGAAAAGAAAAAGTCCCGAAGCCTGTGTATTTATTTGTATCAATCTTCTGAAAACTTAATCATGAGGTGGGATTTTACATTGTTGTGGTATTAGGTTTCTAGAAATCATTGAAAAGAAAAGTGACTACAGGAAAGCTTGGAGTCTAAAGAAGTTTAAATCATCAGTTAGAAATTGAGACCCTGCAACTTTATCTTGCTTTGGCAGTAAAATAGTTTATAATCCTTTCATGTAGTTTCGTGCCTTGAAGCAAATTTTTCTGTCTTGTTGAAGGACTCTTTTCTATCATTTAAGTTTTTGTGCTTTTTTTTAATCCTGTTTTGATGAGAACATCAAATTCGACTATGTGAAGACCAGTGTAGTTCTCCAGAGAAAGAGAATGATTGAGGAATGTGCAGCCTAGCAAGTAAGGTTTAAAGAGGATACAATGATATGCATACTTAGGATAAGACTGTATAAATTTTCTAATTGTGAATGTCTCGTGATGCTGCAGAGAGAATCTGATTGCATTTAATGACCCCGATGAAAAATGAAACTAATTGCATACAATCTGCATTTAATAAAAACCCGGACCAAGTTATATGTATAGGTGTACGGTATAAGTAAAGTGATAATGTAATATTGCAATGAACGCAAGTACTCGATACACGGTAATATGTATGAAACTCATATGAAATCAGGAAAATAGAGTTGTTGATCCATCAAATAAATGGGTGGGTGGGACTGTACGTTGGTAAGTGTCCTTGGAGGACCAGGGCGTGATTATACCCTGTATATCCATATCTTTCTCTTCACTTTTTTTATTCTACATCCTCAATTTGTCTTGAAAGTCTCTCTTTCTGCTTGTCATCATCCCCGCTGAGCTACCCGATAAAAAGGTTTCAGGTAAGGTGGAGGGGTCAGCTAACTCGTGCATTTGTCATTTTCTAGAACATGCTCAACCCGATTATGAAGACTACTACTACGAAGAAGAAGAGGAGGAAGGAGAGGAAGTTGAGGTGGAAGACGATGAGGATGATGACGACAACGGGTATGAGTACGAGGAGGATTGTGATGGCCAGGAGGATAGTGACTTTGTCCTTGAAGATACCGAAGTGGACAGCAGTGACGATACTGGCGACGAAGACCATAAGAAACCTGGTCCATCCAAGTGGAATCGTATCGGCGATATATTTGCCAATTATTGGGGTAAGAGAGAAGATTCGGGATCATCACCACCATCTTCTCGAACATCATCACCACCATCTTCTCGGACATCATCGCCACCAAACTCGAGTAGTAGCAGCTAGAAGTGTGAATATTATTTCATAGAATTGAAAGAAGATGCGAACTGATTATATTGTTTATGTGCCTATCACATAGTGCATTAGTCTACAAGTTTGCCTACAGTGAATATCGTATATACTGAATCATCTTCCCTCCACTGGCAGTGGTTGTCATGGCAATATTATATCAATTACTTTCAAGAGGAGCAGCTCGAAGATGGAATCTTGAAAGAAGGTCCAGAGGAACTACAAATCATGGTAGGCTAAATGTGATCATTTGACTGCAAAACGTTGCATGGTACTGTCGTACTGGTACTATCCTATCTTTATCACAGTAAGCCCACTGTTATTTATAATCTTAAGTCATTGGCCCGTGGTTTTAGAAACTAGAGTCAGGCCTTTTAAAGGAGAGAGGACATCATAATCTCCAAGACGTCAAAGACACTTGTATGTTTTAGATCGCATTATGCCAAGTGATATGTTGCGCGTAAACCTCACCACAGCTGGTCAGCAGCCTTGGAATGTTACATACGCACACACACACACACACACACACACACACACACACACACACACACACACACATATATATATATATATATCTGTATAGTAACATTGATTTGTTGAGTTCGGAATTCAGAATTTGACTAAAACATATTTTCTTGAAATAACCTTGTCATGGCTAGAAGCCAGAGAGCGAAATGTCAATGAAAAGCATGGTATTGATTGATGCTCAACAAAACAACTCCACAAAATCAAAAAGATAAATACATGTAGTACTATAATAGCTTAATAACAACTGCAGTTGTTGATACCATGCAGGCCCACCTGAGAATATTGTATCTTCAAACATGTTAAAATCTTCACAATCACTGCACCAACACACCTGCAGTCATGTGTCTGGAACATATCGCTTGCATATCTTTCAATATGATTATTTTGCTTTCTCTCTTCAGAATGTCTCTCTCTCTCATTCTTTCACTATATATCTCACTATATATCTGCTGCTGAATCACCGTTCCTCTGTCTCCTTACAATTTTTGTTTTCTGCTCCAGAAAGATGGCTAAGAACATCAATCATGCTCTTTGTGCATTTTGTATAGTTGGATATCAAAACCATTACAAGGCAAGAACATATTATAGCTTTCAGTGAATATTCTACATGGAACTGCAGCTTAATCAACAGTGTAGTTCAATTTGATAAATCTATGGTGCTAAGAAGTGGGATATTTGAAAAAACACACGACGATGATGGTTTGATGTGCTTCATATCTGAAATAAATAACATGAGATAGAGGGCAGACAAAATATTCATTTTCTTATTGGAGTAATTGGCCATTTTAACAGAACCTGTTTATAGAAGATGTCACACTGAAGCTTTTGTGAATATAGGAAAGCTTGTCAGTGCTATATGTAAACTGTATTGATTACTAGCGAACTCTTGCAAAATGACGAGGCAATCAGTCCAACAGGAATAAGAAGTGATAGTATGATTTTATGTGGGAATTATACACAGGGACTGCCTGATTTATGTTTATGTTACCTTGATCTTAAGAAGTAAAGTTTGAGGTGGATACCATGATAAGCAAAAGATAATTATGATTGTGTAAATGCTCAAATTGCCACGGAATGTATCTTGTGATGGTGGAAGGAAAATGTACTTGAATTTTATTGCTATAATGAAAAGTAAAACTACAAAACATAATCTGCATCAAAGACCCCCAGATGCAGTTCTATTATACATTATATACTAGCAAGTCCAATGATGATATAGCATTGTATGATATACATGCATATCCTCAGACATGATATGTATGAAATTCATGTGAAATGAGGAAAATAGAGTTATGTTGATCCATCAAAGGTGGTGTTGATTCAGAATTGGAAAGTTTATGCATCCATCATTATTACAATGTATATAATAATAGTAATAGTTATAGTAATAATAATATTAATAATGATGTTATTATCATAATAATAATAATAATAATAATAATAATAATAATAATGATAATTATTATTATTATTATCATTATTATTACTACTACTACTACTACTACTACTACTACTACCACTACTACTACTACTACTACTACTACTACTTGTATTACTATCATTATTGTTATTAATGAGCTTCAGTATATTCGTGAAGAAAGTTGAGTTTGCAATCACTGCAGTGCACTTATGTATACATTCCCATCATTGCATTGTCAAGTATTTCAACACAGAATTAATGCTCAATAAAGATTGGCATGCTAAAGTGAAAATCTTCTATATAAACTTTGCCTGATATTTGTTGGAGTGACTTATTGATTTCCAAGTTCAGCACAGTGTGCGTGGTTGATACCATTTGCTGACTATTGCTAATCACCTAGAGGTGAACAATGATGGGTAGGTATCACTTGCCACTTTTCTTGTGTGGGTGACTTCACTGGGTTAGCACCCTGCTCTTTGTGATGAATGAATGAAGTGGGATTTTTACGTGCATAAGTCTTGACTCTCTCACACACGGGCCCTCCATTTTATGTCCTTTCCAAGGACAGGTTTCCACGCTTGATGGTTGTGCTGGGACTTTTATGAGGCCACACCCACTGTAAATGTGTTGAAATTGGAAAGCGATGGAGAATGTCATGTGTAAAGGAGTCTCACTCGCTTGCGCTATGTTATTCATGACAGAAGATAATGAATACACGCACAAACATTGCAGGCGAGGAATAAGTTTACTTACCATAATATTAGGATTCAATGATGGTATAATCTTATACCAGAATGTTTCCTTTTTCAAACCACTGTACTGATTATAGAGTCATAAAACTTTCAGCAAGTCTTGATGTAATATTGCACATATAACCACGCTACTTGCACACATGGACACACAACGCCACACAAAAGAACAAGTGCACATACTTCTGGCTTATGTAAGCGCCATAAGACGATATTTTTATTTTTCAATATCATACTATTAGACTGTAAGATATATTGGTATATTGTTTATTTTTTTTTCTTAAGGTTTGGCACGGAAAATGAAATGAGCACATTAATTTGATTTTCAATCACGATGAATGCATTTCGACTCATCTAGTCATACGTATTTGTCAAGTTTTGATGTGTTTTTTGTGAGCTTTTTTTTTCCTTCAACACATATTTGTTAGCATTTTTCCACGGACACGCACTTTGTTTTAAACCGTTCAGCTAGTATATATGATACACAGTACAATCAATCTAAAACTTTTCTACGTACCAAAGTATGGCCTTTTTTTTTTAGCAGTCAACAAATCAAAAAATGACATCCACGAAATAAGCAATATCTTCATAGATATATTCATATATATCTATATATATACTTTTTAAATTTGATTAAATATATGTTTTCGCATTGACAATAAGGCATTGATAAATCAAAAAACAAAAGAATCCTCTTGCAAAAAATCACACCGTGG
The DNA here is from genome assembly GCF_040938485.1 of Diadema antillarum. Classification (NCBI taxonomy): domain Eukaryota; kingdom Metazoa; phylum Echinodermata; class Echinoidea; order Diadematoida; family Diadematidae; genus Diadema; species Diadema antillarum. The sequence continues at coordinate 283,525 of NW_027272230.1, forward strand.
CCAATGTTACATTTTCTCCCTACAAGGTGTCAAGGCATTTTAACTGCAGATGCATCACCATCGTACTAAACTTTACACCACCTCTCTTCAAAGTTTATCAACACCTAAAGCCAAATGGACAACAGATTTTAATTTTTTTTTTGTCTTCTAGCTTGAATACTGACCTGACTGTGATATATATATAGAGAAAAAAAATAACATTAAATATTTCTGATGTCTTCCATGTATTCATCTTTCTATATTTCTCACATTTTGTTCCAAGTCCCATCATGAGTGGCTTGACTTCCTTTGTGACTGGATCTTTCCAGGCACATTTTGATCACGAAACTAAATGAAAAGTGATGATTTTTCACATTTTACCAGACAGATTTCAACTTCGCACAAAACGGAAAGCCTGAACATGAATTGGCTAAGCAGCGTGCCTGTCCTACAAAGATGTTTTGGTGTACATGATAAAAGCTGTGACTTTAATCACAAACAAATGAAAAAAAAAAAATTGATAAACAGAATGAGAAATGAGAAAATGAAGTATTGTAAATATATAGATCATTCTTTGCTAAATTCTAACAAAACTGAGAAAATAGAACTCTATTATTTCACCGATTTATCATCATACCTAGTTACACAAAATAATATTCGAAATTGCATTACTGGAACATCAGAGAGGAAGCAGAATGGGGTAATATCGACGGAAGCAAGTTCGAAAAATAAGAGAGAGGAACAAAAATACATCAAAACTCATTTTGTTTCATAGCAACATCACATTCACTTGAAGTTTACAACCTTTGCATTCACTTCTCAAGTCTTTCTGCAGGGCACTGCTTGCGTGATTGACAACATCCACCGTGGATGTAAAAAAAAAACAAAACCAGAACAAACAAAAAACAAGAGATTTCACACATTGTCCCTGTTTTCATCGCATTTTCCCTCGTCCTTTCACTTCCCAGAGTACTATTTGTTCAAAAGAGGACTTATTCAGAGGAGAAATGACTCTCCTCAGTGTCGAGCAAATCGAAAATAATGCCTACAGACAACTTTCTCTCCTCTGAAGGTTTCACAGCAACTTTTGAACTACAAGATGGGGTAAGGATGATTAGAGGCCGTTACCATCTTTTTCCATTATGAGGAAATTCTTTACTCTTCTACTGCTACCAGTTGACAAACTTCACAATCAACAAAATTTGTCTTCTGTTTCTGAGAAATTAAATTCCATTTTGGTACAGACTTTCTTTTTCTCTCTCTATGCAATCAAACAAGATTGATTTTTCCCTCCTATTTGGCTTATATCACCACCCTATGCATTCATTTAAACCTTAACGCTCCAAGCCTCAGTTGGTGATATCACCATATTCTATCCAGCAACTTTAATGACAAATTAGTATTCTTAAAGAGAATGCGAAATAACGGGAATAAAAGTGATTCCAAACAGACATATATAAAGTGGGAGGTACATGATTCCTTAAAAATCAACAAAATACAATCTGTAAACCAAATACTACACTCAAATACGTTTTTTCAGTAGAGGCTAAGATTCGTCTGCAAACCTGAGTTTTTTATGAATAAGAGACTTGAGAATGTTGGAGGAACGTGCACCAGAGTAACAGCTCTAGTTAATTAAAGTTTGTCATATATCACATAACATATTAAACTCCTTCTTGACACATAATAAAGAAAGGGGCGAGTAGCACTAGTTGGAAGTGACGATTCACGCCGAGAGTGTTGCATTCTACACAATAGACTTCGGGGTCATTCATACACCAAAGCACACATGTAACAAGCACATGCCATGTATAAGTAGTGTCTTGCATATCTAGAGCACATGTAAAGCATGACACAACTTTTGTCTTTCCTCTCTCCTCTTGCATTCTGAAACAACCACTAAAAAATAATAAGAAAAAAAGAAGAAGATAGTGACAAGAAATTCTCGGGCATCAATACGATGAAGTTTGAGGAATACCATATCACAATTGCAGCACTGAAGGATGAAACAATTAAAATTTGGAAAACGGAAATTGGACTTGCTTCTCGTCACAAGATATTCAAGTCATTTCAGAGTACAGTACCAGTATCACGAATGAGATACAGAGCCTTAAACAATGAGTGTAGTCCCTGGCTACTCACTCATTGTTGGGCATAGTGGTAAAACAGCAGCAATAGTGTGAAATTAATTTGGGTGTGGCCAAATGAACTAACCTGACTGACAAAGGAGTTGAAAAAAAAAAATCCTGAACATCTACCATATGACAGTGACCACACTCTATTAAATCAAGTGATATTGTAATTGACAACTGCCAACAAACAGAAAAATATCACAACATAGATGGGGGGAAATGAGGTACCATATTCAATGTCCAGAGTCCAGATGGATGGAATACATACAGAACTTGATTGGCCATTGGTCTTTGGTCAGTAAGACTTATGATTATCGGTTGTCTCCTGATAAATCTCTGCAAAGTCACTTTAAAAAAGGACAAATGCGTTTTTACGGAGAAAAAATTCAAATGTAATTTTCAACAAAACAAAAACAGAAAACAAACAGTTGAAAAAAAAAAATCTCTCTCTTATGCTTCTTGCACTAGTCTTGCTTTCATGCCAGAACATTGGGAACTACGAGTAGCGTTACACTAAATGGACACATGACGAAAAATGAAATCTCTGTACAAACACACAAATACTTGAGATCAAGGAAAAATAATACATATCGCACTCTACTCCTACAGAATGCTAACAGGACTGAATGGCAGCCAAGATGCCATAGCTCTAAAAGAGAGTAGCGATGGGTTGTTATTAATTTTCCCCATTCAAACGAAATATAATATTGAAGGTACAATCTACATTATAAATTCATTAGTACACTGTGCAATGACATGTTTGATATACATATACATAAATGAATGCAAAATACAGTTTAAAAAGGAAACAGTAATATTGGTCCTATAGATAGTGTGACAAAGATAAAAATAATTTCTCTACATATGCTACAAAAAGGAAAAACTGAGTGCTGAGCATATAATATGAAGCAGAACTACTCACAATATTCAAAGATTTCAATGAGAAAAACTTGTGATGAAATAATTCTTTTCTCTTTACACTTCTGCTTAAATAATGCCAGAATTTGGTTACCAATATGTGGTATAAAACTTGTTTCGGAATGTTGTGTCTTGTGTGTTCTCAATCAAGTCACACAGTTTCTTCTAGGCGAAAATAGCAAACTGTCATGTTTCCTATACACACACATAAATGCACGAGTTGTATGCTCATAATTACATAATTCAAAAGGTTTTGCAAAGTTAGCTTTCTTGTTCATGCTTTTTCAAAATGGGTGGTCTGTGACTGATCTGTAATTCACTTTTGTTTTCGCTTTGTTCAGCAGATCAAGAATACTCTGTTTATTTCCATGTGTGTGTTTTTTTGTTACAGCTTATAGATCAGGTGAACATGACTCAGAAACAAATGCATACTTCTTTTTATCTGCTTCCATCAAAAAATATATAATAACTTGTCAACACCAACACTGAGTGTTATGTCCAACTTATACACACATCACACAGAATGATCATTAAGGCGGCATTTTGTATGAGGTCCTCTAGCACGTCTTGCTTGATTGGGCTACGCACTGACCAAACGACCCTGATATACTATTCAAAACTCATAAGAACACAAAGAGCGGCTACTTGCAGAACCGAATAAGTTAATAAATAATGGCAAAAATAGAGCGATCTGACAGTCACATGTTCTGAACATTCTGGTAGCTTTCCCCATCTGAAGAGTAAAAGCCCTTGCATGAAGATTTTCGACTGGATGGTGGCGTGCTGGCTTAAACAGAGAATGCTAACTAAAGCAGCCTGTGTCATTGGACAGCTGAGTACTTCGCCAAACATTCTCACGCCGCGTTTGGTGCGCTGTAGAAGCAGCAGCTGTCATACTTGAATTGTCGTTCAGTCGTCCTAGAGCTTTACTCTATGAGACAACAGTACCATACTGAAACAATGATATGTATACATATATATATTATAGATAGATTTATATATATTTACTTTGATGTTAGTCTTAATACTTCTCTGCTTTTCTCCATCACTTAAATGCAATATACACAAGAGCGTCACTGTACAAAGCACTTCATAAGAGTGTCAGCCATATGGTGACATTCGTTTACATAATACAGCACTACGAGAAAGGAAAAAGCCTGACTTTCATACAATTTATAATATACCATATCTCAAAAAATAGATCTTTATGATGTAGTGGTTGATTTCTTTGTTTTCTATGTAATTACACTATGTAAAGATGATTTAAGTTGAGATGTCATAAGAAAAACAACAAAGGAAAAAAAAAATGCACTGAAGTAATCAACCTAGACTTAGAATACTCCTTTGACACCGTACATAGTTTTGAGCAGCGCCTGCAGTGCATGTGGTTTTCTTCATTCTGTCTCCCCGAGACTACGGGAGAAAGCAAAAAGTTTCTTCCTTTTTCATACATAGGCAAGCCAGACATTTAAAAAATAAAATGATGCATCAACAAACAAAAATACGAGGAAAGGAGAGAGAAGTGCCTCGCCTCGAGGTATTTGGCCTCCCTCTGGAACAGACAGCACATTCTAGGAAAGAGTCCATCGCTCTAATACTGACTGGCTTTGTGACCATCATATCCCCTCGCAAACCATCTCTCCTTACAGCCATTCTCTTGGTAAACCCTTGAGTACAGAAAACAGCTCGATTCGGATAGGACTCCTGGTTTCAGACCAACCTTCGTGTGCCATTTCCAAGAACATTTCAGCTCCTATTCTTGCTTCTGTTGTTATCATCATAAAAATAACATCTGAATATGAACTGGTATAACTACCCAGTATGTGGTAACTATGTATTAGTATTCCCTTCCACAGAGTTGAATAACATGGAGAATGCACAACCCCTATAACCATCGTCCCCGTAAACTACAATTTGGCCCTGAACGAGTTCATCAGAGGGAAACAAAAGGTAATGCAATAATGAATGCATCACAACATGTTTAGCAGACTTCCAGACATTACCACCATATTTCCATCAGTCCTACTGATTACTAAACAGCAGTGTCATATTCCTCTCATGGCCTGAACAATGTTTTAGGCGAGACTAATACTGATATAATCATCATATATTTTCAGACATTTTTATCTTCCTGAAATCAAATCAAAGTTTTTTCCCCCCATGAAAATCATAGCAAAGCTCGAGAGAGAGAGAGAGAGAGGTAGCACCCCAGGTCAAGGAGCTCTGAAGTTAAGACTGCCTTCTTATCACAAACCTGTGATGACCAAAAACTCTCCATCACCCCTAACGTGATGTGACCTTTGGAAGATCCCCGAGGTTCTGCCTTACCCCACGCTTTGTGACATACAATCTGATGACTCCAAGTGCAGCATCAGTGTGTTTTTCTTCCTCTTCTTATTTTGAGATATCACGATGGCAAGAAACGAATGCTAACAACTGACAAGGAGACTACCGAGTTCTGAAAAAATCTCAGCTTCAGTAAGACAAACAGGAATATAGGAGCTGTCAGAAACAGTACATGCACAATGACTGCAGAGTTCTTAGGGTCACATCTGTGCTGTCTTTGAATCACTTTCCTTTCTCCACATATTTTGCCAACAAACTCTGGTAATTCCCAGATATTGTGTCTGGAAGCCCTCTAATTTCTACCATATTCTATAGACAGTTAGAACCTTAACATTGGAGATATCATATTCTCAATTCAGTGCACACTAAATAAGTGTTGAGGAATTTCAAAGAATTTTTGCATATTTGTTCTTATATCCTTCCAAAATTCTTAGGCCTCCTACTGTTAAGTTGGGTGGTTTTGGTCTTTTTGTGGTCACACCACAAAATAAAACTGCATAAAGTTCCATCTTAGGCTTAGATTGACTCATTTGTCTTAATACAGAGCCTTAAAAATGAAGATAAGATAAAGCTCACCTTAATCTTTGCAGTAAGGACAAATCAAATGGCCTTGCACATACTATTCTCCATACTTGATGACTTCCACAAAATTAATTTCTTCCATAAATTTGTTCCTCCCCACCCCCAAATTTTTCCCATTATTATCTGAAATCCTTCTGGATCGGGACAACCACAAAAGAGTTTATCTCTGCATTCACAGGAATGCAGCCAGATAAAAATTATATTTCTGAACACATTTGTACCACTGTCAGAGTGTCTAAAATCAGCTTTTTACTTGTCCAATTGAGAAGTTGGTAGGTGACATGAGTACTGAAAATGCACCAAAATTTGCCTCCTATAAAAATGCCAATGGTATTTCTCAAACAATTGAATAAGAGCTGAAATGACTGATAGAATGAAAGGATTTTCTGTCTTTAGAGTTAATTCTCCACTTAATTTACACAAACACAACAAGAGCACTTTCAAGAAGTTGACAGACCTCGTCAAAACTGGCAGGTGATGAAGCAAGTGACATTTAACAAACAAACTAATCATTTCTGGCATATTTGCCCTTGATTGTCCATTTTTCTGGGGTTCATAAAAATACAGCTCCATAAAAATGAAATCAGTTTCTTTGTGCTCGGGTAGATTTCCCTTTCATGATAACAAGATGAATTTTAATTACTGTCCCAGCATTACCACTATCATACAACTCAACTTTGCCCAAGACAGCTTAACCACCTTTCATGTTAATCTTTCATGTTCATCTTTCAACTTACATTGCTCTTACAAATTCTCTTTTGAGCAAAACATTCCAATTCATTGAATATAAATCTCACAATCTGTATCAACTTTGTGCTAGAAATATTTGATCCATGCCTTAATCATTTTAACCTCAAACTACATGTTGACCTTTATCAATGAAAACCTCAAGGACGAGGATAACTTCCTCAAAACTGTCAATCTAGAAATTGGACAATTCATCAGACATTGCAAAATACCATTGTTATTAAATGCATTAATGCAAATTGCCAGGAAATAGCAATTGTGTGAATATGATTACAATTTTGTATTGAATACTGAATTTCATTTTCCTTTTTGTAACCAGCAAGTCTAGTAATCATTCACAGAACTGATGTCAAACTGAAGATTTTGCTATAATTGAGAAGAGATAAGAGGCCCGTCAAATCCCAGAAACAGTTACCGAGTCGGGGTACCCTCGATGAACTGCACTAAGTGTCCTCAGCATATCTTCAAACAAGCTAGACCTTAAACTCAAGTTTCTTGTGACCCTTTCTTGGACATGTGACCACTCGGGGCGTACCACCACTGATGCCTGCAGTCGGCAGTCGGACTCTCCTCAATAATAAATAAACATAGCAAGTAACTCTATCCCACATGAGCTAGACAACTACACAACCCTATTACACAGTGCCTTAAAGTCCCCCATTCATCTGGGACCAGAAAATGATGATGTCAACAGTGCCGGTGGATTCTTCTTTTGTAGGAGGATAGGGTTTATTGTGTGTGTGTTTTATTGCATCTCAGTGTAACTCTACCCTTCCCTAGAAAGCTTTGACAGAAGAGGTTAGGATACTATCCCCTGAATGACTGAGGTCATCTTATATGGGAAGCCACCTACGTAACAGGCAGGTCACTTGCCTTCTGTTTTATAAAGTCTTCATCGCAAACTACGCCATCATCATGGCGATACCATCAGTCCCATTGTCACAGGTTTTCCGCGCGAAGGGCCAACTAGTCGTGTTGCTTTATTCACCTTCCACTGGGAATATGAGCAAAACTGCACCCTCACGCTGAGATATTACGTCATATTTCATCAAGTTCATATTGTCAAAGGAGAAAATGAATAGATGCCTGGTCTTTGAGCAGCTGTCTGAGCAGCAACCGTTTACTTCGATGTCGCACGAGAGACACTTACAATGACTGGCAGTGACAAACGATACATTTCGTGTTGAGGTTTATCATAGACGCAAGGGATTCACTGCATCACTCCAAAGTATGATGAGTGTGGCTGAATACCATGTAGACCGACCAAAAGAGAGGGAAATCTCCCAACACTGCCTGAGCCATGCTGCCTGCACACAGCAGTACGCTCCTTTACTCAAGACTCTGGTTCATTATTGTGTGGCAACATGCAACTTCATTTCTCACATAGGTTTGTGGTCCCACTGTTAAATTTACTCCAGGTGTAAATGACCCCTGCGAGAGTCCCCAGCATGAGGGAGAAGAGACAGTGCCTCTGGCATCCTTCGTTGCAGAGGCATCAACAAAGAGTTCCCTTGCTTCAGTTGCTTATCAACAAATGTCATTCGGTGACTGAAATGTAAATGCCTTCTTATTGACATCAAACTACGTCCAAGCTTCACAGATCCCTTGAGACCTAGCTAGCATACATTCATGGACTGAAAGTGGTTGAAGCAAATGATTTCAAACAAATATGACCAGCAGAACTCTCTTTTATATCTCTAGTTGTTTCTTCATTCGATAACAACCATATTTTGGAGCATCTACGGAAAGAAAGAAAAAGACAGGATAGCGATATGACATTTTCTCTTTCCACTTCTTTCATTGGTCTCTTTGTTTGTTTGTATTTTAGAGTGTATGTTTGTGTGTTTGTGTGTTGGTAGAAGGGCGTGGCAGCTATGTGGAGTGGAGCAAGAAGCACATCCTCAAGCACATCCTCAAGGACAAGTGCATGACCAGCCTTCAAGGGAGGTGTTACGAGCCCACATACCACTGCAGTAGCACAGCTATGAGGATCGCTATGACAAAGATGCAGAACATGATGATAACGGCCAGCTGACTGTCCCCCCATGACTTCTTCTCCGTGTCCATCACCCCCTCGCCGTCCACCTCCGTCAGCGGCGCTTCTTCCTCTTCGTCCGGCGAGCTCGTCGTCCACGTGGTCCATGAGCTGTAGATGCCCTGGAGCTCGGGCGAGCCGTCGCTGGGCACGCGGATGGCCTGCACGCGGAAGCGGTGCTCCGTGTTCAGCTCAAGGTGGTCCACTTTGTAGCAGGTCTCGGAGCCCCGGTGGATCTAGGATGAAAGCACATCATGCAGGGTTGACACTCTCATTTCTCGGTTTATTGACAGTAAATCAATACGAAACGGAATCTAGTTTCTCATGAGGAAAAATAAATTAAATAATAAGGACATCATCAAACATTGTAGGAGTTTTTCTCAATTTGTATCCAGCCAACTGATAATGTCACAATGAAATGAGAGAATTGACTACAAACTACTCCAACAAACTTCTAGTTGCGGGAAGAGAGCAAGGACATAAAGAAGTTGAGGTGATGATGTGGATTCTTTTTAGTCATGAAAAAAGGGGGAAAATTAGATGTGATTAATGCATATATACGCTCTGCCTGTGCCTGCTGCACAGTAACCCCGAATTAATGGAAGTGCACTAGTCGACATCAAAAGTGTGACCACATTCAACCGTATGTAATGTACAGTCAGCGTATGGATCCAAACGCTTGCGATGAAATAATTATGTTCACATACAATGTATATGTGTTGGGGAGAATTTGAGACTTTGGACCTACCACTCTGGTATCCCCGTCCCGGACTCGCTGGTGCTGGCACTGGTAGATCATGAGATCGTCCTGCTGGTGCAGCGTGGCCTCAGACCATGATATTTGGCAAGAATCTTCGGACTCGGCTGGCTCCACCAATGGACCTGTGGTTGGTTGCACGTATTTGAGATTTGAGGCAGGGAAAAAGGTATGGATATTTGATGGTGCTGAAGATTTGATATGGGACTGCCAACACTCAAAAAAACAATACAAAACAAAGCAAAAACAATTGGGAAGGTTCTACAGGAAGGTTGCTCTTGGGAAGATTCTAAAGAGCAATCAGGGAGAATCTTGTGTGTTACATGCATCTCAATTGGCATAAAGAATTCCAAAATCAGGGATATCTTCTGCACTGTCTTGTCAAGAGAAGAAGTGATCGTTAATTTTTCAGGGTGCCTCTTCCAAACTGATGGAGACTTGGCAAATTTGATGTGATGTGATGTATTGTGCAGTGGGGATGGTCAAGTTATTTGCTTACCCTCCAAAATAAACTGATTCTACATGTAGATCCAATGCTTGTCTGTGATACTGATCCTCAGTCATCTTGTTAGATAGAGAACCAGTCACATAAAGATTTGGGATACGATGAAGGTACTAATTTCACCCAGTCTCTGGAAGCTGGTGTAATTCTCACTACCCATCGGATGATTTCCGCAAATTTCTTATCTCAGTGTACACATACATGAACCTGGGAAAGCATCGAGATCTCAGTGATGAATAATCTGAGGGTATATTCAAGATCGGCTCCCCCTTTCTACATTTCTAGCACCAGTCATACTTTGAAAACATTCCCAAAAAGTCAGCATTCCAGGAGTGTCGGTAAATAGAATACATGTATGTTATCTCGCAAATCCCACAGTTTAGCACATCAGTCTGTCTAACCTCTGTCTGTATCTGTCTCTTCTCTTTTCACTGACACGAGTATAAATGGACTCAGAAAGATGGATCGCCTCTGTCCAAACTTGCTAATTCAAAGTATGTTTCATACCTTTGAGAGTGACGGGAGGGGCTTTGGTTGTGACGAAGACAAACTCCTCAGAGTAGGGACCCGTGCCCGCCTCGTTGCTGGCAAGTATTCGAAACTTGTACGCCGTGCTTTCGCTCAGCCGTGTCACTTTGTGACTGACGTTAATGCCGGAGTAGACCACGACAAACCTGTAAACCATGATACACAGGTCAAATTTGAGCATCCTCAATGGCTGGCTTGATGCAACATCATATACAGTCAACTCTATGTAAGTCTATGGCACATACTACAATTGTATATACGGCAAACATTTTGCGAGGTTTTTGTTTTTGTGAATTTCGCGAGTCGGGTACTATTCACAAATTTAAGAAAACACAAAAATATCATCTCTGATCATGACATGAATGTGATGAGCACACATACATTTCTCCATTCAGTACTCCGCTCCAAATATCCCAAATTCAACCACTCACAAAATTGTCAAGAAGTCCCGATACGCGAAAAATTGTAGACTTGCTATATATATGGCGTATACAGTATGTCAAATAATTGGCTAAGTCAATGAAAATTGAAAGTCCCAATTTTATATTTACAAAATATCCCATGTATATACAGAAGTCGAATATTGCCTAAGTTAATGTATGTAGATCAGCCCCATCAAGATCGACTTACGCAGAGTTGACTGTATTTTTCTAAAAGCCGACATGACATTTTTTTCACTGTAATACTGGAAGTGCACTACCTTATGATCCAAAAGCCTTGAACGAAGGCTACTTTTAGAATGTACAAAAATGAAATAAAGGAGCTGAGAAGTATGTTTACAGATCAGCAGTTGCGATTTTAACAAATTTCATTTGTAGAGGGAGACAAACTGAAGAAACTTACACCTGAACCTTCATCCCTCTGAATAATATCTTGCTTTCATTTAAGTATGTTTTTGTCAAGCAGCAACACAAAGAAATCACAATGATTCCACATACAAGTTGAAAATGCCAATGCATAGGACTACTAAAAATGTTGTACATCCATGATGGACTGATGCAGGATGTGCTAATGGAGATGAAGAAAAATTCAAGAAATTTTTGGCTGCTTACCGCCCTCGCTTGTCCTCCATCTCCAAGGTGAAGTTGAGTGACTTGGCATCACCCACAGCCCGATTGAGGTCCCCCCACTTCAGCTTGAGGGACTGATGGCTGTAGAGGGCGCACTCGAGACGGGGCGGCGAGGGCGGGAGGGCCCTGGTGATCGCCTTCAGAACAGCACTGTATGGTCCCTCACCGATGCTGTTTAGTGCCTGCACTCGTATTCTATGGATGAAGGCAAGATTACAACCAGTGAGGATTAGTTCGCATCAATGGAACACTCAAAGAAGAATTAATACTGTATATGCTGTTATTTTCGCGAGGGTTTAATTTTCGCGAATTTCGCGAATCACGGCTGGACCGCAAATTTAACAACACGCGAAAATATCGCCGTACACTAGGCTAATAGTGGCCTTACGATAGCCTCGGTGTCACATCGCGAAACAACATCCCGCGAAAGTGTCCATGACCTCATTCGTGAAAATATCTGTACGCGAAAATAACAGCTTATACAGTATAGGCATGTATTTATTTTCTATGAAACTAATACAGAAGGTACAGGAAATCATGAGAATGCCGCCGATGCCACAAATGGAGGTGATGATATTTAAATTCAGCTGCTACTTCTGCTTGTGCTTTTGCTCCTACTAAATATACAGAGACACCAAAAGCAACACCAAAAAGTGTCATGATAACAATTCTCCTTTGTTGGCTGCCATTCTACAAGAGTCTGAAAAAAAAAGTGTGTTATCTAGGAAAGGGAAGCCTGAAGGAGGTCCTGAAATAGATACAAGTGTGTGAGGGGTGTGGGGAGTGCACATGACATTTTAATGCATCAAGCCATAAGATAATCTTTGCTACATTATCATCTTGCTTATATGAACTGGTATCTCAAAAATTCACTACATATCTTATATGAGGACAGTGATTTAGATGAATCTGGTTAGGGATCTATAAAACATTTACCAATCTGAAAGCGAAACAGGAACTTTCATTTTCTGCAATATGTTATCAGTTCAAGAATCAATTATTAATTCAGCAATAACATGAGGACTTTTTACAATTTAGCTATGGAAAAAAAAATCATCATCTATAAACATAAGGTGTAAAGGAATCAGATTTCTTAACTCTACCTTACGAAACACTCAGAAGGAACAATGAAAATTAAAACACAAAGAGAGGCAGCATCAAACTAGGCAGGTGGCTTCCAGGACCTGATGTGTTAAATGGGAAATCCAGGCCAAATAGAAGTTTGTCTGATAAGAAAGAGTAAAATATTACGAGTTCAACGGTATAAATTTGATCAAAATCGGATGAAAAATAAGGAAGTTATAACATTTTGAAGTTTCACTATTTTTGGGGAAACAGTTCTTGAACAGTCAATATGAATATGCAAATGGCAAATTGAGAAAGTTATTCCCTCACAACTTACACTGTACGACACACTTTGTACATAACATTTTGAAATTTCCAGTTTTTCATTCAAACGCAATTATAACCGAGGCTCAAATCCTCATATATCAAACTGATCACTATTCTGAAATTATTCAAAAAGGAATAACATCATGTTTCAGATTTCAATGACAGAAACATTGAATTTTTGTCATTTTCTTGTACACGATCAATGGAAACTTGTGAGGGTATGACATGTTAGCTCACTCATTTGCATATTCATATCCACTGTACAAGAACTGTTTTGCAGAAATTAGCAAAACTTCAAAATGTCATAACTTCCTTATTTTTCATTTGATTTCAGTCAAATTTTTACCGTTGATCTCATAAGATTTTAATCTTTTTTTATCAGACTAACTTATATTTGGAGTGGATTTCCTCTTTAAAGAATACAAGAATGATACTAGAATCTAGGAAGGCAGGGGTAAAACATACTTATATCTGGTGTCCGGCTCAAGCTGGTCTACACAGTACTGGGTGACGTTGCCCTCTACAAAGACGGGCTGGCCCTCTCCGATGTCCAGGTTGTAAGCGATGATCTCCGAGCCGCAGTCCTCGGGCTCCGCCCACTGGATCAGCAGCGAGTCCGACGTGGAGGAGACGACGCGCAGCGAGGGCACGGCCTCCGGCGACGAGGGCAGCGTCTGGCACGTGGCCACCACACTGAAGGGCCCGTGGCCCGCTGAGTTCAGGGCCTGGACCCGAAGGTAATAGTAAGTCGCTGGCTGGAGGGCCCGGATTTCACACGTCGTGGCAGAGCCACTGTACGCCTGGTGGTTTGAGGCAAGAGATTGGTGGACAAACACAAAGTGGAAATTTTGAGCTTACAAAGTTACATACAAATTTAAAAAAAACTAGAAATATCACTTAAGGTGATTAATACCCCCGCCCCGTGACGACAGTCTTACCCAAGGAATGATCTTTCCTTGATCTTCTGCCATTTAAATGCCGTTACCATGGCAACGCAGCTTCCGACACGTCCGAAAAATATGTCTTGCACATCTTCCCACCAAGACTATTGTGTGTGCCACATTTCATAAGCTTTTGTCAAAAACTGAGGAAGTAGTTCAATCCACAAGATCTTTCCTTAATCTTCCACCATTAATATGCCGTTACCATGGCAACGCAGCTTCCAACATGTCCAAAAAATATGTCTTGCACATCTTCCCACCAAGACCAATGTGTGTGCCACATTTCATGAGCTTCAGTCGAATACAGAGGAAGTAGTTCAATCTGCAAGATCGTTCCTTGATCTTCTGCCATTTATATGCCGTTACCATGGCAACGCAGCTTCCGACACGTCCGAAAAATATGTCTTCCACATCTTCCCACCAAGATCAAGGTGTGTGCCACATTTCGTAAGCTTTGGTCAAAAAACTGAGGAAGTAGTTAAATCTGCAAGATCTTTCCTTGATCTTCTACCATTAATATGTCGTTACCATGGCAACGTACTTTCGGGTACTGTCAAAAAATGCGTCTTGCACATCTACAACCAAAGGCACACATCTGTACCAAGTTTCATGGAAATTGGGCAAAAACTGAGGAAGTAGTTTGCAACACAAAATTTTCCATCATTTTGGCTCATAATATGTGAGCTGTTACCATGGCAACATACTTTTTGTCACTGTCAAGAAATGTGTCATGCTGACCTATATCCTAAGACAAACATTCAATATGAATTCCATGAGAATTGGAAGCACACTGATGAAGCAGTTTTGCCATGAAGCATTTTGCCCTATATTTTACCAATAACATGCCGTTACCATGGCAACGCACTTTTTGCCACTGCGGAAATATGTGTCTTGCACATTAACATATTCAGATGAACATCTGTACCTAATTTCATAAAAATTGATCAAAAACTGTGGGAGGAGTTCGCGACGCAAGATTTGTACCCATTTTTGCCCATAATATGCCGTTACCATGGCAACGTACTTTTGGGTACTGTCAAAAAATACGTCTTGCACATCTACAACCCAAGGCACACATCTGTGCCAAGTTTTATGGGAATCGGTTGAAAACTGAGGAAGTAGTTCGCGACGCAAGATTTGCAACGGACCGACCGCCCGACCGACCGCCCGACCGCCCGACCGCCCGACCGTCCGCTGATTCCTATATACCCCCTTCAAACTTCGTTTGGCGGGGGTATAATTAAAGATATAATTCACAGTGATGTAACTACATATTCATAATCTCAGGAAAAAAGACATCCAAGACAAGGGTGGGAAAAGTTAAGACCAGAAAATCCTGTAAAGCTGAAATCAAAGTTAATGAAAAATATCATGAATATTCCTTGTATGTGAAGCATTCCACCTATAATTCACGGTATCATGTACCCATGTCTAAATTGTGTAGATATCTCACTCATAGCCTTCTGCAAGTTATTTTTTCTTCCTTTTCAAATATTAAATGTCAAATTTGTGCTTGCTGACACGATCAAGAACATTCCAGAAGCAACTGGACTGACTAAGTTCCTGAAAAAATTTTCCTTTTCCAAGAATTAAACAAAACACCCAAACAAGACACACACTCACACAAATGCTTCATACAAAGCACAATATGCAACAGTAATTGAGAATAAGCTTTAAAAAATATATATATATACTGTCAAAAGGTGATTCATAGAATGGTTCATTATGTCATCATACTTTAATCAACAGCACACACACACAAACACACACAAACACACACCGAAGGAGCAGAAAAGAAGTAGAGTTAAGCCCAACTCACTAATGAGAAAGTGCCATTTTCTGACGCCTTCTCCACCCGATATTCGGTGATGTCTGCACCGTTGCAGCAGGGCTTCTGCCAGCTCAGCGTCACCACAGACGTCGTGACGCACGTTGCTGACAGGTCCGTGGGAGCGTCAGGCGGCCCCGCCCCCGTGCTGACTCGGAGTGGTTCAGAGTAGGGACCATACTGTATGAGAGAGAGAGTGAGAGAGAGAGCACAATGAGCTTAGTGTTATCATCCTTCACAATAATGATGATGGTGATGATGATAACAATTTTGATGATGATGATGATGACAATAATAATGATAATAATAAATAATAATAATAATAATAATAACAATAATAATAATAACAATAATAATAATACTACTACTAACAAGAAGAAGAAGAAGAAGAAGAACAACAACAATAATAATAATGATAATAATGATAATAATGACAATAATTATAACAATAGCAAAAAAATGATTGTGATGAAGTCTTCTTTATCCAGGGTAGCCTCTTCAGTGTTGCCGCTGTTCTATCGGAGGGCTCGGCCATTATTGCAGATATAAAAGCTCAATCTATAATACCAGTTATATATTTATTAACAATTGAAATAAATTCTTTATTAAATCAACTTTGACTGAAATATTATGAGTTTCTCGCTCTGCATTGTGCAGTTGATACTGTCTAAACATCAGGAGAAACAAATATTTTGAGAAAACAGCATTTTCAAGTTTTGGAATCAAAAGAGGAAAAATAT
Source organism: Diadema antillarum (assembly GCF_040938485.1). NCBI lineage: Eukaryota > Metazoa > Echinodermata > Echinoidea > Diadematoida > Diadematidae > Diadema > Diadema antillarum. The sequence goes on from NW_027272230.1 coordinate 300,022, forward strand.
CTCATTATTTGTAATGCTCAGTGGCACATTATTTCTGGCACAGAACTGTCATCAAGTACACTCAATTTCTGAAAAATTCAAATTTACACAAACACTGGTAATATGTTTACACAAGCACACCTTCCATCACAAAGTTTGTCAAATGATCAACTTCAGCTGACATTGGGCTGTTAGGTAGTAACAATATCAAATTTGAAAAAAAAAACCCAACAACAAACAAACTTGATACACAAAGATCCTAGTTTGACTCACTTTTCAGCCCAATCCAGTATAAAGACATTGCTTTGTTGTGCATCTCTATGATAATGACATCATCTAACCCTGTGTGTACGCCTATGGCAAGTGGAAATATATCTTTTCTTTGTCCAAAGCAAGGCGACTAAATGATGAGTGACATATTGACCCCAACCCATATTCTCCTCCTAGTTAACTCCATATGTGAGACATTAACCCCATACTAACTGAACCGTCCAAAGCCGCCTGTCAGATTATTCCTTTAACCGCCCAAAACTGCCCGTCAGCTTTTTTATAGTTTTATGCTTTACTATGTTCATTGTTTTCAAACAGAATATATAATTATGTAATTTGAAAGAGGTCATAGGTCAACAAAAGTATGCCAGAATTATTTGTGACACACACATCTCTTGGTTGTCTTTGTAGGCTTTCTAATAAATATAAATAATAATAGACAATAAGCATGCAGTGATCTATTTTGCATAATTTAGAGAGTTGTCAAAATGAGCGCAATATTGCTGTACCTTCCAAGGAATAGGTTATTATGTACAAAATCTTCAGCTGCTAGAGGATTAATTCTCTAATAGCCAATCCCTATACTTGAATGACTCCTCAAAATATCTTGAAAATACAAAGTGCAGTATTGCCATGTGTTCTGGACAGGACTTGCAGAGATACATGTGTGCTCGAGCCAGGCAAGGGAACACAGTTATGTTGTTTGGCATGCAATGGTAAATGTTTGTGAAATTATGCCAGCTGGAATTCTTTGCGGGAAGTCCTAGCAACGTCCCAGCAAAATTCCCAACGGATCGAGAGGTTGCTGTGAGGTAGGAAGTTTCAATAAATAAAGTTAGCTAGCGCATGGGGGACACCATCGCACCAATGCCAAGACAGGAACAAACAACTCCCCTTTGTTACAATAACACCCGCTGGGTTTATCTTATGTCAGGCCAGTTCACCCCAACCCACCCCTCCCTTCCCCTCAACTCCTCTGAACAATGAAATGTTGGCACATTAGCCTCAATCTGTCCCACTTTGACCATAAAATCAGCTGAATGGAAACATGTAAAAACAGGAAGGGTGAGAGACGAGAAATTCCTTTCAAATTTCACAATCAGTTCTTTTTCCTTTGTCATTATTTCACTTCTGTTACAGGAAGGGAGATTTTTTTTTTTTTTTTTCTAAAATCGAACTGACATCTGAATTAGACTCCAGAGAGGGTAGGTAGCTATTGATGTATGGGGATGGAAATCTTTTAGAGAACAGTGAATGTTATGGCTCTCTCATCATAATCAAAATATACTAAACAGATACACTCTCGATGAAATCAACTTCGCCCCCACATTCCAGAGTTGGCAAGCTGCCATCCCTTGCTACAACTTCACAAATTAAGACACAAACATGCTCCTTCAGGCACAATATGCCAGCACTAAGGCAAGGTGCCTCATAAACTTGTACATCCCCTCCCCACCTTCCCCTCAAAAAAAAAAAAAAAAAAATTGCTGTGGCTTGATTCTTATATCGCTCTTGTTGCTTCTTTCAAAGAACCTGCAGGAATTTGCCATCCAAATGATCTGACTCGTCAAGAAAACCTTACATCCCTCCTTAATTTTCTGTTGTTCCTAAAATTCATGAAATGATTCACCCAGCTCATAGCAACGAATGGCAGTTAACGACTTGTATTGGCAATGCTTCTGACAGAAAAACAACAAAGTCTGCTGTCATGGTGATCCCCTCACCTAAAGAGCTGCTTGAAATACTAATACGTTGATTCCTTGGCGACCTGTACATTATAAAAGTCTTGTGGTTGCATCACTTTGTCAAAACAAGGCTGCGACTTTGCCACTGGGGTCTTGGCTTGCAGCGAGATTCTTCTGGCTTGTTCCAACTGTTTTTCTTTCTTCATGTGTTGCAATTACCTCCCACTAACTGGAATTCAGAATGCATGAATTTTCCTGCTGTATTCTCATCTGTCAGAAGCAAGAACATACCAGACCCTCTAGTCTTGTAATACTAGCATGTTTGTAATCGTAGGATGGTATAAACTATTTGTAGAAAAAAAATGAAGAAAATGGCAAATCTGTTTGGTCGTTTGGTTCAAAACTCTGACACTATAAGGCATGCAGGAAAAATGTATCTTTGTGAATAAGTTATCAAAATTTGATCATCATTTATATGACCATCTCTTAAGTCAGTATTTCTGAACACACAATCGGTTGTGCTGCTGTAACATTTTTCTGTGTGACACAGAGTAACCATGGAATTGAGAAAGAAGTAACAGTGACATCAAATCATAAGATCTGACGGTCAGATGACAACCTCTTCCACGCCACATGTCATGATGTCAAAATACTTGCGCACTTTTTTTTTTTTTTTTCGTGGTCAGGCACCAACAATAAATAATCATGCATTTAAACATGGCATGATTGAAAAATGGAAAGATGGGGTCTGAAAGGTGACAACTAGTAGCAGCAGAAGGGAAATCCCCCTTTGAGGGACAGGAAATATGCGTGACCTCCAGACATAGTTAGCCCACGCTGGGGGCCCTCCTTCACCTCGCATTCCAACTGCTCTTTACACAGACAGACAGACATACAAGGGACACAGCAGACAGGCGCGTCAAGTCCAATCACTCTTACCATTTCGGCCGTGAGGAAATGTAAGCATGGTGCATGGAGTGCATTCAATTCTGAGCAAAGTTTCCAACATTCTTCAAGTTAAGTATAACATATGTGCACGAGGCAGTATGCTACAAGGCACCCTTAACTACCAAGCCTGCATTGATCTGACTATACTTATCCTTTCAAATATCGATCACGATTCAACAGGACTACCCAATTATGACGAAGGCAACGCATTCAAACTACTAAGATGAATGTTTCAGATGTGCGTGTCTTTCAACTCAAATACCCGATATTATCACTGAACGCAACTGAATTCTTCTTCTCAATGTATGCTGCAGTGTTCTGAGTTATGGGGGGCTGTGTGAGATCTGTGTATATTTTGACTGAAGAAGGAAACTGGTATCTTCTGCATACACTCTTGAAATTATGCTTATTCTCACATTTTTTCTTAAACTTAAAAAAATTGCAACTTAAAGGGAAAGTAAACCCAAAGAGTAATGTGGATTGAGTGAAAGTAGTAATATTAGTAGAACACATCAGTGAAAATTTGAGGAAAATCGGGCAATCGATTTTTAAAGTTTTGGTGTTGCAACTGCTGGGTAAGGAGACTACTAGAGGTTATGACGTATGAGTGGACTACAATATAAAGAAAATAAAAAGGGAATTCAATGAAAATTCATTTTTCATGAAAATTACACATTCCATCAACTTGATACTGACATATGTTAGGGGTAGCACTTATTCCCCCTGCTTTCTGAAAGCGGTTAGTAAAGAACTCTTTCATTTTGCTAGAAAAGTGAATTTTTGTGGAATTCCTTTTATATTTTCTTTATATTGTGGTCCTCTCATACGTCATAACCTCTAGTAGTCTCCTCATCCAGCGGTTCCAACACCAAAACTTTAAAAATTCATAACTTTTGCATCGATTGTCCAATTTTCCTCAAACTTTCACTGATGTGTTCTACTAATGTTACTGCTTTTACTCAATCCACATTGCTCTTTGGGTTTGTGTTCCCTTTAATGATAACAGTCATTTACTAACTCATAAAAATAAATCTGAATTCCTTTTCAATCTGCATTGCAAAATTGTAATACATGTGAGTAGTTGCTACTGGTGTCGATGTAGCTTGATATTTTTTTTTCTTTCCATCCAGTCTACAAATAGAGTATTTATGAAGACGGAGGATGTAGGGCAAAATCAGGGAGGAGGGATTGTCCTTACCCCTACTCTGTTGCTCGACCGTAGCCGGAAGTCGTATACCCTTCCTGGCAGCAGTCCCCCGACTGGACACTCGGTGATCTCGGCCGATGCCCGATGGACCTCCGTGGGCATGCTGTCAGCTGCAGTCATTTCGATGGAAAACTCAGTGATGGGAGCGCCGCCATTGTAGTCTGGCATGCCTGGGCAGGTAGAAAAAAAGAAGGCAGAGAAAAACTTCACTTGACAGGAAATTTTTGAGTGGAAGTTTCCCCAACCACATATGTGTATACATGAATTTATTGCAAAGACATATGGAGAAAAAGACAGGTATTCAACAAGTCAAATTCTCAACACATTCCCTTGAGCTGTAAAGGAGATATGTTAAGGCAAGAAATCTCCATGCCTTCCAGAAGAATCATCATGTTAACTGGCCTGTTGATGTCCTTAAAAAAAAAAAATTTTTGTCAAATTCCTTTCCTTGCTCCTCTGACATCACAAATTGTTGTAAAGTTCTCATGAGGGTGACACACGGAACTATAAACCAAAACTTTATAGTCTCTATAATAATTCCTAACAATCGACTGGATTGCCTTGTACTCTCCCAACTTTCACTGAAGGTTTCATTAATCATTCTCCAGTCACGGAATTCAGAAATAGGTACATGTATGAGGAAATTTTCACTCAAAATATTAGAGGGGGCTGGTGTTAGGGGTGAGGCACAATTCAGAATCTCTTGAGCAGCAACAGGAACTACTCACATAGAGACACAAATTTACCTACCAACTCGGACAACACAATTGATAATAACCATACACTGAAGGGCAGTAACAGGTGACTCAGAAAAGACCACAGAACTTTTCAAGTGATTGCTCTGCTATTCTCAAATTGGGAAGGGGAAGGGGGCTGTAGGGTGAAGCATCACTAATTACACCATGAGGTCTTTTTGACATACAAAGCATATCTTTCTCCTCCTATAATTATGAACATGGGTAGTTCAATCTAGCACATTCAGCTAAATAAAATTTCTGCTCTTAATCTGAAAATACTAACACTGCATGATTTTTACTGATGAAAACCAACCAAAAGGCAACTCTGAGGAAAAAAGGACTATCAATAAAAAAAAAAAAAACTTCTTCTTAATTATTAGTGTGCCCCCCCCCCCCCCCCCCCCCCCCTGAAGTGATGTCACAGTAGTGAAATAATAAAGAGAGAAAGAAAATTAGAGTTTCACTAAAATTTGATTTTGGTAGGATGTCCACAGGGCACTTGACCTAGTTTCTCCAAAACAAGTCGAATGTCGAATGTTCTGGAGAGCTAAAAAATATGACAGCCAATGCACTATGTGTATGTCAAATGGGATAGTCTTCCCTTTGACATGCCGTGGTGGCTTCATATTTGAGATAAGACAGCTAGGATTTGGACTGGACTTAACTGATTATCTGACCATTAATCCTTGAATATAATTTTCACCAAAATTTGAGATACGAGGTCTTGTCACCCCAGCAATGATATATGTCGAGGAAACTTCTTCTTGAAACGTGATGTCAGTGCGTACTCACCCCATCTGAGATTCACTGATGTGGCCTTGGGCCTACCGTGGACCCTCGGCGGGTGGCTCTGGCCAGGAACTATGGGAAGCGTTGTTATGCTCAGGACGTCGGAACTCTGAAAAGAGGGTAGACATAGTCATGAAAAGAGGGGGTCAAAGCGACATAACTTCATCCAGTCTCACATTTCTTTAATTCATACAGAAATCCTCCACAATTTTTCTCAAAACAGTCTACTATATTTCTGGAGCAGTCCTTTGATTCTTTTTGTTTTGTTTTGTGTGCTGTTTTGGTGAATGGCAAACTAAAGTACATGGCATACTAAACCTAAGCATGCAATAAACAAATTCTGGAAGTGAAAGAAGTGAGTAGAACCAATGGATCAGATTTTAAATTTAAAAAATGGTAGAATAAAAAAGAATTCCCTCTCATTTTAGCTCTATTTTCATCATTTAACATTTGTGCATTTCGGTTGCTGAAAATCAGAAGCATCTAAAATTGCTAAATTTATGCCTGATTCATAAATTGGGAACATATTATTAGGTGACCACATTAAGCGATTTTTCAAATCCATTTTTCTGGTTTTGTGCACATTCAGAGTTGCCAATTTTATGAAACCATGACAATTTCTGCGACAGGACTACCTGTTGACCTAATGGAACAATTAACGAGACACATGAAGGAGTATTTTACCGGACTTGTGCCACCTTTACTTGAGCATGCGACTCGGAGATAGTACGTGCAGCCGGGCTTGAGGTTGTCAAACTGGTGCTCCCTCTCCAAGCCGCGGTATATCGGCGTAAATGGACCGTCTGATTTTGGGTGAAGAGACAGGATTGGGCGGTAGATATTGTACCGAAGTCAGGGGTCAGAGGTCAGAAGTCAAAGATCAAAGGTCTCTCAGAACACATACCACAAAACAGAAGAGGGAACACATGTTAAAGTTCATCAACTCTTCACTACTGTCCACACCCAAATAATGGCCTCTTGTTACAATGCTACTTTATGATTGATCGAACACTGTAAGGGTATATCTCGCCGAATGTTTGCGAATGTAACAAATCTTAAGTTTCGTCAGGGTGCATAAACAGTTGAAAACAGTTTACATAGTCGCAAACACTTTTTCTTGTCGCAACTTGTAAAAAAATTTTTTGAACATGTTCAAAATTTCTTTGCAAAAAGAATTTTTTTTTTTTTTTTTGCGACAATGAAAGCTGTTGGTGAATTTGATTGCAACTGTTTACGAACCCTGCCAAATCCTAAAATTTGCTAAAATTTGCTACATTTGAAAACATTTGCTGCTCAGCGAGATGTATATCCCCTGTATTGTCAAGGAGATATGGATATGGACATTGAAGCGTCAAATCTTGGCAGAAAATCTTGTAAAGTTTAAACATTGTACAGGCAAGATGCTACAGCCACTATGTCCAATGTCATAGATAAGTTTTGATACTGATGGGCGAAGGACAGTTTGTATTTGATATAAATATGTATATTGAGTCTTGATATAACATCACAAGTTTCATAAAGAAATACTTTGATGAGATTGGGGATGGGAGACCTGTATTTCCTAAATCCTGGGAGATACTCACTTCTAACTTCAGCTTTTTCTAGTAGATACGACGTGATTTCTGAGCCTCCGCAATCCCTGGGTGGATCTGAGGGTAAAGATGAGAGGTAAGAAAACCCATGAAAGCAAATTCAAAACAACTGCAGAGAAATAAGAACAGGAAAATCTGTGTGTACAGAGGAATACAGCACCTAGTGGGAATGTATCATCCACAATATCTGGCTGACAGGATGACCCTAGAAATTATTTATAGGCTATAGACTTACAACAGAATCAGTAAAATCTCTGCCCACAAAAATGAGTCCATGTCCAGAGATGATCATCTTTGTGGGATTTCATAGCTAGCAGAAGTGTAAGAGGTGGTATGCCTGAATATGTTACATGGTGTGCCTGAATGATGTCCCTATATCTGAGAGGCACAGAATTATGAGCCAAATTTGAACTCTGACTGAACCCCTGAACGCTGCGTGGGATACTTGTTCAAGGCCCTGTATGACTGGTCAAACTAGACTATACTTTAACCCGTTGAGGATGGACTGATTTTGCTATAACAGGCATTCCTATGGACACCAGCTTGAGTATACTTGGGACTCGTCTTCAACGGCTTAACATGGAATGATGCCATTGGGACTGGTCACACCAGACTACACTCTAACATGGAATCATTATGCCATTGGGACTGTGTACACGGCAGAACCACTGTTAAAGCCAATCAACAATAATGCTCAGTGTAACTGTACCCTCTTGCTAGGCTGGACCAACATTCATAATTTTCTATTGGAAGATTTGGATGAATGAAATAATCTTATTTATATTTTTTTCCAACTGATTCAATGCAGAGTTTTGTCCTTAGACTTGATTCATTGGTTATCTCTTCCAATTGGGTTTTTGATTACATAATACACTATATGCTGAAAGAATGCATGAGCAAATGGTACTCTATCTACCGTAGGTTGTGTTATTTCCATATAGCCTGTTATGCTGCCCTCTATTGACTTTGGCCACACAGTTTGAACACTATGCTTACAAAACAATTGGCTATTTGTGAGCAGTTACATCTGCATCTTCATTATGAAGCACGTTTACCTTGATCTGCACTAAATTAAACGCTAGTCTCAGAAATAAATATATGATGTGCTAAGAGATCATGCTATACATGTATATGCTATGAATTCCCAACTTTGAGTAATGAACATTACATTTTCATTTGTAATTTTAGGCATATTAATTACATTAACATACGTTCATATACAAGTACACATATTTCTTAATCAAGCTAGAAGATAAGGGTGCAGTTTATATATCGGTGAAACAGCAACTTCCACGACGTATCCTGGAATACTATACAGCATTTGAATTTGATCTACAAATGTCTATGTTTTGTGGGTGCATGCAGTGCCCCCACTTGTCCTAGTGGGCATATAGACAAGGATCTTGCAGTTCAACAGACCACATTCCATTCATTCACTTGCCTTGACCAACTTTCAGTTGCCCTTAGCAAGCAGGCATAAACACTTGTATGTATTACTACCGCTTCCATGACATATGCTCCTGCGACAATTGCTCCCATTAAATATCTGCACGCTTCGCTAAACATGAATTCTATACCCACAAACATAACCCTAACCCTAATCTTAATCCTCACATCAAACTAAACATAAAACCCGATCACATCCTTAACCCTAACTCCAAGTCCTTGGAGAAAATAAGACCAGAGCCGTTGTCGCAGGAGCAAATGCCATTATTACCACGCTGGTCACTGGCGACATATAAACCATATGGTACAAGTGGTCAGTCATTGGTCTGGTTTCAGAGACTTTAAGCTGCGAGGTGACAAATAATCTTTCATGGTTCCATGTATTTCAGGTTTGGGGTCATAAGTCATTTGTCTTAGTTCTGCATATTGCCCTTCATGTTTGGCTTTATACATCAAGAGAAAGTACTGGTAGCTACATGTGCTGTCACATATTACGTTATACTGATGACACACGGATGAATTCCTATCTCCGAATCAGACGCAGATACAGACGAGAAAGATAGATAGATAGAGAAAGAGAAAGAGAAGGAGACAGAGAGATAAGGAGACAGAAATGAGATGGAGAGAGAAATAGAGAGAAAGAGATTCCCACCCCAACATGCCTGTATCAAATTAAAGATATCGTTTATCATTGGAAGGAGTGATTTAGAAAATGTCTGAGTAATTACATTTGATGCATATATGTGTAAATCAGTTGTATCACAAAACATCCTACCACATAAATATTTGCAATAAAGCCTAAAATATAAGGAGATATCACTACATATTTTTGTCGATAAACAACAGTTGTAGATGATTTATTGTAGAAACAATCTTTATCATTAACATTTTGTATACTTAACAATACTTAACATTGATTATACTAATTAACATTTTTCCGTTGGTTGTTTCTATCCGTAACTCACAATTTTGAACTATTTTGAAGCACTAAAGCTGGGTTTTTGTTTCATCTGCAAATGGAAAATAGTGCCTTTAAACTGTACCAATGAAATGCCGGTCACTGGCACAAAAGTGGCAAATTATCTTGGCACTGACAACAGAGGTTTGCAGCAGGAACCGCAGTGGTCTGGGTGTTCAGTCAGATTTCTGGAAATGATAATTACCGCTCTGTCATCGCCGTTCGCAAACAAGGACTCCACAGAGTATTTTTGCCTCATAGGTGGGTTTAGTATTTCTTACCTAATTATCATCGTCAAAATTTTTTTTACCACGAATTCCCTAGTATTGACTGTGGTAGGAGTTTTTCTTCAAATGACAGCACAAGGCATACAGGGTTTTTTTTTATTTTTTTCAATCATCAAAATATAATTTTGCCACAGTAATTGAATTATTTCCCACAGAATGGCCCTATAGAGGAGTGATAAGTCAAAGCCCTTTGGATAATGTCCTCTAAAACAAACCTCAGGAACCATTTTGGGGGGTATGACAGTTCGATTTAGCCACGCTCACCTCCTGAACCATTTTGGAAATGCTGGCAGCAATGAATTGCCAACGGGAAACAGATTACAGCAAATCCAAACCCAGCTGGCTTTGCACATGCTACCGCTTACGTAACGTGGCGAGTTCTTGCTAGAACTCAGAGTTCAAGGAGAATTGCACCAATTGAGAGAAATGTTTAATGGGAAAATGTTTTTTTTTTTTTGTGTGTGTTTTTTTTTTTTTTTTGGGGGGGGGGGGGGAGAGGATGGTAAGCTGAAACTAGAGGAAAACCAGATAAATATTTGTAAATTAAATAACTTACTGTCCTTCATGCATCTAAAAAAAGCTGGCGAGGTCAAGTGACTGTGTAATATAAACAGAGTATTTCATTAACTCACACTTCTCTCCCTCCCCCCCCCCCCCCCCCCCCTAAAAAAAATATTATATAGTGTTCTCAACATGACTGAGTCTGAGACACAGGTACTGTAAAACTAGGAATTTTCATGTGCATTTTAATATATATTTTAATGCACAAAAAAATTTCTTGTCTAAATTGTAAGGCATTGGACGCCAGTGGCAATTCGCCAAAATTTCATGCTGCAAATAAGGCCGTTGGTACCCAATTCGCAAAAGTTTCATGCCGTGAATACTTCTTGCTTGATAGTAGTACATTACAGCAGACATCATTACAACATTTTTACGGTGACGGTGACAATTTTGACATATTGCAAAATGCATTGTTTCACGGTACAATGACACAAACACACAAGTGATATTCATGTGTTTGTGTCATTGTGTCATTGATGATGAGCTAAACTAAATCCACACATTTTTGTGTGCCATTAAATCCTCAGACACCATCAGATATTATCTGATTTCCCTGGAGCACATCTCTACTATATTAGAGCCAAGTTCTTCCTATCCACCTATATTTCAATGTGAAAACAATGCCTACTTTAAATTCTGCTCACAGAAAAATTCTCCACCGAGATGAGCTCTTTTTAAAACGATTGCCCTTTCCTCTAATCACTCTCTCTCTGCTGTGCCATAGACGTCACACTGCCCATTAATTGTCCCTTTAATCACCTGCCCTTTACACATGTAAATGACTTATGCTCCTGAGCATTTAGCTGCAAACTTGCTCAGCTGTTAGGTCTCCCCTCAACTAGACTTGTCTTTAGGTTAACGAGAAAACCTAATAGAGTGGAACATCTGCCACAAATCAAAACAAACAAAGAGGCAGAGGATTATGCAATCCTTAATAATCCATTCAGTGTTGGGATGGCAATCTGTGAAGATAGGCAAAGTCAGCAACCCAGTGGAAGAAGGGAAATGGCAAAAAAGCTGTTAAGGGTGCATTTGTACTTCCATCCTTTATGGACACAGGAGACAGTCGCCATGATGTACTCGAGACTCGAATGAATAAGAACTAGATCTGAATGGGATAATATCGCAGTTAACATTTCCCCGTAAAGAAATGTCTGGCTAATAAATGAAGTGAAACTTTGGTCGACTAGGATAATCTTTTCATAGGATATTCCTACCAACTGGACAACATCGTACAAAGTTGATCTTACCAAGGGAGGAAACTGCATGAATCCATGAAAAAAACACAGGTCTGGATTTTAATATCCTGAATAGCAGTCACAAAATCTCTGCATATGAAACATTCTTTGATTAAGGCACAGACATACATTGTACACAGGCAGTCTAAGCTTGTTAGTGATATATTCAAATATGCGCAAGTCACGTTGTGTAACAAACTTCATGACTAAACTTTTCCCCTACTTTCAATTAAACAAAGTAACTGACATGGGACAAGGTTCTTTCCCTAAAGTTGTCTCACGTATGTGGTGGTGACTGTACTGACAAGAAAGGGAGACTTCCGTACCCCATGTGATCTTGAAGCCGGTGGAGTGGAGTTTGCCCTTTAGGCTTGGCTTGGAAGGCGCTCGCGGTGCATCAGGCGTCGTGCGGAAGGCCACTGTGCTGCTCCACCCACTGTTTCCCTCGTCATTGAAGGCACGTAACTTTGGGGGGCATGACCAAGGGGAGAAGCGAAATAGAAAATGCAGAATAGAGAGAAGAATGAATATGTAAGTAAAATTAGATGAATGCACTTCAGCTAAAAAATCCTATCTCAGGTGACTCCCTTTATTACAAAGTCCTCTAGACTGCCAGTTTTCTTTTGTTATATCAAAATTTCGTTACAGCCAACAGTGACGTATATGAAGATATATAAGTGAAAATTTTGGGACCTGACTTTTTACTTCATTGTAATGAAAACTCCATGTTCATTATAAGAGGAGTGCACTGTATCAACGGAAACATGTTAGAGAAAACTGCTATATTTTACCCACTACAGCAATCTCTAACAGATCAGCAAAGTAATAAAAAAGAGAAGGTCCCTCCCTCCCAGCCTGACAGAGAAACATATTCACACACTTACATAAACGTGTACACACACTTTCTGAACAAAGAAGATTCATCAATTCAAAACACTCTGTTACAGAATTGATACATGGAAAAACCCAAACACAGAGACAACATACACTCACTCTTGACATATATAAACATACCCATAAACAAAATGCAGAAAAAGAGGCTACTCTGAGAAGCAAATATACTGAGTGTTCATGTCCAACAATATTTGAGAACACCCTTTTCAGTCAAATTGATGTAGGAAGAAGTAGAGAAAACAACAGACAGAGAGACAACGTAGAGAGAGAGAGAGAGAGGGAGAAAAAGAGAGGACGAGAGAAAGATGATTGGGAGTAATATATACAAGAGAACCAACATCTTATGCAGAAGCGATTTTTGTGTCACTCGTGCATACTTACCCTAAACTTGTACTCTGAATTTCTGGCAAGATTTTTACAACAGTGGGTAGTCTCATCCCCTCTATACACAACCTGGAAGCCATAACGCTGGAGAGGATGGAGGTAAAGAGAGAAATACAATGTTTGGGTCAAAGGTCAAAGCATGTAAAAGACAAGCATCACAGCTCTAACTTCTCTTGCTGGGGATCCTTTTCCACTTGGAATTGGCAAGCCTTCAAGAGTGGTTGAAAGTGTTATGTACATGTTTTCATATGCCTTCTGTGATGAAGTTTTTTTTTTTTCCATTCTCTACCTTTTTTTCCCACCTAAGCATTGAGTTAGTAACTCATTAATCTTTTTATATCACTTACATTGTACTATCTAGTTGCTCTTATCTATCATATTGATATTCACTTCAGTGAAATCATCAAAATTTGACCTGGATGTGTCAAGTTTCCTACCTCTCTCCACTTTTCTTGCAGAAAAGAAGTCTTCATCATATTCTTTAGATAATCATGTCCTATGTACAAGTATACAGCCACATTTTTTTTCCCACACGAGGTCACACTTGTCTCGTAGTAAAAATATAAAATGAGATGTGCTACCTAGACAGACTTTTTGCTTCCCATTAAATAAGGAGTGGGAAGGTAGGAGGTTTTTATAGAAATATTCAGTGAAGATTCAGCATTCATCTATAAAACATAATTTTATCTCGTAGTGTACAGTAGAGAATTCAGCCAATGGCTGCACTGTAGCCACTGGCTGAATGATGTACATTTATGACATCATAAAAATGAGGCTGTGCATCTATCACTGTCAAACAAATCACTACACACGCCCGAGATAGTAACACCAAGCCTAAAATAAGACAGCTTCAAAGTCAAGAGGTTGATATTGCCCATCAGCATGTTTCATACACATTAAGTCTGAAGCCCTTGACTTGCCTTAAAGGGAACCAACACCCAAAGAGAAATGTGGATTGAGTGAAAGCAGCAACAATAGTAGAACACATAAGGGAAAGTTTGAGGAAAATCGGACAATCGATGCAAAAGTTATGAATTCTTAAAGTTTGGTGTTGTAATGACTGGATAAGGAGACTATTAGAGTTCATGACGTCATGTGTGGACGATAACATAAAGAAAATATAAAAGGAATTCCACAAAAATTAATTTTTCATGAAAATTACACATTCCATCAACTTGATACTGATATATTTTAAGGGTAGCAATTATTCCCCCTGCTTTCTGAAAGCGGTTAGTCTAGTGCTCTTTCATAATGCTAGAAAAGTCAATTTTTGTGGAATTTTCTTTATATTTTATTCATATTGTTGTCCACACATACTTCATAACTTCTAGTAGTCTCCTCATCCAGCGGTTCCAACACCAAAACTTTAAAAATCCATAACTTTTGCATGGATTGTCCGATTTCCCTCAAACTTTCACTGATGTGTTCTACTAATGTTGCTGCTTTCACTCAATCAACATTGCTCTTTGGGTTTGGGTTCCCTTTAAGACTCCAGCTCTGCACTGTCTCCACTAGGAGGAAATGTCACAGCATGGGAAGGGGGCGGGGGAGGGGAGGTTTGGTGCACCTGAAGCCCCCAAAGGTCACCTGCCACATGTGACCTCTCTAGCAGGAAGGGGTAAATTGTGAGGATGGGGGGGGGGGGGGGGAGGATGGGGGAGATGTCGCAGTACAAAATAACCTCTTACACATTGCCACTGCGTTATGCATTAGCCTGACTCTCAGTCCCTCTAGTTGCCCCAAGATACAGCAGGGAGGTAAAGAGGGAAGCCCTAGGCCCAAGCGTGTCTCTCCCCGCCCCCCTCCCTTCCCCCTCTTTCATGCCATAACAGTGCTATTATCGAAACAGTACACGCCTCTGCTGAATCAAACTTGACCTTTCCATCATTCTCATTTAATGTTAGCCGGTGGCTGCATGTCTTTGACTGACTGCTCATCTTGGCTCACTAACATTAGGCTCTCCATTTTCTTCATCATGGCTACTTTGTCACCAATTCTTAGTAGCTTGTCCTGCGTGCCTTTTCAGCTGTATAATGTATGGCTATCGTCTCAATTCTTCTTCATACTTCTACTAATGGTTAGATGTCTATTTACTGTCTAATAAGAATATGGCCAATCTATTTTTGTGGTAAATAAAAAAAGCCAATATTTGGCTAGTGAGGTCTCTTCTCGTTTGTATTTTTCTTCTGATGCCATTACTAAAGATTGGAATTTTACCCAGCCTAAAAAGTGTGATGAAGGCCTTGAAAATGTTTGCACGCTTAGTGGCTTCAGGCCTAGAAATGGACAATCTTACTCAATATTCATTTATTTTATTATTACTATTATCATTATTTTTTTTTTAGAAAACAAGGAATGAACAACAGGAAGTATAGAATGTCTGCCGTAAATAACAGCATCAGACATATTTCCTTGAATTCAAGCTATGGTGCATGAATGGCTGTAGGTTCTATTATAGTGTGGCCTAATCAACTATTTTACACACAAAAAAAAATAATATAAACATGCCCACAACACTTAACACCCGATAGTATGGGGATACTACTGAGTGGGAAGGCTGGCCCGGTTCGGACATATTTAAGAGTCCCTGTATCGCATTGTGTACAGCTCTTATCACTGATCTCAATGTAAGTACACACACAGCCATAAGAATCTTGACTGGAGTGGACTCTTACTGATGAGTATACGCTTCGATGCACATATGTATTTGCTGATTTTGTGACTGACAAGGCTATTTGTGGGTTTTGAATTTACTCCAATGGGTAGTAAATGGAGATCAAGTCAATCAGACCATCCATGTTTCCCCATGCTACAGTCTTTCATACCTAACTCATTCACTTCGGTTTAGTCCAGTGAGAATGGGAAGACTAAATCTTATCAGCTCTCCCTAGTCCAGTGAGACATAGGAAGACTAGGGCCCCATTTCATGAAAAGTTGATATGATAGCAACTCTTGCTGGAATGACACTTTGTCATGGTAATGACAAGGATTCAGCTTCCTGATTGGCTGCTGTTTTGGGAAGTTGCCATTCCAGAAAGAGTTGCTTTCCTAACATCTTTTATGAAATGGGGTCCTGGTCTCATCAGCTTGGCTTAGTCCAGTGAGACATGGGAAGACCAGGTCTTATCAGCTCGGCCTAGTCCAGTGACATGTGAGACATTGGAAGACCAAGTCTTACCTTTGTTTCGTCGTCCATCTCCAGAATGTAGCCCTGGATGTCTCCAGGGCCCCTTTGCCACTGTAGCCTGAGACTCCGGGCCAGGGCCTCAAGAAGGACCACGGGCTCCGGGACAGGAGGCACGCTACCCGCCGTGTAGAACCGCCCCTCATCGCTGAAACCACTGAGGAGCAGACGGGTGGGTGGGGGAAGGAGATAGAAAACAGTGGGTGGAGACCATGTTGAGAGAAATGCACTTGACACATTAAAACTGATGAAGGCACAATTAACAGATCACGGCTCATTTACAGTTGTACACCCCACTATCAAATATCAATGATAGTGATGATGATAATGATGATGATGTGATCATGTTGGCAACCACAGCAACACCAATGCTAATCACAATCACAATAATAATGATGATAATTATAATTATCATCATCATCATTATCATCATCATCATCATTATCATCATCATAACAATTATATAACCAAGAATAATAATAACAATTCTGATGTTACTGACATAACAGTAATAAATGATTTCACATTCATCAGTAAAACATTGGTATTATACAGAGAGCCTCTCTCCCACATTGAGGTGAATACATGTACAGCACCCAGTAACATATTGCAATTCTGATCGCTAAACTCCAAACTGCTCCTACTGCAAATCCTCTCCAATTCCACCCAAGTTGCTTATTCTTGGTGAAAAATGCTAAATTCCATCTAATCACAATATTATTCTCCTTTCTATCAGACTCCCATTAACATACTTGAGCACATAACTGGATAGAGAAGGACATTTTGGATCAATTGCCTTTCCGAAGGGCACAAGTGCTTTGACAAGACTTGAACCCTGCACCTTCTCAATGTGAGTCAAGTCCTCAATCCACTAGACTATAAAATCTCCTATAATCACCTTTCACACATCAAACACTATGCTATAACTTATATAGGTAGTTGGTTGTGCAAGGCCTCAACCTACATGCAAAGGAAAAAAAAATCAAATGAGATAAAAGGATACTTCTCACAGGCCTTCTTGCAAAGGAGCAGTTTGAGATATTAAACTCCCAACAATCTTTATTAATACCAATCACCATAATCCTATTCTAAAAATTTGGTGGAAATATGGGTTGCCTGAAAAAATGAAGCTACTACTTTAAAGTTGTACATCTTCTGACCTTGTGAGCCAAATTTTTCTTGGCCTGATTTTGCAGAAATTTTGAAGAAAAAAAAAGAACAGGAAGAAAAGGAGAAAAACAGGTAGCTTCCCCGCTGCTTTGTGCAGGAACTAAATCTGGGCTCTGTGATGATATCTTGTCTTTCTCTCAGGGCTACAATCAGTGAAACCCTGTCCAGAAAAACCTTGGGATATCCAAGAAGTCTCCAGTATGGCATGTGTGGCTCTTGCCAGGCTAAATACATTCCCAAGCATTCTGTTTGCTTTAAAGCAAAAATCTACAAAATATTTACAGGCATTATTTACCATTTGCGGATGAAACAAAAACCCAGCTTTAGTGCTTCAAAATAGTTTTAAGATGTGAGATGGGGATAAAACAACCATTCTAAAAAAGTTAACAAGTATAATAAAAGTTTAGTATTGAAAATATACAAAATGTGAACAATAGTTATAATAAAATTATCTCTAGACTAAACTGTCTACAGTTATGGTTTAGTGAGAAAAAAAAAAAGTGATATCTCCTTTACTTCATGGTCTCCATGAACTTATCAAGCAGATTCCCTCTCCAAGCTCCAATACACTGTCTGCCCAATTAATCAAGACCTCCAAAGGAACAATCACTGGCATAAATTGGCAACCATGCACAACTCTCATTGTTACAAAAATAAAGACGCATAGGACTGACTTATAAAATGGAAAAAGAGAGAGAGAGAAAAAAAAAAAGTTGCTAATGAGGATAACCCACTACAGATGGGTTTAAAAGGAAATTTTGCCAAAACAAGAAACAGGAAGACCAGCAGACTGCATGGTAAAACTATTTATAATTTGAACTAAGTATTACTTGATATTGCCATGGCAACAGCTATTAAGAGCTATGGAGTTACGTGAGTATCGGAGCTAATGCCACGCAGGCTCTCATTATGCTGAGTTTTGTACACTCGAGTCAAATCATGAAATATGGCCTTTCGGGAGATCTTATTGTAAAAAAAAAAAAAAAAGTGAATTCATTTTGATGAAAATTACATGATTCTGTATAACTCAATCAGCGAAACTTAAAAGAAAACTCAACAATGCACAATGCCTATTAGTGTTACTGTTATTATAATTATGATCATCATGATCACCATCATCATCATCATTACTGTCATTACTATCACGATTATTATTTGTCATGGAAAGGCTGGGGTGGTTACCTCGATCCATGACTGTTGATTGCCTGCAGTCTAAAGCGGTAAAGCGTCGACGGCTGGAGCTTCTGGGCCTTATACTGTTTGTCTATTCCCTCGTAGAGTGTGACAAACCCACTCGAACCATTGCCCTACAGGGGAAAGATCAAAATGGGCCTCCGCCAAGTGAACAAAACATGAATACAGCAAAGGAAGGATGTGAGTATTAATGGGGGGGGGGGGGGGACAGGGAGGAAAACCAGGCACATTAGATGTCATAGCTTACGAATAGTAATGATCATACACAAACACATTTTCATAAAGAGATGATTTGATAGATTCAAAAAATTAGCAATGACAAGAACTACTAGGAGAACAGGATGGAAGAGATTCTTGGAAATGTTTTGAAAGAGGAATCCAAAAATAATCTTTACATGACAGAGGGAGAGAGAGGAGAGAGAGAGAGAGAGAGAGAGAGAGAGAGAGAGAGAGAGAGAGAGAGAAAGAGAAAGGATCATAACACAAGTACAGTGATCGAGAGAAAGAAAAGGTTATATGATGGTCCAGGTACAAGGAAACTGTGTACTTTTGGATACCTTGGAAAATGAACATTTAAACTTGCATCACATCACTTCAATAGTAACAATTTACATGTACCTCATATTAGAAAACAAAGAAATGAACTTGCAATACACAATCATAAGTTTAGGAAAGAATTGAAGGTAGAAATTCTAACCTTTAAAGTAGTTTATCAAACTCATTACAACTAGTTGTGCTTACGTCACTGAAATAAATGAAAAATTAATCCAGTCTCTGGAAATATACAAAATGAACAAACAGGCTACAAAGACATATTTTTATAAGTGCAAGGACCTGCTGTTTATCTGTTAACACACAAATTTTATTCAGAACCCTACAGCAACTGCTACAGAAGGATTATAGAAAAGTAATAACAGCTTATCCTGCCACTTGAACTAATCCTTGCTCATATTCTATTCACAGCTAGAAGTTTCACAGCATCAGTGCAGCTTGGGACGGCTTTGACAAATTTGCGAAGGATTTTCTTGAACACACTTTCACGTTCCTCACAGGCATGAAACAGAGAACGCCAGCGTCACAAGAGGAAAAACAAAATGGTCTGGGAGAAGATTAACTACTGCCCGTGATTATACTCCCTCAAGCATCAGATCTCCTTGTATGGTACTATGTGTATCTTTCAAAAAGGCAAATTAAACTAAAAATCAACCAATCTCACTGAAAGCAGGTATATTTAGGCCTAGAGTTAATCTACACATGTTATCTATTGTGGGTTGTGCAATGTACAATCAAATACATTGATAAGAATAAATAGTAAAATGCGTGCAAGTAAGTTGCAAATAAAACTTACTCCAAAACAAGCCTATGCTCAAGTAATATCCAATGAAAAGAAATCAGTTTTTCATATATATCGAAGAAGCAAGAAACAAAACACCAAAATAAACTAGAAATGTCGCTATGGCGACTGATGCCTCCGCCATAATGCATGATTCTCCCAATAGGCGTACAGTACAATGTCTTCACATGTGTGATCCATGACAGTTTCACATAACTGGCAAAATATTGATATGACAGGTTTGTCAGAAATGACTTGAATATTCACTTTCCTTGAACTGGGTTTGCTATAATTGTCGAAGAGTGCAGGTGCACATATTTGGGGAATTGAGAATTTTTACTTGAATTCAGACAGACCCTATAAGTTTATGCATTGAGTAATTTCCAAGGTATGAAGAAAGAGTTAATTACAGTACAAAATAGATTTTTTTTTTTTTTTTGGGGGGGGGGGACGCATGGAAACCTGGCCTTTGACCCTTAACCTCTGACCTTTGACATTCTGGCTGGAAATTTCCTGGAGAATCTCCATTAGGTAATGCATGTATATATTAAGTTTGAAAACTAATAATGCAAGCATTTCATATATTAGTGTATGAGGGAAACAGTAAAATATTGAGGAGTTGACCTTGACCTTTGACCCCATGACTATTGACCTACGACCCCTAAATTCCCTAGATAATCTCTGCCAGTCAGTACATGTGTATGTACCAAGTTCTATGAAGATACAAAATTGTACATTGAACCATTTGTGAGAAAAGTGATATTACAACATTTTCACCTAACCTTCGACCTTTTGACCTTTGACCTTATGACATGAAACTCTCTCTGGAGAATCTATATGCAGTAGTACATGTCTGCACCAAGTTTCAAGAAAATACCTTAGGGCATTGCATAGATATTGGGGAAATAGCAACATTTTTAGCATTTGACCTTGACCTTTTGACCTTTGACCTCTTGCCAATGTCACTAAAATCTACTCAACTAATTGTCCCATCATACATCATCCTTGGACCAAGTTTGGTGAAAGCTGCTTCATCCAGTTTTGAGTTATCACGTAAACAGATAAATTTCAGGATTTGACCTTGATCTTTGACCTTTGACCTCAGTCCGATTTCACTAAAAAACTAATCAAGTAATTGTCCCATCATACATCATCCTCCGACAAAGTTTGGTGAAATTTGCTCGATCCAGTCTTGAGTTATCGCGTAAACAGATACAATTTCATGATTTGACCTTGACCTTTGACCTTTGACCTTTGGCGGATTTCACCCAAAATCTAATCAACTAATTGCCCCATCATACTTTATACTTGGACCAAGTTTGGTAGAATTCAAGTCAATATTACTCAAGTTATCGCGTAAACGAAAGCGGACGGACGTACGGACGTATGGACGTACGTACGGACGGACGGACAACCCGAAAACATAATGCCTCCGGCACCACTTCGTGGCGGAGGCATAAAAAGCCATACAAAGAGAAGACATACTGCCCTAAGCACCTTTTTGGAAGGCAGCCATGAAGCACAATATATGGCTGATTAAAAAGAAGGCTTCACAACCCTGGGCAACAAGTAAATGCTGTATATTCATTTTTTTTTTTCATTTATATCATCTTGACCCATTTCTAATATTTGCACCTGATGTTCATAGTTTCTGCAGCTCTGCCTCCCATTACAAGCCCCACTCCACAGCCAAACACGAATGATGCACACACACAAGCTGAAGTACACTCCCTCTTCTTCCACTCAAACTACATACAACATGCTGTGTCCTATATCTTGTCTCCACTCTCCTATCTCTCCCTCTACCCCCCCCCCCCCCCCCCTTCCCCTTCCATTTCTCTTGGGACAAAGAAGATGATTCTGGCAATAACTGGGCCAGCCATATGTGAAGGGGGGATTTACTTCCCAGGGAAAACTGGAAAGGAGGTCATAGGTCAGGATTGCCCATTGATTCCTCCACAAGACAGTGACACTGAGGTTCTCCTCCACTCCTACACTGTGCGTCAAACCCTGTGTGCTATGGGTGGAGGGAGGGTGAAAGGGCCAATACACAGTGTCATATTCATGGAAAAGTATAGTCTAGCTACCAGGGTAACATGACATTTGCTCCTGCGACAATTGCTCCGGTCTTATTTTGTCCGTGGACTTAGGGTTAGGGTTGTGAAAGGATTTTAGGCTTAGATTAATGCGAGGATTAGGATTAGGGATAAGTTAATGTTTAAGGGTAGAATTTATATTTGGCTCAGCGTGCAGATATTTCGTGGGAGCAATTGTTACAAGGAGCAAATGTCATGAACCCAGCTACCCAACTGCCATTAATCTATTAACCCAAAGCTCAAGAGCTAAATAGAAATTAGAATGCACACATCTCTCCCTCTGTGAGCTGTGTAGATGTCCTGACCAAAGCTGTAACAATGACGTCAGTTTCTCAGTGAGGGACACATATTCTTACCTCCTTCCCTTTCCTACTTTTCATTCAACCATCTTGGAGTGCGTGACGGTCCCTATCTATTGCATACGTCAGAATAGTATACATTTACAGGGCCGTCAGCCGTAAGCCCATGTTATATGCCATGTTATCTTTGCATTATGACTTGAGCAAGTGACTGATTGAGGATCATAGGCTAGACAAGGGCCCTGTAATCATAAAATAATATGAAATACGGTCCGACCTTGGTTATCCCCTACATCAGGACTGGCGGGCATTCGATATTAAGTGATTCAGCGTAATCTGCTGGACGTATACACATGTTACTATCAACTTGATTTACTATCAATTAGTATGATTATTTGCATGTTGTTGTCATATTTCATCATTCAGATGATGTAGAAATAAAATGAAATGTGAGTAAATATTCTCATAAGTGCATTTGTTTGATTGATATTGACCGAAAATGAGATCGAGATTTGTGACTTGTCGGATACTGCCGCTGGTGCAGTATGCTATCTTGCAGTGCACTGTTAGTTGACTACAGCATCATCAAATGCCACTGCCTCTCACAGTACATATAACTGTACATCAATTGCGTGTACAAATTTTGCAGATTTCAAAGTATCGCAGACAAATCACTCAGAGGAATGTGAAGTCCATAACTATTGGAAATTTGGCACTGAAATGCATGAAAACATGAAGAACATTTGTATAAAGCAAGCTCACATCTGGATAAGAGAGAGAGATGTAGATAAGTGATGACCGGATAACTGAGGTCAGACTGTATAGGTTCTTTCCTTCCTTCTTTCTCTTTTTTTTTGGGGGGGGGGGGTGGGTGAGTATGGCATGAACCAAAATTGAGGAAATGGTTGTTCGGAAATCATAACACTACAAGACTGGGAACAGATGCTATACTGCAAACCTGAAAGGACGGGACGGATATTAAAAGGACGCAGAAAGGGGATGAAAGAATAATATCAAGAATATTGACATTCCACAATTTGATTCATTATTACACAGCAGACTCCAAGCACGCCACCGCCTCACTGAGGGAATCAGGTGGTAACAGGTGGTGCATTATGAAATACATTGTATGCTACTGTAAAACTAGAAATATTTGTGACGTGAAATTTTCGCGAATTGGAGCCGACGGCCCTTCTCAAGGCATGAAATTTTTGCAAATTACCACTGGCATTCATTGCATATAGCGCAAACAAAATATTTTGCGTGAATTTTAATTTTGGGAATCTTGGCTCCTTGCGAAATATGCAAAAATTTCATGCACATGAAAATTTTTCATTTTACAGTATATGAAGGGAGAGGATAAACAAAAAAAAAAGGCAGATGTATGATAGTAGGACAATAAAAATGGTATAAAGTAGGTCGAGAGAGAGTATTTAAAGTAAGGAAAGAGAGAGAGAGAGAGAGAGAGAGAGAGGGAGAGAAAGGGGGTGTGAAAAACTGAACAATTATACATAAGTAAAGGGAACAAAAAATAATCAAGCCAGAGCAAAAATCTTAGAGAGATGGAAAACGATTGTGTTTGAAATGTTTGCACATGAATGTTTGCCGATATGGACATTGAAAATGTGCACATATGTGGGCGGAGTTTGAGAAAGCGAAGGAGAGAATCGAACAGCTTATGAAAAGAATGCTAAGAAGAGATTGAGAGGGAGAGGGAAAACAGAAAAAAAAAGAAAAAAAAACATGAAAAAGAGGTAGAAGAGCTGTTGACTTTTTATATCTGACCTATATTGCCTAATCCCTCAAGGTTTAGAAACCCTGTTTAATGTTGATTCAAGGGAATGGGATTGTGGGAGTTGCAAAAAGGGAGGGGGGGGGGGGGACGAGGGTGTTATGAGGAGCCATACAGACTTGATACCTGCTCAGCCTGTACTTTCTTACCAAACCATGCTGAGGTCATATCAAGGTCTTGGAATGGTTCTGGTATTAAAGGAAATTGATCTTGAGGGAAGCTGTCAGAATTTCTCATTTACCACCTTGTTTGTTTGTTTGTTTGTTTTACTCTTTATTGAGGAGGGGGGGGGGGTGGAACATTACATCAAAATTAGCTTTGATTCTGTTACATTATGGATTGAAGGGCCTAGGAGATAGGTCCCTATATCAAAAGATAGCTATATATGGGTACACTGATCAAAGATTATCTACAATATTACTATCAAAGTGGATATTTTTGCACAAGTAATTTTTTAGTGCTACGCCAGATACAATAACTTTGGTGTGTCTTTAATTCAGTAGGATCAAGACATTTAAGAGTGAGGCGTATGACAAGCAAAAATACTTGTGGCTTTTATTTTGAGCTAGTTTCTGGGAGTGCGAAATGCACACACAAAAAAATTCCACTCTGAAAAAATCTCAATTTTTTTCTGTACGTGGGGGCAACTTTTACTACGTCTTGCTTCCCATACACAAGGAGTGCCCAAAATCACTTCAAAAAAATCAAATGTTGGCATTAGTTTATGGACTATCCCCATGGTTCTCAGCCCAGCTCTGTTCTAGACTCCCTGTGATGTTTGTATGACACCACCTGAAAGATATCTGAGGTCATCAACAGCCCCATCTTTCTTATTTCCCCATCCCCTTTGGAAGGGGGAAGATAGGGAGGGGAAGAACATGAGGAGGAGGAGGAGGAGGAGGAGGAGGAGGAGGAGGAGGAAGAAGAAGAGTGGTGGAGGGGCAATGGAGAAAAGGAGCTGAGTGCAATGTCTTGGGAAAACCAGGAGGGGATGTCCTGTCCTACTTTCACCCTAAATGACCTCTTACAGTCTGTCAAGTTTGTCAGGTGAACCCCAACTGGGCTGGGTCAACTTCTCACAGATGGGCTGTATTTTTGTGAGCAGGTTGCCTTTTTTTCCTGTTTTTTTTTCATAACTTCTCTCTTGCCAATCTCATACAAAGCCATAATAATGTTGGATGAGATTACAGCAAAGAGAATAAAAAAAACTCCACTTTATTAATACACAGACCAACCATGTACCTCACTTTAACATTCTTGGTAATTGGGTTGGTCCTGATTAGGTGGGTGTCCACTATGAATATGTGTGCATTCTTGCTTCAGACTAAAACTGTATAGATAAATGTATGCCAAGACACTCTCATACAAAAATACAAACATTCACTGTACAGATATACATACATACATACACACAGGTACATACATAATTACATACATACATACTCAAACACACAAACATAAAACACATACACGTACATTCACAGGTGGGCGTGTTCACCAGTTTAGTCAGGGGGATAGCTGCCCCTTACCTTGTCACACTGCAGTAAGTAGCTGTGGATCTTGGAACCATTGGAGTTGGGCGCCTTCCATGTGAGGATCAAGTAGTTCTTGGTCTTGCTTTGTAACTTCGGCACCGCGGGGACGTCGGGTGGACAGCCAAGGGTGCTGAAGGTCTCCGGTGGTGAGGGCGCCCCTCGTACACTGCCCAATATTGCACTCACACTGCAACGCAGATGGCAAAATAAAGATTACGAGCTGGAATGTCACGACCCCTAGCAGAAGAGCATTGGCTCTTACTTTTACAATGCAACGGGGTATAACACTCTGAAACACTTTCAGAAACCAAGACAATACACAATCAATATTATCAAAAAGGGGAGAGGAAAGAGGGGGATCGGGAAAAGAGAAGAGAACCCTACTCCCCCCCACCCCCCCCCCCCCCAAAAAAAAAAAAAAAACGAAGAAAAAGATATACTTCTTTAAAACTTCCCTATAAAAGATGTCAACTTGTAACCAAAAGAAGCAATAAATATTATTGAAGATGTCAACTTGTAACCAAAAGAAGCAATAAATATTATTACATTGCAATTTTGGTCTTTGTTTGTTTGTTTTTTTCTGTTGGGTTGGAAATACATTCCACAAATGACAAGGTTTTTGATTATTATAGCATTAATGGTATCACTGAATTGTTGCTTTGCAAATTCATGTCCTGTCAAACAAAATGTCAACAAAATGCCTGAGGTGAGAAACAAAGGGAGTCAGCACTCAAATCCACATTACTGGTCATACGTTGCATAAAATTAATACATACCAGAGGGAATTTCTATATATGGATTTAAAGGGATTCTTCCTGTAGATATTTGTCGAAGCCTAACCTGAAAGGAAAGTGACTAACAGTTGCCTTTCAAATGAAGGTGAATCATTTGTAAACATTTGTGCTCACCTCTGATAAAATTCTTTGAAGAATTTACAATTCAGATGATTCATGATATCAAACACAGATAGTGGGCACAGGTCAGGGATCCAAAATAGGAATTTAAGAATACACTTGTAGTCCAGTCTGACAGACAGTGACTGGTACCAAACTTTACCAAATAAGTCATGCAAAATGTCTGGCTAACCGGAACTCTCAAGACAATGCTACAAGTGGTTAAGTATGCACATGAAAACCAAACTACAGGAATAAGAAATGAATATTATCCTTTTAGTTATAAAGTGGCAAACAATGATTTCTCACGATGCTGATAATATGCAGTGCATAGTTGTTGTGATAGGCACCATTTTGACTGCTTAACTTTGTGAATACATGTATCTCTTACCTCTTACATATTTGTTGAAAACAAAACCACCACAAATAATATTATATTCAAACTATGTAAACGTGGGATTGGCTTTTCTGTTATGTGTACCAATAACAGCACTGCCAGATGACGAGAAATATTAGAGGGGAAAAAAAGGAATAAGAAATACCAGGTAAGACTGAACAGTGTACGAGACATTCACCCTGAATATCACATGATGAAGATGCATATCATTAAGTCTTCAAGGTGGAGCAGATGTCAATATGGAGTGTGCAACTTATCAATGGTTTCTCAACGCACGTATTGGGCAAATGTAACATAGAGTGTGAAAATAACGTCCTTTTGTGATTGGCTCAATCATTGGAGTCAACAGATTCAATCAATTTCACTTGATAATGTCCCTTCTCCATCAGTTGTCATAATTGTCCTCTATCTATTCTCAAAAACTGCACTTCAGATTTTAGCCTTACTTATCGCGGTCTTGGCCGGAAATCAAAAGCCGTTTGAAAAACAAAACTAAAAAAAAATGAATAAATCACTTTTGGCTTCTTCATACTTTGAAGATTTTCAAATATGACACCTTTACAATATTTGAAAATCTGCCATAGCAGCAACAGGAGATTCTCGGAGCTGATAGGCTCTTGTCAAGGCACAAAACAG